>NC_140605.1:12601596-12695182 GCF_057381915.1 Diplotaxodon limnothrissa | reverse complement strand
ATCACAAGTGGCTTTAGATCTGACTCTTACAGACAGGCATGCATGTCTCAGGGTGATTACACACTAACACATTGTGATTAATCACACACATTTGTATACATTTTATTAACAAGATTAAAAAAAAACACTATACAAAATGTGTTTTTGTGACAGGCCGCTAGTAACAAAGTGCTTAAAGATTTCAAATTGGTTCTTTCCCAAGTTTTCTGTTATGTGTACACATATTCCTTGAATTAGGTGCTTTTTAATTCTCCAATAATGGTCAGTGCAAAGTGTTTACACAAACAAACAAACAAACAAACAAACAAGTGTTTACACAAACAAACAAACAAACAAAAAACATTACTCAGAAAATGGTCAGGTACAAGAACTGGATTAAAAAGGATTGGAAAAAACAGATAATGTCCAATGAAATACTTCAGCGTGTGGCTCATGACTTTTGCACAGTACTGTAAATGTTATTAATAATGAAAGATATAAAGATGTAGCTTTCCCATTTTTAAAAAATTCCCATACACATTATTCTTTTCTTCTAGTGAAGGTGCCTCCTCCTTCAGACCTTAGGATAACTAATTTCTCAGACAGTGACATCACGGTGCGCTGGGAAGCTGCAGATGATGATGATGTTTCTTACCTCATTAAGTGGATCTCCCTAAGTGGAGGCGACCTGAGGCAGGTGGGGAAGAACTATTGAGTTGTTGGAGTACATATTATGAAATAAAAAATACAACATCTCAATAAACTGTTGTCCTGTGTCTTAAGGAGTATCAGATATCACTGTCTGCACTCTATGGAGATGGAGCTCAGAGTGAAGCTGTGGCCGTACGCTATAGCACCTGTGAGTCACACATTTTAACTATATCAGCTGCTGGTGGGAGCAGGCTCTCATGGATCTTTCTGGATATTTGCAGCGGGGGACATGCTGGGTCATTTTGGAGCAGGTTAATTTGTGTGCGCCACGTGTCATAATCAGTTTTGTTGTTAGGTCTGGGAACCTTACCGGAGAAGGTACGGAGTCTAACCTGGGACTGGATGTGTTTGACATCTTGCCTTCGTACGATATGCTCTACCACGACCTTCTGAATGTCAGGTGGATTCAAATCACTTACTGAAAGGGACGCACAGGCTTAAGCAGACAAAGAAGGAAATCGGGTAAACCCTCCAGCACTCATTTCTGTGTCCATTCTGGGCTAAAAACAAAAACACCTCATAACTACCTGTGGATGCTGGCTGAGCCTCTGAAGGTTGAGTGATATGTCATTAAGCAGGTAGTCAGAGTTCTCATTGATCAGTTCCTTGAGGGAAGTGTATCCACAGGCCTTACTGATGTCCTACATGGAGCTCAGCGCCGCCTGGCTCACCAGCAGTGTCTCCTCACCAGCTTTCTCCAGCACAGGATACAGCGAGGCCATCAACAAGGCACAGAAATTGCGGCCCACTGGCTGAGCACAGCAGGCGATTCCCCCGAGTTGGATGCACAGCTGACAGATGTTGCTGTTGAGCTAATGGATCATGGATGCAGATGTTGATGATGAAGGAATCACTTGGAGAGAGCTTGTATTTGAGTTGCTGGCATCACTGTTGTATATCGAGGGGAGTCTGGATGGACCGAGCAGCTACGCAAAGAGACAAAACCTGTGTTAAAGCACTGCTTTCTAACCACTTTTACACATGCACTGCAGCTCTGAAGTTTTCAAGATATTGTCCATGCACGTGAGAACGCAAATGTCTGACACAGTTAGATCAAACATTAAACAGCCTTTAGCCTTCCTGCTCCTGAGTGAAAGCCTGTATTATATCTGACTGTGCTCATGTGGGGATAAGACAGATTAGCCTTTTCTCAAAGTGAAGAGTGGGGGCCAATTTAGGATCTTCACTCAAATTTAAAATACAAGGGAAACTGATGTATTTCCTTAAATAAACAAAAACCACACAAGCGCTTATAAAATGCTCATCCTACCCAGTCATATGCAAAGTGTTAGAATCAACGTGTGATCCACCTGCCACTAAGAGATATTATTTCTCTTTGGTAGATGGAAAAAATGGAATCAAACTCACTGTCAGTAGCTACAACAGCACATTTGTTATAATATGATGAATCAAGCATTTAGATATTAAATAGTATTGAGGGAGACAGGATCAAATACAGTGGGGCAAAAAAGTATTTAGTCAGCCACCAATTGTGCAAGTTCTCCCACTTAAAAATATGAGAGAGGCCTGTCATTTTCATCATAGGTATACCTCTAACTTGTCCGAGTTTTAAAGAACTGATTTGCAAATTATGGTGGAAAAGAAGTATTTGGTCACCTCATTTTTTGCCCCACTGCGTAATATACAAAGATATTTGTGGCAACTCGATGTGCTTTGTCCACTTTTATTATCGGATTGCTCTGTTAACCAAAGGGAATACCTCAGTTTATTGTATGTTTGACTATAATTTACAAAAAGACTAAAGCATCATTTCTTATCTTTTCTACAATAACTATCAAATGAACAAATGGAGAGTGCTCGCTCAAGTCATGGATCAAGTGACTTAAAGGGCCGTTTTCAAAGAAAACTACAAGTGTATAAGCAACCAAGGAAGTGAGTCCTACCTGGCCACTGGACAACATTCAGTGACAGTGCACTTGCTGGCATCTCCGGTGATTCAGTAGGGTGAATAAGGGATCTTGTCTCCTCCGTACTTAATGAGAGTGGTGTATCTGTCAGTCATGTCTGGCACATAAAACACCAGGTAGGTCCCATCATGGCTGTCACAGATATCTGCTTCTTGGGCTTCCCCTCTGGGTCCTTCAGGAGAAAACAAAAACTGTTACCTAAATATCAATGCTTTGAATACATTATTGTGTGGTCCACGTTCATGCACTCACAGTGATCTGCACTGCCAGCAGTCCCTCACCTGCATCTTTGGCATCAATGGTGACCTTCACTGGCAGAGAGGTGGGCGCTCCAGTGGTGTTAAGGCCGGATCCACTGGCACGCACCTTGCTGGTATCATGGGTGGGCAGCACCTTCACCTTGTAAGGGCGGACCAAAGGGGAGAGAAGACAACTGGCTGTGGAATACAGTCTCACAAATGAAAGGAGCCTTATTTACAGAACCGAGTAAACCACGCAAAGAGTTTTCCATTTTCAAAGCTGGCCAGAGTGGAACACTGTAACATGTAACACCTAGAAGGTTCAGATGGCTGCAGTACTTTGCTAATTTGGATCAAAAGTTTGGGGGGGAAATGTAATTAAATCAAGTGATTGTAATGCTGTTACTTCCGTTGTGTAGTTAACCATCTATCATTTTAGATGTTTCATTAGCAGCCTGATGAAATTAGCTGTGTAGTTAGCCGACTTCTGCCATCCAAACAGATGAGGTGAATTATGCAGATCACTAGCACAGTACACAGATTACCACTTCTTATTCCAGCCAGACTTCAGGTACTTCATTCGAATCATGCAGTAACAACAAAGATTTATTACTACTGGCTTTTTAAATTGTGCTTCTTCTGTTCTAGAAAAACAGAAACATGTGATCACAGGGTTTTGTTTTTTTCAATGACATTTGTGTTGGTTGTGTCGGTTGCAGGCAAACATTTATCATAATGGTTACATATTAGGAAATAGCTTAAAATGTGTGCATATTTAACTTGTTGCACTGCCGTAGTGTTACCTGCGTGGGATCTCCTCATGAGCATATGACTGTACCCTGGATGATGATATGTGAGGAGCTTGAACTTGATTCGCTAACAGAAACTAATTTGGCTAGCTTAGCGCACATGTCTTGTGGCAAGATATATGCACTTAAATGTTTTAAGTCATTGGCTGTTCTGCCAAATTGCCACCAACCTGCAACTTTGTGAGCTGACTGTTTCGCGATTTTTGTGTTTTAGACAACAAAAATAAAAGAAAAAGATGTACAGATCCAGGCTTTTCCTTTACTGTGGTAGTCGCATAGAATGACGTCACTGACACTGGTTTAATATGAAAACAAACTTTGCAAAAAAAAGAAAGAAGAAGAAGTGAGTCGGCGTGTCATCTTTATCGAGCACCATACATGTTTTGCCTCACATTAAAATTATTATTTTGCCTTTTCAAAAATAATTTATATTCAGAGAAGTCAAATATAGCAAATTTGTACAGCTTACACGGCGGGCAGGTGGCGCAGAACACTTGCCGGCCCCTGGCAACTTGAAGCACAGACAGGCCCTGGTTCGAGCCTCGGCTCGAACACACTCACTGAGTTCAGGTCCTATCTGTGTCTTCAGTCTGCTAGGGGGATTCCTGGGCTGCGCAGGGAATCCCAATCCTTTTTTTTTCTTTTCTTTTTTGGGCTGTTGGGGCCTGTATTTACAAAGCTGGGACTATCTCCGTTGTCATGGCTACCAAGAACAACGCCAGCTTGGGGGAGAGCGGAGAGCCGATAAGCAAACACTCATTCATCCTTTCTCCTCTTTCGTTTCACAGCTGCTGCGGTGGGAAACGCTGGGACTTGTGCAAAAACTGCTATGCAGTTTTTGCATTGTTGGGAACTTTTAAGGACCAGCCTTGAATTTTACAGATTTGATAAGTGAAGCCTGGATATATAGTGAAGAGAGCTGGGATAATCTGGACAGAATCTGCAGGCTGCATCTCCAAATCACAAGTGGCTTTAGATCTGACTCTTACAGACAGGCATGCATGTCTCAGGGTGATTACACACTAACACATTGTGATTAATCACACACATTTGTATACATTTTATTAACAAGATTAAAAAAAAACACTATACAAAATGTGTTTTTGTGACAGGCCGCTAGTAACAAAGTGCTTAAAGATTTCAAATTGGTTCTTTCCCAAGTTTTCTGTTATGTGTACACATATTCCTTGAATTAGGTGCTTTTTAATTCTCCAATAATGGTCAGTGCAAAGTGTTTACACAAACAAACAAACAAACAAACAAACAAGTGTTTACACAAACAAACAAACAAACAAAAAACATTACTCAGAAAATGGTCAGGTACAAGAACTGGATTAAAAAGGATTGGAAAAAACAGATAATGTCCAATGAAATACTTCAGCGTGTGGCTCATGACTTTTGCACAGTACTGTAAATGTTATTAATAATGAAAGATATAAAGATGTAGCTTTCCCATTTTTAAAAAATTCCCATACACATTATTCTTTTCTTCTAGTGAAGGTGCCTCCTCCTTCAGACCTTAGGATAACTAATTTCTCAGACAGTGACATCACGGTGCGCTGGGAAGCTGCAGATGATGATGATGTTTCTTACCTCATTAAGTGGATCTCCCTAAGTGGAGGCGACCTGAGGCAGGTGGGGAAGAACTATTGAGTTGTTGGAGTACATATTATGAAATAAAAAATACAACATCTCAATAAACTGTTGTCCTGTGTCTTAAGGAGTATCAGATATCACTGTCTGCACTCTATGGAGATGGAGCTCAGAGTGAAGCTGTGGCCGTACGCTATAGCACCTGTGAGTCACACATTTTAACTATATCAGCTGCTGGTGGGAGCAGGCTCTCATGGATCTTTCTGGATATTTGCAGCGGGGACATGCTGGGGTCATTTTGGAGCAGGTTAATTTGTGTGCGCCACGTGTCATAATCAGTTTTGTTGTTAGGTCTGGGAACCTTACCGGAGAAGGTACGGAGTCTAACCTGGGACTGGATGTGTTTGACATCTTGCCTTCGTACGATATGCTCTACCACGACCTTCTGAATGTCAGGTGGATTCAAATCACTTACTGAAAGGGACGCACAGGCTTAAGCAGACAAAGAAGGAAATCGGGTAAACCCTCCAGCACTCATTTCTGTGTCCATTTTGGGCTAAAAACAAAAACACCTCATAACTACCTGTGGATGCTGGCTGAGCCTCTGAAGGTTGAGTGATATGTCATTAAGCAGGTAGTCAGAGTTCTCATTGATCAGTTCCTTGAGGGAAGTGTATCCACAGGCCTTACTGATGTCCTACATGGAGCTCAGCGCCGCCTGGCTCACCAGCAGTGTCTCCTCACCAGCTTTCTCCAGCACAGGATACAGCGAGGCCATCAACAAGGCACAGAAATTGCGGCCCACTGGCTGAGCACAGCAGGCGATTCCCCCGAGTTGGATGCACAGCTGACAGATGTTGCTGTTGAGCTAATGGATCATGGATGCAGATGTTGATGATGAAGGAATCACTTGGAGAGAGCTTGTATTTGAGTTGCTGGCATCACTGTTGTATATCGAGGGGAGTCTGGATGGACCGAGCAGCTACGCAAAGAGACAAAACCTGTGTTAAAGCACTGCTTTCTAACCACTTTTACACATGCACTGCAGCTCTGAAGTTTTCAAGATATTGTCCATGCACGTGAGAACGCAAATGTCTGACACAGTTAGATCAAACATTAAACAGCCTTTAGCCTTCCTGCTCCTGAGTGAAAGCCTGTATTATATCTGACTGTGCTCATGTGGGGATAAGACAGATTAGCCTTTTCTCAAAGTGAAGAGTGGGGGCCAATTTAGGATCTTCACTCAAATTTAAAATACAAGGGAAACTGATGTATTTCCTTAAATAAACAAAAACCACACAAGCGCTTATAAAATGCTCATCCTACCCAGTCATATGCAAAGTGTTAGAATCAACGTGTGATCCACCTGCCACTAAGAGATATTATTTCTCTTTGGTAGATGGAAAAAATGGAATCAAACTCACTGTCAGTAGCTACAACAGCACATTTGTTATAATATGATGAATCAAGCATTTAGATATTAAATAGTATTGAGGGAGACAGGATCAAATACAGTGGGGCAAAAAAGTATTTAGTCAGCCACCAATTGTGCACGTTCTCCCACTTAAAAATATGAGAGAGGCCTGTCATTTTCATCATAGGTATACCTCTAACTTGTCCGAGTTTTAAAGAACTGATTTGCAAATTATGGTGGAAAAGAAGTATTTGGTCACCTCATTTTTTGCCCCACTGCGTAATATACAAAGATATTTGTGGCAACTCGATGTGCTTTGTCCACTTTTATTATCGGATTGCTCTGTTAACCAAAGGGAATACCTCAGTTTATTGTATGTTTGACTATAATTTACAAAAAGACTAAAGCATCATTTCTTATCTTTTCTACAATAACTATCAAATGAACAAATGGAGAGTGCTCGCTCAAGTCATGGATCAAGTGACTTAAAGGGCCGTTTTCAAAGAAAACTACAAGTGTATAAGCAACCAAGGAAGTGAGTCCTACCTGGCCACTGGACAACATTCAGTGACAGTGCACTTGCTGGCATCTCCGGTGATTCAGTAGGGTGAATAAGGGATCTTGTCTCCTCCGTACTTAATGAGAGTGGTGTATCTGTCAGTCATGTCTGGCACATAAAACACCAGGTAGGTCCCATCATGGCTGTCACAGATATCTGCTTCTTGGGCTTCCCCTCTGGGTCCTTCAGGAGAAAACAAAAACTGTTACCTAAATATCAATGCTTTGAATACATTATTGTGTGGTCCACGTTCATGCACTCACAGTGATCTGCACTGCCAGCAGTCCCTCACCTGCATCTTTGGCATCAATGGTGACCTTCACTGGCAGAGAGGTGGGCGCTCCAGTGGTGTTAAGGCCGGATCCACTTGCACGCACCTTGCTGGTATCATGGGTGGGCAGCACCTTCACCTTGTAAGGGCGGACCAAAGGGGAGAGAAGACAACTGGCTGTGGAATACAGTCTCACAAATGAAAGGAGCCTTATTTACAGAACCGAGTAAACCACGCAAAGAGTTTTCCATTTTCAAAGCTGGCCAGAGTGGAACACTGTAACATGTAACACCTAGAAGGTTCAGATGGCTGCAGTACTTTGCTAATTTGGATCAAAAGTTTGGGGGGGAAATGTAATTAAATCAAGTGATTGTAATGCTGTTACTTCCGTTGTGTAGTTAACCATCTATCATTTTAGATGTTTCATTAGCAGCCTGATGAAATTAGCTGTGTAGTTAGCCGACTTCTGCCATCCAAACAGATGAGGTGAATTATGCAGATCACTAGCACAGTACACAGATTACCACTTCTTATTCCAGCCAGACTTCAGGTACTTCATTCGAATCATGCAGTAACAACAAAGATTTATTACTACTGGCTTTTTAAATTGTGCTTCTTCTGTTCTAGAAAAACAGAAACATGTGATCACAGGGTTTTGTTTTTTTCAATGACATTTGTGTTGGTTGTGTCGGTTGCAGGCAAACATTGATCATAATGGTTACATATTAGGAAATAGCTTAAAATGTGTGCATATTTAACTTGTTGCACTGCCGTAGTGTTACCTGCGTGGGATCTCCTCATGAGCATATGACTGTACCCTGGATGATGATATGTGAGGAGCTTGAACTTGATTCGCTAACAGAAACTAATTTGGCTAGCTTAGCGCACATGTCTTGTGGCAAGATATATGCACTTAAATGTTTTAAGTCATTGGCTGTTCTGCCAAATTGCCACCAACCTGCAACTTTGTGAGCTGACTGTTTCGCGATTTTTGTGTTTTAGACAACAAAAATAAAAGAAAAAGATGTACAGATCCAGGCTTTTCCTTTACTGTGGTAGTCGCATAGAATGACGTCACTGACACTGGTTTAATATGAAAACAAACTTTGCAAAAAAAAGAAAGAAGAAGAAGTGAGTCGGCGTGTCATCTTTATCGAGCACCATACATGTTTTGCCTCACATTAAAATTATTATTTTGCCTTTTCAAAAATAATTTATATTCAGAGAAGTCAAATATAGCAAATTTGTACAGCTTACACGGCGGGCAGGTGGCGCAGAACACTTGCCGGCCCCTGGCAACTTGAAGCACAGACAGGCCCTGGTTCGAGCCTCGGCTCGAACACACTCACTGAGTTCAGGTCCTATCTGTGTCTTCAGTCTGCTAGGGGGATTCCTGGGCTGCGCAGGGAATCCCAATCCTTTTTTTTTCTTTTCTTTTTTGGGCTGTTGGGGCCTGTATTTACAAAGCTGGGACTATCTCCGTTGTCATGGCTACCAAGAACAACGCCAGCTTGGGGGAGAGCGGAGAGCCGATAAGCAAACACTCATTCATCCTTTCTCCTCTTTCGTTTCACAGCTGCTGCGGTGGGAAACGCTGGGACTTGTGCAAAAACTGCTATGCAGTTTTTGCATTGTTGGGAACTTTTAAGGACCAGCCTTGAATTTTACAGATTTGATAAGTGAAGCCTGGATATATAGTGAAGAGAGCTGGGATAATCTGGACAGAATCTGCAGGCTGCATCTCCAAATCACAAGTGGCTTTAGATCTGACTCTTACAGACAGGCATGCATGTCTCAGGGTGATTACACACTAACACATTGTGATTAATCACACACATTTGTATACATTTTATTAACAAGATTAAAAAAAAACACTATACAAAATGTGTTTTTGTGACAGGCCGCTAGTAACAAAGTGCTTAAAGATTTCAAATTGGTTCTTTCCCAAGTTTTCTGTTATGTGTACACATATTCCTTGAATTAGGTGCTTTTTAATTCTCCAATAATGGTCAGTGCAAAGTGTTTACACAAACAAACAAACAAACAAACAAACAAGTGTTTACACAAACAAACAAACAAACAAAAAACATTACTCAGAAAATGGTCAGGTACAAGAACTGGATTAAAAAGGATTGGAAAAAACAGATAATGTCCAATGAAATACTTCAGCGTGTGGCTCATGACTTTTGCACAGTACTGTAAATGTTATTAATAATGAAAGATATAAAGATGTAGCTTTCCCATTTTTAAAAAATTCCCATACACATTATTCTTTTCTTCTAGTGAAGGTGCCTCCTCCTTCAGACCTTAGGATAACTAATTTCTCAGACAGTGACATCACGGTGCGCTGGGAAGCTGCAGATGATGATGATGTTTCTTACCTCATTAAGTGGATCTCCCTAAGTGGAGGCGACCTGAGGCAGGTGGGGAAGAACTATTGAGTTGTTGGAGTACATATTATGAAATAAAAAATACAACATCTCAATAAACTGTTGTCCTGTGTCTTAAGGAGTATCAGATATCACTGTCTGCACTCTATGGAGATGGAGCTCAGAGTGAAGCTGTGGCCGTACGCTATAGCACCTGTGAGTCACACATTTTAACTATATCAGCTGCTGGTGGGAGCAGGCTCTCATGGATCTTTCTGGATATTTGCAGCGGGGACATGCTGGGGTCATTTTGGAGCAGGTTAATTTGTGTGCGCCACGTGTCATAATCAGTTTTGTTGTTAGGTCTGGGAACCTTACCGGAGAAGGTACGGAGTCTAACCTGGGACTGGATGTGTTTGACATCTTGCCTTCGTACGATATGCTCTACCACGACCTTCTGAATGTCAGGTGGATTCAAATCACTTACTGAAAGGGACGCACAGGCTTAAGCAGACAAAGAAGGAAATCGGGTAAACCCTCCAGCACTCATTTCTGTGTCCATTCTGGGCTAAAAACAAAAACACCTCATAACTACCTGTGGATGCTGGCTGAGCCTCTGAAGGTTGAGTGATATGTCATTAAGCAGGTAGTCAGAGTTCTCATTGATCAGTTCCTTGAGGGAAGTGTATCCACAGGCCTTACTGATGTCCTACATGGAGCTCAGCGCCGCCTGGCTCACCAGCAGTGTCTCCTCACCAGCTTTCTCCAGCACAGGATACAGCGAGGCCATCAACAAGGCACAGAAATTGCGGCCCACTGGCTGAGCACAGCAGGCGATTCCCCCGAGTTGGATGAACAGCTGACAGATGTTGCTGTTGAGCTAATGGATCATGGATGCAGATGTTGATGATGAAGGAATCACTTGGAGAGAGCTTGTATTTGAGTTGCTGGCATCACTGTTGTATATCGAGGGGAGTCTGGATGGACCGAGCAGCTACGCAAAGAGACAAAACCTGTGTTAAAGCACTGCTTTCTAACCACTTTTACACATGCACTGCAGCTCTGAAGTTTTCAAGATATTGTCCATGCACGTGAGAACGCAAATGTCTGACACAGTTAGATCAAACATTAAACAGCCTTTAGCCTTCCTGCTCCTGAGTGAAAGCCTGTATTATATCTGACTGTGCTCATGTGGGGATAAGACAGATTAGCCTTTTCTCAAAGTGAAGAGTGGGGGCCAATTTAGGATCTTCACTCAAATTTAAAATACAAGGGAAACTGATGTATTTCCTTAAATAAACAAAAACCACACAAGCGCTTATAAAATGCTCATCCTACCCAGTCATATGCAAAGTGTTAGAATCAACGTGTGATCCACCTGCCACTAAGAGATATTATTTCTCTTTGGTAGATGGAAAAAATGGAATCAAACTCACTGTCAGTAGCTACAACAGCACATTTGTTATAATATGATGAATCAAGCATTTAGATATTAAATAGTATTGAGGGAGACAGGATCAAATACAGTGGGGCAAAAAAGTATTTAGTCAGCCACCAATTGTGCAAGTTCTCCCACTTAAAAATATGAGAGAGGCCTGTCATTTTCATCATAGGTATACCTCTAACTTGTCCGAGTTTTAAAGAACTGATTTGCAAATTATGGTGGAAAAGAAGTATTTGGTCACCTCATTTTTTGCCCCACTGCGTAATATACAAAGATATTTGTGGCAACTCGATGTGCTTTGTCCACTTTTATTATCGGATTGCTCTGTTAACCAAAGGGAATACCTCAGTTTATTGTATGTTTGACTATAATTTACAAAAAGACTAAAGCATCATTTCTTATCTTTTCTACAATAACTATCAAATGAACAAATGGAGAGTGCTCGCTCAAGTCATGGATCAAGTGACTTAAAGGGCCGTTTTCAAAGAAAACTACAAGTGTATAAGCAACCAAGGAAGTGAGTCCTACCTGGCCACTGGACAACATTCAGTGACAGTGCACTTGCTGGCATCTCCGGTGATTCAGTAGGGTGAATAAGGGATCTTGTCTCCTCCGTACTTAATGAGAGTGGTGTATCTGTCAGTCATGTCTGGCACATAAAACACCAGGTAGGTCCCATCATGGCTGTCACAGATATCTGCTTCTTGGGCTTCCCCTCTGGGTCCTTCAGGAGAAAACAAAAACTGTTACCTAAATATCAATGCTTTGAATACATTATTGTGTGGTCCACGTTCATGCACTCACAGTGATCTGCACTGCCAGCAGTCCCTCACCTGCATCTTTGGCATCAATGGTGACCTTCACTGGCAGAGAGGTGGGCGCTCCAGTGGTGTTAAGGCCGGATCCACTTGCACGCACCTTGCTGGTATCATGGGTGGGCAGCACCTTCACCTTGTAAGGGCGGACCAAAGGGGAGAGAAGACAACTGGCTGTGGAATACAGTCTCACAAATGAAAGGAGCCTTATTTACAGAACCGAGTAAACCACGCAAAGAGTTTTCCATTTTCAAAGCTGGCCAGAGTGGAACACTGTAACATGTAACACCTAGAAGGTTCAGATGGCTGCAGTACTTTGCTAATTTGGATCAAAAGTTTGGGGGGGAAATGTAATTAAATCAAGTGATTGTAATGCTGTTACTTCCGTTGTGTAGTTAACCATCTATCATTTTAGATGTTTCATTAGCAGCCTGATGAAATTAGCTGTGTAGTTAGCCGACTTCTGCCATCCAAACAGATGAGGTGAATTATGCAGATCACTAGCACAGTACACAGATTACCACTTCTTATTCCAGCCAGACTTCAGGTACTTCATTCGAATCATGCAGTAACAACAAAGATTTATTACTACTGGCTTTTTAAATTGTGCTTCTTCTGTTCTAGAAAAACAGAAACATGTGATCACAGGGTTTTGTTTTTTTCAATGACATTTGTGTTGGTTGTGTCGGTTGCAGGCAAACATTGATCATAATGGTTACATATTAGGAAATAGCTTAAAATGTGTGCATATTTAACTTGTTGCACTGCCGTAGTGTTACCTGCGTGGGATCTCCTCATGAGCATATGACTGTACCCTGGATGATGATATGTGAGGAGCTTGAACTTGATTCGCTAACAGAAACTAATTTGGCTAGCTTAGCGCACATGTCTTGTGGCAAGATATATGCACTTAAATGTTTTAAGTCATTGGCTGTTCTGCCAAATTGCCACCAACCTGCAACTTTGTGAGCTGACTGTTTCGCGATTTTTGTGTTTTAGACAACAAAAATAAAAGAAAAAGATGTACAGATCCAGGCTTTTCCTTTACTGTGGTAGTCGCATAGAATGACGTCACTGACACTGGTTTAATATGAAAACAAACTTTGCAAAAAAAAGAAAGAAGAAGAAGTGAGTCGGCGTGTCATCTTTATCGAGCACCATACATGTTTTGCCTCACATTAAAATTATTATTTTGCCTTTTCAAAAATAATTTATATTCAGAGAAGTCAAATATAGCAAATTTGTACAGCTTACACGGCGGGCAGGTGGCGCAGAACACTTGCCGGCCCCTGGCAACTTGAAGCACAGACAGGCCCTGGTTCGAGCCTCGGCTCGAACACACTCACTGAGTTCAGGTCCTATCTGTGTCTTCAGTCTGCTAGGGGGATTCCTGGGCTGCGCAGGGAATCCCAATCCTTTTTTTTTTCTTTTCTTTTTTGGGCTGTTGGGGCCTGTATTTACAAAGCTGGGACTATCTCCGTTGTCATGGCTACCAAGAACAACGCCAGCTTGGGGGAGAGCGGAGAGCCGATAAGCAAACACTCATTCATCCTTTCTCCTCTTTCGTTTCACAGCTGCTGCGGTGGGAAACGCTGGGACTTGTGCAAAAACTGCTATGCAGTTTTTGCATTGTTGGGAACTTTTAAGGACCAGCCTTGAATTTTACAGATTTGATAAGTGAAGCCTGGATATATAGTGAAGAGAGCTGGGATAATCTGGACAGAATCTGCAGGCTGCATCTCCAAATCACAAGTGGCTTTAGATCTGACTCTTACAGACAGGCATGCATGTCTCAGGGTGATTACACACTAACACATTGTGATTAATCACACACATTTGTATACATTTTATTAACAAGATTAAAAAAAAACACTATACAAAATGTGTTTTTGTGACAGGCCGCTAGTAACAAAGTGCTTAAAGATTTCAAATTGGTTCTTTCCCAAGTTTTCTGTTATGTGTACACATATTCCTTGAATTAGGTGCTTTTTAATTCTCCAATAATGGTCAGTGCAAAGTGTTTACACAAACAAACAAACAAACAAACAAACAAGTGTTTACACAAACAAACAAACAAACAAAAAACATTACTCAGAAAATGGTCAGGTACAAGAACTGGATTAAAAAGGATTGGAAAAAACAGATAATGTCCAATGAAATACTTCAGCGTGTGGCTCATGACTTTTGCACAGTACTGTAAATGTTATTAATAATGAAAGATATAAAGATGTAGCTTTCCCATTTTTAAAAAATTCCCATACACATTATTCTTTTCTTCTAGTGAAGGTGCCTCCTCCTTCAGACCTTAGGATAACTAATTTCTCAGACAGTGACATCACGGTGCGCTGGGAAGCTGCAGATGATGATGATGTTTCTTACCTCATTAAGTGGATCTCCCTAAGTGGAGGCGACCTGAGGCAGGTGGGGAAGAACTATTGAGTTGTTGGAGTACATATTATGAAATAAAAAATACAACATCTCAATAAACTGTTGTCCTGTGTCTTAAGGAGTATCAGATATCACTGTCTGCACTCTATGGAGATGGAGCTCAGAGTGAAGCTGTGGCCGTACGCTATAGCACCTGTGAGTCACACATTTTAACTATATCAGCTGCTGGTGGGAGCAGGCTCTCATGGATCTTTCTGGATATTTGCAGCGGGGACATGCTGGGGTCATTTTGGAGCAGGTTAATTTGTGTGCGCCACGTGTCATAATCAGTTTTGTTGTTAGGTCTGGGAACCTTACCGGAGAAGGTACGGAGTCTAACCTGGGACTGGATGTGTTTGACATCTTGCCTTCGTACGATATGCTCTACCACGACCTTCTGAATGTCAGGTGGATTCAAATCACTTACTGAAAGGGACGCACAGGCTTAAGCAGACAAAGAAGGAAATCGGGTAAACCCTCCAGCACTCATTTCTGTGTCCATTCTGGGCTAAAAACAAAAACACCTCATAACTACCTGTGGATGCTGGCTGAGCCTCTGAAGGTTGAGTGATATGTCATTAAGCAGGTAGTCAGAGTTCTCATTGATCAGTTCCTTGAGGGAAGTGTATCCACAGGCCTTACTGATGTCCTACATGGAGCTCAGCGCCGCCTGGCTCACCAGCAGTGTCTCCTCACCAGCTTTCTCCAGCACAGGATACAGCGAGGCCATCAACAAGGCACAGAAATTGCGGCCCACTGGCTGAGCACAGCAGGCGATTCCCCCGAGTTGGATGAACAGCTGACAGATGTTGCTGTTGAGCTAATGGATCATGGATGCAGATGTTGATGATGAAGGAATCACTTGGAGAGAGCTTGTATTTGAGTTGCTGGCATCACTGTTGTATATCGAGGGGAGTCTGGATGGACCGAGCAGCTACGCAAAGAGACAAAACCTGTGTTAAAGCACTGCTTTCTAACCACTTTTACACATGCACTGCAGCTCTGAAGTTTTCAAGATATTGTCCATGCACGTGAGAACGCAAATGTCTGACACAGTTAGATCAAACATTAAACAGCCTTTAGCCTTCCTGCTCCTGAGTGAAAGCCTGTATTATATCTGACTGTGCTCATGTGGGGATAAGACAGATTAGCCTTTTCTCAAAGTGAAGAGTGGGGGCCAATTTAGGATCTTCACTCAAATTTAAAATACAAGGGAAACTGATGTATTTCCTTAAATAAACAAAAACCACACAAGCGCTTATAAAATGCTCATCCTACCCAGTCATATGCAAAGTGTTAGAATCAACGTGTGATCCACCTGCCACTAAGAGATATTATTTCTCTTTGGTAGATGGAAAAAATGGAATCAAACTCACTGTCAGTAGCTACAACAGCACATTTGTTATAATATGATGAATCAAGCATTTAGATATTAAATAGTATTGAGGGAGACAGGATCAAATACAGTGGGGCAAAAAAGTATTTAGTCAGCCACCAATTGTGCAAGTTCTCCCACTTAAAAATATGAGAGAGGCCTGTCATTTTCATCATAGGTATACCTCTAACTTGTCCGAGTTTTAAAGAACTGATTTGCAAATTATGGTGGAAAAGAAGTATTTGGTCACCTCATTTTTTGCCCCACTGCGTAATATACAAAGATATTTGTGGCAACTCGATGTGCTTTGTCCACTTTTATTATCGGATTGCTCTGTTAACCAAAGGGAATACCTCAGTTTATTGTATGTTTGACTATAATTTACAAAAAGACTAAAGCATCATTTCTTATCTTTTCTACAATAACTATCAAATGAACAAATGGAGAGTGCTCGCTCAAGTCATGGATCAAGTGACTTAAAGGGCCGTTTTCAAAGAAAACTACAAGTGTATAAGCAACCAAGGAAGTGAGTCCTACCTGGCCACTGGACAACATTCAGTGACAGTGCACTTGCTGGCATCTCCGGTGATTCAGTAGGGTGAATAAGGGATCTTGTCTCCTCCGTACTTAATGAGAGTGGTGTATCTGTCAGTCATGTCTGGCACATAAAACACCAGGTAGGTCCCATCATGGCTGTCACAGATATCTGCTTCTTGGGCTTCCCCTCTGGGTCCTTCAGGAGAAAACAAAAACTGTTACCTAAATATCAATGCTTTGAATACATTATTGTGTGGTCCACGTTCATGCACTCACAGTGATCTGCACTGCCAGCAGTCCCTCACCTGCATCTTTGGCATCAATGGTGACCTTCACTGGCAGAGAGGTGGGCGCTCCAGTGGTGTTAAGGCCGGATCCACTTGCACGCACCTTGCTGGTATCATGGGTGGGCAGCACCTTCACCTTGTAAGGGCGGACCAAAGGGGAGAGAAGACAACTGGCTGTGGAATACAGTCTCACAAATGAAAGGAGCCTTATTTACAGAACCGAGTAAACCACGCAAAGAGTTTTCCATTTTCAAAGCTGGCCAGAGTGGAACACTGTAACATGTAACACCTAGAAGGTTCAGATGGCTGCAGTACTTTGCTAATTTGGATCAAAAGTTTGGGGGGGAAATGTAATTAAATCAAGTGATTGTAATGCTGTTACTTCCGTTGTGTAGTTAACCATCTATCATTTTAGATGTTTCATTAGCAGCCTGATGAAATTAGCTGTGTAGTTAGCCGACTTCTGCCATCCAAACAGATGAGGTGAATTATGCAGATCACTAGCACAGTACACAGATTACCACTTCTTATTCCAGCCAGACTTCAGGTACTTCATTCGAATCATGCAGTAACAACAAAGATTTATTACTACTGGCTTTTTAAATTGTGCTTCTTCTGTTCTAGAAAAACAGAAACATGTGATCACAGGGTTTTGTTTTTTTCAATGACATTTGTGTTGGTTGTGTCGGTTGCAGGCAAACATTGATCATAATGGTTACATATTAGGAAATAGCTTAAAATGTGTGCATATTTAACTTGTTGCACTGCCGTAGTGTTACCTGCGTGGGATCTCCTCATGAGCATATGACTGTACCCTGGATGATGATATGTGAGGAGCTTGAACTTGATTCGCTAACAGAAACTAATTTGGCTAGCTTAGCGCACATGTCTTGTGGCAAGATATATGCACTTAAATGTTTTAAGTCATTGGCTGTTCTGCCAAATTGCCACCAACCTGCAACTTTGTGAGCTGACTGTTTCGCGATTTTTGTGTTTTAGACAACAAAAATAAAAGAAAAAGATGTACAGATCCAGGCTTTTCCTTTACTGTGGTAGTCGCATAGAATGACGTCACTGACACTGGTTTAATATGAAAACAAACTTTGCAAAAAAAAGAAAGAAGAAGAAGTGAGTCGGCGTGTCATCTTTATCGAGCACCATACATGTTTTGCCTCACATTAAAATTATTATTTTGCCTTTTCAAAAATAATTTATATTCAGAGAAGTCAAATATAGCAAATTTGTACAGCTTACACGGCGGGCAGGTGGCGCAGAACACTTGCCGGCCCCTGGCAACTTGAAGCACAGACAGGCCCTGGTTCGAGCCTCGGCTCGAACACACTCACTGAGTTCAGGTCCTATCTGTGTCTTCAGTCTGCTAGGGGGATTCCTGGGCTGCGCAGGGAATCCCAATCCTTTTTTTTTTCTTTTCTTTTTTGGGCTGTTGGGGCCTGTATTTACAAAGCTGGGACTATCTCCGTTGTCATGGCTACCAAGAACAACGCCAGCTTGGGGGAGAGCGGAGAGCCGATAAGCAAACACTCATTCATCCTTTCTCCTCTTTCGTTTCACAGCTGCTGCGGTGGGAAACGCTGGGACTTGTGCAAAAACTGCTATGCAGTTTTTGCATTGTTGGGAACTTTTAAGGACCAGCCTTGAATTTTACAGATTTGATAAGTGAAGCCTGGATATATAGTGAAGAGAGCTGGGATAATCTGGACAGAATCTGCAGGCTGCATCTCCAAATCACAAGTGGCTTTAGATCTGACTCTTACAGACAGGCATGCATGTCTCAGGGTGATTACACACTAACACATTGTGATTAATCACACACATTTGTATACATTTTATTAACAAGATTAAAAAAAAACACTATACAAAATGTGTTTTTGTGACAGGCCGCTAGTAACAAAGTGCTTAAAGATTTCAAATTGGTTCTTTCCCAAGTTTTCTGTTATGTGTACACATATTCCTTGAATTAGGTGCTTTTTAATTCTCCAATAATGGTCAGTGCAAAGTGTTTACACAAACAAACAAACAAACAAACAAACAAGTGTTTACACAAACAAACAAACAAACAAAAAACATTACTCAGAAAATGGTCAGGTACAAGAACTGGATTAAAAAGGATTGGAAAAAACAGATAATGTCCAATGAAATACTTCAGCGTGTGGCTCATGACTTTTGCACAGTACTGTAAATGTTATTAATAATGAAAGATATAAAGATGTAGCTTTCCCATTTTTAAAAAATTCCCATACACATTATTCTTTTCTTCTAGTGAAGGTGCCTCCTCCTTCAGACCTTAGGATAACTAATTTCTCAGACAGTGACATCACGGTGCGCTGGGAAGCTGCAGATGATGATGATGTTTCTTACCTCATTAAGTGGATCTCCCTAAGTGGAGGCGACCTGAGGCAGGTGGGGAAGAACTATTGAGTTGTTGGAGTACATATTATGAAATAAAAAATACAACATCTCAATAAACTGTTGTCCTGTGTCT
Source organism: Diplotaxodon limnothrissa (assembly GCF_057381915.1). Taxonomy (NCBI): domain Eukaryota; kingdom Metazoa; phylum Chordata; class Actinopteri; order Cichliformes; family Cichlidae; genus Diplotaxodon; species Diplotaxodon limnothrissa. The sequence continues at coordinate 12,675,922 of NC_140605.1, read as the reverse complement.
TAAGGAGTATCAGATATCACTGTCTGCACTCTATGGAGATGGAGCTCAGAGTGAAGCTGTGGCCGTACGCTATAGCACCTGTGAGTCACACATTTTAACTATATCAGCTGCTGGTGGGAGCAGGCTCTCATGGATCTTTCTGGATATTTGCAGCGGGGACATGCTGGGGTCATTTTGGAGCAGGTTAATTTGTGTGCGCCACGTGTCATAATCAGTTTTGTTGTTAGGTCTGGGAACCTTACCGGAGAAGGTACGGAGTCTAACCTGGGACTGGATGTGTTTGACATCTTGCCTTCGTACGATATGCTCTACCACGACCTTCTGAATGTCAGGTGGATTCAAATCACTTACTGAAAGGGACGCACAGGCTTAAGCAGACAAAGAAGGAAATCGGGTAAACCCTCCAGCACTCATTTCTGTGTCCATTCTGGGCTAAAAACAAAAACACCTCATAACTACCTGTGGATGCTGGCTGAGCCTCTGAAGGTTGAGTGATATGTCATTAAGCAGGTAGTCAGAGTTCTCATTGATCAGTTCCTTGAGGGAAGTGTATCCACAGGCCTTACTGATGTCCTACATGGAGCTCAGCGCCGCCTGGCTCACCAGCAGTGTCTCCTCACCAGCTTTCTCCAGCACAGGATACAGCGAGGCCATCAACAAGGCACAGAAATTGCGGCCCACTGGCTGAGCACAGCAGGCGATTCCCCCGAGTTGGATGAACAGCTGACAGATGTTGCTGTTGAGCTAATGGATCATGGATGCAGATGTTGATGATGAAGGAATCACTTGGAGAGAGCTTGTATTTGAGTTGCTGGCATCACTGTTGTATATCGAGGGGAGTCTGGATGGACCGAGCAGCTACGCAAAGAGACAAAACCTGTGTTAAAGCACTGCTTTCTAACCACTTTTACACATGCACTGCAGCTCTGAAGTTTTCAAGATATTGTCCATGCACGTGAGAACGCAAATGTCTGACACAGTTAGATCAAACATTAAACAGCCTTTAGCCTTCCTGCTCCTGAGTGAAAGCCTGTATTATATCTGACTGTGCTCATGTGGGGATAAGACAGATTAGCCTTTTCTCAAAGTGAAGAGTGGGGGCCAATTTAGGATCTTCACTCAAATTTAAAATACAAGGGAAACTGATGTATTTCCTTAAATAAACAAAAACCACACAAGCGCTTATAAAATGCTCATCCTACCCAGTCATATGCAAAGTGTTAGAATCAACGTGTGATCCACCTGCCACTAAGAGATATTATTTCTCTTTGGTAGATGGAAAAAATGGAATCAAACTCACTGTCAGTAGCTACAACAGCACATTTGTTATAATATGATGAATCAAGCATTTAGATATTAAATAGTATTGAGGGAGACAGGATCAAATACAGTGGGGCAAAAAAGTATTTAGTCAGCCACCAATTGTGCAAGTTCTCCCACTTAAAAATATGAGAGAGGCCTGTCATTTTCATCATAGGTATACCTCTAACTTGTCCGAGTTTTAAAGAACTGATTTGCAAATTATGGTGGAAAAGAAGTATTTGGTCACCTCATTTTTTGCCCCACTGCGTAATATACAAAGATATTTGTGGCAACTCGATGTGCTTTGTCCACTTTTATTATCGGATTGCTCTGTTAACCAAAGGGAATACCTCAGTTTATTGTATGTTTGACTATAATTTACAAAAAGACTAAAGCATCATTTCTTATCTTTTCTACAATAACTATCAAATGAACAAATGGAGAGTGCTCGCTCAAGTCATGGATCAAGTGACTTAAAGGGCCGTTTTCAAAGAAAACTACAAGTGTATAAGCAACCAAGGAAGTGAGTCCTACCTGGCCACTGGACAACATTCAGTGACAGTGCACTTGCTGGCATCTCCGGTGATTCAGTAGGGTGAATAAGGGATCTTGTCTCCTCCGTACTTAATGAGAGTGGTGTATCTGTCAGTCATGTCTGGCACATAAAACACCAGGTAGGTCCCATCATGGCTGTCACAGATATCTGCTTCTTGGGCTTCCCCTCTGGGTCCTTCAGGAGAAAACAAAAACTGTTACCTAAATATCAATGCTTTGAATACATTATTGTGTGGTCCACGTTCATGCACTCACAGTGATCTGCACTGCCAGCAGTCCCTCACCTGCATCTTTGGCATCAATGGTGACCTTCACTGGCAGAGAGGTGGGCGCTCCAGTGGTGTTAAGGCCGGATCCACTTGCACGCACCTTGCTGGTATCATGGGTGGGCAGCACCTTCACCTTGTAAGGGCGGACCAAAGGGGAGAGAAGACAACTGGCTGTGGAATACAGTCTCACAAATGAAAGGAGCCTTATTTACAGAACCGAGTAAACCACGCAAAGAGTTTTCCATTTTCAAAGCTGGCCAGAGTGGAACACTGTAACATGTAACACCTAGAAGGTTCAGATGGCTGCAGTACTTTGCTAATTTGGATCAAAAGTTTGGGGGGGAAATGTAATTAAATCAAGTGATTGTAATGCTGTTACTTCCGTTGTGTAGTTAACCATCTATCATTTTAGATGTTTCATTAGCAGCCTGATGAAATTAGCTGTGTAGTTAGCCGACTTCTGCCATCCAAACAGATGAGGTGAATTATGCAGATCACTAGCACAGTACACAGATTACCACTTCTTATTCCAGCCAGACTTCAGGTACTTCATTCGAATCATGCAGTAACAACAAAGATTTATTACTACTGGCTTTTTAAATTGTGCTTCTTCTGTTCTAGAAAAACAGAAACATGTGATCACAGGGTTTTGTTTTTTTCAATGACATTTGTGTTGGTTGTGTCGGTTGCAGGCAAACATTGATCATAATGGTTACATATTAGGAAATAGCTTAAAATGTGTGCATATTTAACTTGTTGCACTGCCGTAGTGTTACCTGCGTGGGATCTCCTCATGAGCATATGACTGTACCCTGGATGATGATATGTGAGGAGCTTGAACTTGATTCGCTAACAGAAACTAATTTGGCTAGCTTAGCGCACATGTCTTGTGGCAAGATATATGCACTTAAATGTTTTAAGTCATTGGCTGTTCTGCCAAATTGCCACCAACCTGCAACTTTGTGAGCTGACTGTTTCGCGATTTTTGTGTTTTAGACAACAAAAATAAAAGAAAAAGATGTACAGATCCAGGCTTTTCCTTTACTGTGGTAGTCGCATAGAATGACGTCACTGACACTGGTTTAATATGAAAACAAACTTTGCAAAAAAAAGAAAGAAGAAGAAGTGAGTCGGCGTGTCATCTTTATCGAGCACCATACATGTTTTGCCTCACATTAAAATTATTATTTTGCCTTTTCAAAAATAATTTATATTCAGAGAAGTCAAATATAGCAAATTTGTACAGCTTACACGGCGGGCAGGTGGCGCAGAACACTTGCCGGCCCCTGGCAACTTGAAGCACAGACAGGCCCTGGTTCGAGCCTCGGCTCGAACACACTGAGTTCAGGTCCTATCTGTGTCTTCAGTCTGCTAGGGGGATTCCTGGGCTGCGCAGGGAATCCCAATCCTTTTTTTTTTCTTTTCTTTTTTGGGCTGTTGGGGCCTGTATTTACAAAGCTGGGACTATCTCCGTTGTCATGGCTACCAAGAACAACGCCAGCTTGGGGGAGAGCGGAGAGCCGATAAGCAAACACTCATTCATCCTTTCTCCTCTTTCGTTTCACAGCTGCTGCGGTGGGAAACGCTGGGACTTGTTGGGAACTTTTAAGGACCAGCCTTGAATTTTACAGATTTGATAAGTGAAGCCTGGATATATAGTGAAGAGAGCTGGGATAATCTGGACAGAATCTGCAGGCTGCATCTCCAAATCACAAGTGGCTTTAGATCTGACTCTTACAGACAGGCATGCATGTCTCAGGGTGATTACACACTAACACATTGTGATTAATCACACACATTTGTATACATTTTATTAACAAGATTAAAAAAAAACACTATACAAAATGTGTTTTTGTGACAGGCCGCTAGTAACAAAGTGCTTAAAGATTTCAAATTGGTTCTTTCCCAAGTTTTCTGTTATGTGTACACATATTCCTTGAATTAGGTGCTTTTTAATTCTCCAATAATGGTCAGTGCAAAGTGTTTACACAAACAAACAAACAAACAAACAAACAAGTGTTTACACAAACAAACAAACAAACAAAAAACATTACTCAGAAAATGGTCAGGTACAAGAACTGGATTAAAAAGGATTGGAAAAAACAGATAATGTCCAATGAAATACTTCAGCGTGTGGCTCATGACTTTTGCACAGTACTGTAAATGTTATTAATAATGAAAGATATAAAGATGTAGCTTTCCCATTTTTAAAAAATTCCCATACACATTATTCTTTTCTTCTAGTGAAGGTGCCTCCTCCTTCAGACCTTAGGATAACTAATTTCTCAGACAGTGACATCACGGTGCGCTGGGAAGCTGCAGATGATGATGATGTTTCTTACCTCATTAAGTGGATCTCCCTAAGTGGAGGCGACCTGAGGCAGGTGGGGAAGAACTATTGAGTTGTTGGAGTACATATTATGAAATAAAAAATACAATATCTCAATAAACTGTTGTCCTGTGTCTTAAGGAGTATCAGATATCACTGTCTGCACTCTATGGAGATGGAGCTCAGAGTGAAGCTGTGGCCGTACGCTATAGCACCTGTGAGTCACACATTTTAACTATATCAGCTGCTGGTGGGAGCAGGCTCTCATGGATCTTTCTGGATATTTGCAGCGGGGACATGCTGGGGTCATTTTGGAGCAGGTTAATTTGTGTGCGCCACGTGTCATAATCAGTTTTGTTGTTAGGTCTGGGAACCTTACCGGAGAAGGTACGGAGTCTAACCTGGGACTGGATGTGTTTGACATCTTGCCTTCGTACGATATGCTCTACCACGACCTTCTGAATGTCAGGTGGATTCAAATCACTTACTGAAAGGGACGCACAGGCTTAAGCAGACAAAGAAGGAAATCGGGTAAACCCTCCAGCACTCATTTCTGTGTCCATTCTGGGCTAAAAACAAAAACACCTCATAACTACCTGTGGATGCTGGCTGAGCCTCTGAAGGTTGAGTGATATGTCATTAAGCAGGTAGTCAGAGTTCTCATTGATCAGTTCCTTGAGGGAAGTGTATCCACAGGCCTTACTGATGTCCTACATGGAGCTCAGCGCCGCCTGGCTCACCAGCAGTGTCTCCTCACCAGCTTTCTCCAGCACAGGATACAGCGAGGCCATCAACAAGGCACAGAAATTGCGGCCCACTGGCTGAGCACAGCAGGCGATTCCCCCGAGTTGGATGAACAGCTGACAGATGTTGCTGTTGAGCTAATGGATCATGGATGCAGATGTTGATGATGAAGGAATCACTTGGAGAGAGCTTGTATTTGAGTTGCTGGCATCACTGTTGTATATCGAGGGGAGTCTGGATGGACCGAGCAGCTACGCAAAGAGACAAAACCTGTGTTAAAGCACTGCTTTCTAACCACTTTTACACATGCACTGCAGCTCTGAAGTTTTCAAGATATTGTCCATGCACGTGAGAACGCAAATGTCTGACACAGTTAGATCAAACATTAAACAGCCTTTAGCCTTCCTGCTCCTGAGTGAAAGCCTGTATTATATCTGACTGTGCTCATGTGGGGATAAGACAGATTAGCCTTTTCTCAAAGTGAAGAGTGGGGGCCAATTTAGGATCTTCACTCAAATTTAAAATACAAGGGAAACTGATGTATTTCCTTAAATAAACAAAAACCACACAAGCGCTTATAAAATGCTCATCCTACCCAGTCATATGCAAAGTGTTAGAATCAACGTGTGATCCACCTGCCACTAAGAGATATTATTTCTCTTTGGTAGATGGAAAAAATGGAATCAAACTCACTGTCAGTAGCTACAACAGCACATTTGTTATAATATGATGAATCAAGCATTTAGATATTAAATAGTATTGAGGGAGACAGGATCAAATACAGTGGGGCAAAAAAGTATTTAGTCAGCCACCAATTGTGCAAGTTCTCCCACTTAAAAATATGAGAGAGGCCTGTCATTTTCATCATAGGTATACCTCTAACTTGTCCGAGTTTTAAAGAACTGATTTGCAAATTATGGTGGAAAAGAAGTATTTGGTCACCTCATTTTTTGCCCCACTGCGTAATATACAAAGATATTTGTGGCAACTCGATGTGCTTTGTCCACTTTTATTATCGGATTGCTCTGTTAACCAAAGGGAATACCTCAGTTTATTGTATGTTTGACTATAATTTACAAAAAGACTAAAGCATCATTTCTTATCTTTTCTACAATAACTATCAAATGAACAAATGGAGAGTGCTCGCTCAAGTCATGGATCAAGTGACTTAAAGGGCCGTTTTCAAAGAAAACTAAAAGTGTATAAGCAACCAAGGAAGTGAGTCCTACCTGGCCACTGGACAACATTCAGTGACAGTGCACTTGCTGGCATCTCCGGTGATTCAGTAGGGTGAATAAGGGATCTTGTCTCCTCCGTACTTAATGAGAGTGGTGTATCTGTCAGTCATGTCTGGCACATAAAACACCAGGTAGGTCCCATCATGGCTGTCACAGATATCTGCTTCTTGGGCTTCCCCTCTGGGTCCTTCAGGAGAAAACAAAAACTGTTACCTAAATATCAATGCTTTGAATACATTATTGTGTGGTCCACGTTCATGCACTCACAGTGATCTGCACTGCCAGCAGTCCCTCACCTGCATCTTTGGCATCAATGGTGACCTTCACTGGCAGAGAGGTGGGCGCTCCAGTGGTGTTAAGGCCGGATCCACTTGCACGCACCTTGCTGGTATCATGGGTGGGCAGCACCTTCACCTTGTAAGGGCGGACCAAAGGGGAGAGAAGACAACTGGCTGTGGAATACAGTCTCACAAATGAAAGGAGCCTTATTTACAGAACCGAGTAAACCACGCAAAGAGTTTTCCATTTTCAAAGCTGGCCAGAGTGGAACACTGTAACATGTAACACCTAGAAGGTTCAGATGGCTGCAGTACTTTGCTAATTTGGATCAAAAGTTTGGGGGGAAAATGTAATTAAATCAAGTGATTGTAATGCTGTTACTTCCGTTGTGTAGTTAACCATCTATCATTTTAGATGTTTCATTAGCAGCCTGATGAAATTAGCTGTGTAGTTAGCCGACTTCTGCCATCCAAACAGATGAGGTGAATTATGCAGATCACTAGCACAGTACACAGATTACCACTTCTTATTCCAGCCAGACTTCAGGTACTTCATTCGAATCATGCAGTAACAACAAAGGTTTATTACTACTGGCTTTTTAAATTGTGCTTCTTCTGTTCTAGAAAAACAGAAACATGTGATCACAGGGTTTTGTTTTTTTCAATGACATTTGTGTTGGTTGTGTCGGTTGCAGGCAAACATTGATCATAATGGTTACATATTAGGAAATAGCTTAAAATGTGTGCATATTTAACTTGTTGCACTGCCGTAGTGTTACCTGCGTGGGATCTCCTCATGAGCATATGACTGTACCCTGGATGATGATATGTGAGGAGCTTGAACTTGATTCGCTAACAGAAACTAATTTGGCTAGCTTAGCGCACATGTCTTGTGGCAAGATATATGCACTTAAATGTTTTAAGTCATTGGCTGTTCTGCCAAATTGCCACCAACCTGCAACTTTGTGAGCTGACTGTTTCGCGATTTTTGTGTTTTAGACAACAAAAATAAAAGAAAAAGATGTACAGATCCAGGCTTTTCCTTTACTGTGGTAGTCGCATAGAATGACGTCACTGACACTGGTTTAATATGAAAACAAACTTTGCAAAAAAAAGAAAGAAGAAGAAGTGAGTCGGCGTGTCATCTTTATCGAGCACCATACATGTTTTGCCTCACATTAAAATTATTACTTTTCCTTTTCAAAAATAATTTATATTCAGAGAAGTCAAATATAGCAAATTTGCACGGCTTCCACGCGGGCAGGTGGCGCAGAACACTTGCCGGCCCCTGGCAACTTGAAGCACAGACAGGCCCTGGTTCGAGCCTCGGCTCGAACACACTCACTGAGTTCAGGTCCTATCTGTGTCTTCAGTCTGCTAGGGGGATTCCTGGGCTGCGCAGGGAATCCCAATCCTTTTTTTTTCTTTTCTTTTTTGGGCTGTTGGGGCCTGTATTTACAAAGCTGGGACTATCTCCGTTGTCATGGCTACCAAGAACAACGCCAGCTTGGGGGAGAGCGGAGAGCCGATAAGCAAACACTCATTCATCCTTTCTCCTCTTTCGTTTCACAGCTGCTGCGGTGGGAAACGCTGGGACTTGTGTGGCTATGCAGTTTTTGCATTGTTGGGAACTTTTAAGGACCAGCCTTGAATTTTACAGATTTGATAAGTGAAGCCTGGATATATAGTGAAGAGAGCTGGGATAATCTGGACAGAATCTGCAGGCTGCATCTCCAAATCACAAGTGGCTTTAGATCTGACTCTTACAGACAGGCATGCATGTCTCAGGGTGATTACACACTAACACATTGTGATTAATCACACACATTTGTATACATTTTATTAACAAGATAATAAAAAAACACTATACAAAATGTGTTTTTGTGACAGGCCGCTAGTAACAAAGTGCTCTCAAGGTTAAATACACATACCGGTAGACATTGAGGGCTAGCAGGAGGGACCATGCGCTTACCTGCTGCTCTCTGGCAGGTAGCTCCATGCCCTCCTGGGTTTTAAATGCACCTTAGAACACACATGCATCAACACTACAATGAGCGGGTGGAGGGAGGTTTGGAGTCTTCTCTCACCCCCATTCTCTGCGACCTGCTGGAGCGGGGGAGGGGGCTAGGAGGAGGAGTTGACCGTCCGACTGCGATCTGGGGTGTGGGGCCTCCCTGCTGCTGCGGAGTCGGGGCGGTCTGCCTCCCCCCACCGCAGGGAAAAGGGTAATACCACCTGGGTCTGGGTGCAGTTCCCCCTCCAGGGGCAAGGGTACCTAGACCCGGTTTGTAGGGTACGCTTGGGGAGTGTGATCGTGTGTACAGCGTCTCTTTATGTCTGTCTCCACGTTGGTTGAGTGTGGAGTAAGTGCATATGAGAGCATGAGGGTGGGAATGGATGTTTGTATATGTGTGTGCCTGTATTTCTGTGTCTATATGTCAGGTTGGGTGTCAGGCGCCACCTCTCTGGGGACATCTCAGGCCCTCCAAGGTTTGGAGGCCTATCTCCCCCTACCACCACTTCCCCTGCCAGTGGCGGACTCCCTCAGACATCGGTGCGTTGGTGGTTCTTTGTGTCCGGGGATGGGCGTCCAGGTACACACCGGCTCACTCCTTGGCGGCCGCTTATCGGGGCCTGGAGCCTGGGGCTCGCTCGGGCCACTTCGGAGGTGGGGTGCCCCCGGCCTCTCGGCCTGGGGCTCGGTCACTCAGGCACGGCTGGCTGCCGGCGGAGCTCACGGGCGCGTCACTGCAACTCCCCCTGGCTTCTGCTCCGCGGCTGCTGAGTGAGCCCTCATCTGGGACTCTCCTCAGCTCTTTCTGGGACAGTGGCGCGGCTGCCCCTCTGTTGGTCTTCCTTGGTCTCTTGTGTTCTGGGGGCCTCTGGATGTCTGGAGTTTTGATCTCCTCCATACCTGCTTCATGCCCTGGAGGACGGGGCTGTGGCCCCCCCACACCCTCTAGCAGATCATTACATGAAGGAACCTTTTTAAAAAAAACAAGCGCATCCATGCTCACAGGTGTACACATGGGTGATCACACCCACAAACTACACCCTTTTTGGCTCCTACCTCAAAGCACACTGTGTTCTGTTGATCTTATGTGCTGCACAATAATGTTTAATATTTAGTATTTACTGTCATATTCCCATATATCATTGTGATGCTGTTTATTCTATTACTCTTGTTCTCTTCTGCTTGTTTTCTTTTTTCTTTCTCAGCAGGTGATCCAGGTGATCGATATATGCATTTTTTATTTCTTTTTTTTTTCTGCTCATTCTGTTGGTTTTTGTTTTTTGCCCTTCTCCCCCGTCCCTCTTCTCAGCTGTTTCTCTTTCCCTCTTTCTTTCTCCCCTTCTTTCCCCCAGTCAAGTCTGTCCCGTATTCAGCAAGTGAAAATAAAATAAACAATAAAAGGTGAATCAAATGGACCATTACGGCAAGGCTGGGATGGTCAATTTGGTAAAGTAAATCCGTTGGGCATCTTTCTTTGCCTTTAGACAACAATTCTGATGGCAAAAGAGCCAAACGGGACAGGCAAAAAAAAAAAGAAAAAAAGAAAAAAAAAAGAAGTGGCTTTAGATCTGACTCTTACAGACAGGCATGCATGTCTCAGGGTGATTACACACTAACACATTGTGATTAATCACACACATTTGTATACATTTTATTAACAAGATTAAAAAAAAACACTATACAAAATGTGTTTTTGTGACAGGCCGCTAGTAACAAAGTGCTTAAAGATTTCAAATTGGTTCTTTCCCAAGTTTTCTGTTATGTGTACACATATTCCTTGAATTAGGTGCTTTTTAATTCTCCAATAATGGTCAGTGCAAAGTGTTTACACAAACAAACAAACAAACAAACAAACAAACAAACAAACAAGTGTTTACACAAACAAACAAACAAAAAACATTACTCAGAAAATGGTCAGGTACAAGAACTGGATTAAAAAGGATTGGAAAAAACAGATAATGTCCAATGAAATACTTCAGCGTGTGGCTCATGACTTTTGCACAGTACTGTAAATGTTATTAATAATGAAAGATATAAAGATGTAGCTTTCCCATTTTTAAAAAATTCCCATACACATTATTCTTTTCTTCTAGTGAAGGTGCCTCCTCCTTCAGACCTTAGGATAACTAATTTCTCAGACAGTGACATCACGGTGCGCTGGGAAGCTGCAGATGATGATGATGTTTCTTACCTCATTAAGTGGATCTCCCTAAGTGGAGGCGACCTGAGGCAGGTGGGGAAGAACTATTGAGTTGTTGGAGTACATATTATGAAATAAAAAATACAATATCTCAATAAACTGTTGTCCTGTGTCTTAAGGAGTATCAGATATCACTGTCTGCACTCTATGGAGATGGAGCTCAGAGTGAAGCTGTGGCCGTACGCTATAGCACCTGTGAGTCACACATTTTAACTATATCAGCTGCTGGTGGGAGCAGGCTCTCATGGATCTTTCTGGATATTTGCAGCGGGGACATGCTGGGGTCATTTTGGAGCAGGTTAATTTGTGTGCGCCACGTGTCATAATCAGTTTTGTTGTTAGGTCTGGGAACCTTACCGGAGAAGGTACGGAGTCTAACCTGGGACTGGATGTGTTTGACATCTTGCCTTCGTACGATATGCTCTACCACGACCTTCTGAATGTCAGGTGGATTCAAATCACTTACTGAAAGGGACGCACAGGCTTAAGCAGACAAAGAAGGAAATCGGGTAAACCCTCCAGCACTCATTTCTGTGTCCATTCTGGGCTAAAAACAAAAACACCTCATAACTACCTGTGGATGCTGGCTGAGCCTCTGAAGGTTGAGTGATATGTCATTAAGCAGGTAGTCAGAGTTCTCATTGATCAGTTCCTTGAGGGAAGTGTATCCACAGGCCTTACTGATGTCCTACATGGAGCTCAGCGCCGCCTGGCTCACCAGCAGTGTCTCCTCACCAGCTTTCTCCAGCACAGGATACAGCGAGGCCATCAACAAGGCACAGAAATTGCGGCCCACTGGCTGAGCACAGCAGGCGATTCCCCCGAGTTGGATGCACAGCTGACAGATGTTGCTGTTGAGCTAATGGATCATGGATGCAGATGTTGATGATGAAGGAATCACTTGGAGAGAGCTTGTATTTGAGTTGCTGGCATCACTGTTGTATATCGAGGGGAGTCTGGATGGACCGAGCAGCTACGCAAAGAGACAAAACCTGTGTTAAAGCACTGCTTTCTAACCACTTTTACACATGCACTGCAGCTCTGAAGTTTTCAAGATATTGTCCATGCACGTGAGAACGCAAATGTCTGACACAGTTAGATCAAACATTAAACAGCCTTTAGCCTTCCTGCTCCTGAGTGAAAGCCTGTATTATATCTGACTGTGCTCATGTGGGGATAAGACAGATTAGCCTTTTCTCAAAGTGAAGAGTGGGGGCCAATTTAGGATCTTCACTCAAATTTAAAATACAAGGGAAACTGATGTATTTCCTTAAATAAACAAAAACCACACAAGCGCTTATAAAATGCTCATCCTACCCAGTCATATGCAAAGTGTTAGAATCAACGTGTGATCCACCTGCCACTAAGAGATATTATTTCTCTTTGGTAGATGGAAAAAATGGAATCAAACTCACTGTCAGTAGCTACAACAGCACATTTGTTATAATATGATGAATCAAGCATTTAGATATTAAATAGTATTGAGGGAGACAGGATCAAATACAGTGGGGCAAAAAAGTATTTAGTCAGCCACCAATTGTGCAAGTTCTCCCACTTAAAAATATGAGAGAGGCCTGTCATTTTCATCATAGGTATACCTCTAACTTGTCCGAGTTTTAAAGAACTGATTTGCAAATTATGGTGGAAAAGAAGTATTTGGTCACCTCATTTTTTGCCCCACTGCGTAATATACAAAGATATTTGTGGCAACTCGATGTGCTTTGTCCACTTTTATTATCGGATTGCTCTGTTAACCAAAGGGAATACCTCAGTTTATTGTATGTTTGACTATAATTTACAAAAAGACTAAAGCATCATTTCTTATCTTTTCTACAATAACTATCAAATGAACAAATGGAGAGTGCTCGCTCAAGTCATGGATCAAGTGACTTAAAGGGCCGTTTTCAAAGAAAACTAAAAGTGTATAAGCAACCAAGGAAGTGAGTCCTACCTGGCCACTGGACAACATTCAGTGACAGTGCACTTGCTGGCATCTCCGGTGATTCAGTAGGGTGAATAAGGGATCTTGTCTCCTCCGTACTTAATGAGAGTGGTGTATCTGTCAGTCATGTCTGGCACATAAAACACCAGGTAGGTCCCATCATGGCTGTCACAGATATCTGCTTCTTGGGCTTCCCCTCTGGGTCCTTCAGGAGAAAACAAAAACTGTTACCTAAATATCAATGCTTTGAATACATTATTGTGTGGTCCACGTTCATGCACTCACAGTGATCTGCACTGCCAGCAGTCCCTCACCTGCATCTTTGGCATCAATGGTGACCTTCACTGGCAGAGAGGTGGGCGCTCCAGTGGTGTTAAGGCCGGATCCACTTGCACGCACCTTGCTGGTATCATGGGTGGGCAGCACCTTCACCTTGTAAGGGCGGACCAAAGGGGAGAGAAGACAACTGGCTGTGGAATACAGTCTCACAAATGAAAGGAGCCTTATTTACAGAACCGAGTAAACCACGCAAAGAGTTTTCCATTTTCAAAGCTGGCCAGAGTGGAACACTGTAACATGTAACACCTAGAAGGTTCAGATGGCTGCAGTACTTTGCTAATTTGGATCAAAAGTTTGGGGGGGAAATGTAATTAAATCAAGTGATTGTAATGCTGTTACTTCCGTTGTGTAGTTAACCATCTATCATTTTAGATGTTTCATTAGCAGCCTGATGAAATTAGCTGTGTAGTTAGCCGACTTCTGCCATCCAAACAGATGAGGTGAATTATGCAGATCACTAGCACAGTACACAGATTACCACTTCTTATTCCAGCCAGACTTCAGGTACTTCATTCGAATCATGCAGTAACAACAAAGGTTTATTACTACTGGCTTTTTAAATTGTGCTTCTTCTGTTCTAGAAAAACAGAAACATGTGATCACAGGGTTTTGTTTTTTTCAATGACATTTGTGTTGGTTGTGTCGGTTGCAGGCAAACATTGATCATAATGGTTACATATTAGGAAATAGCTTAAAATGTGTGCATATTTAACTTGTTGCACTGCCGTAGTGTTACCTGCGTGGGATCTCCTCATGAGCATATGACTGTACCCTGGATGATGATATGTGAGGAGCTTGAACTTGATTCGCTAACAGAAACTAATTTGGCTAGCTTAGCGCACGTCTTGTGGCAAGATATATGCACTTAAATGTTTTAAGTCATTGGCTGTTCTGCCAAATTGCCACCAACCTGCAACTTTGTGAGCTGACTGTTTCGCGATTTTTGTGTTTTAGACAACAAAAATAAAAGAAAAAGATGTACAGATCCAGGCTTTTCCTTTACTGTGGTAGTCGCATAGAATGACGTCACTGACACTGGTTTAATATGAAAAAAAAACTTTGCAAAAAAAAGAAAGAAGAAGAAGTGAGTCGGCGTGTCATCTTTATCGAGCACCATACATGTTTTGCCTCACATTAAAATTATTACTTTTCCTTTTCAAAAATAATTTATATTCAGAGAAGTCAAATATAGCAAATTTGCACGGCTTCCACGGCGGGCAGATGGCGTAGAACACTTGCCGGCCCCTGGCAACTTGAAGCACAGACAGGCCCTGGTTCGAGCCTCGGCTCGAACACACTCACTGAGTTCAGGTCCTATCTGTGTCTTCAGTCTGCTAGGGGGATTCCTGGTCTGCGCAGGGAATCCCAATCCTTTTTTTTTTCTTTTCTTTTTTGGGGTGTTGGGGCCTGTATTTACAAAGCTGGGACTATCTCCGTTGTCATGGCTACCAAGAACAACGCCAGCTTGGGGGAGAGCGGAGAGCCGATAAGCAAACACTCATTCATCCTTTCTCCTCTTTCGTTTCACAGCTGCTGCGGTGGGAAACGCTGGGACTTGTGTGGCTATGCAGTTTTTGCATTGTTGGGAACTTTTAAGGACCAGCCTTGAATTTTACAGATTTGATAAGTGAAGCCTGGATATATAGTGAAGAGAGCTGGGATAATCTGGACAGAATCTGCAGGCTGCATCTCCAAATCACAAGTGGCTTTAGATCTGACTCTTACAGACAGGCATGCATGTCTCAGGGTGATTACACACTAACACATTGTGATTAATCACACACATTTGTATACATTTTATTAACAAGATAATAAAAAAACACTATACAAAATGTGTTTTTGTGACAGGCCGCTAGTAACAAAGTGCTCTCAAGGTTAAATACACATACCGGTAGACATTGAGGGCTAGCAGGAGGGACCATGCGCTTACCTGCTGCTCTCTGGCAGGTAGCTCCATGCCCTCCTGGGTTTTAAATGCACCTTAGAACACACATGCATCAACACTACAATGAGCGGGTGGAGGGAGGTTTGGAGTCTTCTCTCACCCCCATTCTCTGCGACCTGCTGGAGCGGGGGGGGGGGCTAGGAGGAGGAGTTGGCCGTCCGACTGCGGTCTGGGGTGTGGGGCCTCCCTGCTGCTGCGGAGTCGGGGCGGTCTGCCTCCCCCCACCGCAGGGAAAAGGGTAATACCACCTGGGTCTGGGTGCAGTTCCCCCTCCAGGGGCAAGGGTACCTAGACCCGGTTTGTAGGGTACGCTTGGGGAGTGTGATCGTGTGTACAGCGTCTCTTTATGTCTGTCTCCACGTTGGTTGAGTGTGGAGTAAGTGCATATGAGAGCATGAGTGTGGGAATGGATGTTTGTATATGTGTGTGCCTGTATTTCTGTGTCTATATGTCAGGTTGGGTGTCAGGCGCCACCTCTCTGGGGACATCTCAGGCCCTCCAAGGTTTGGAGGCCTATCTCCCCCTACCACCACTTCCCCTGCCAGTGGCGGACTCCCTCAGACATCGGTGCGTTGGTGGTTCTTTGTGTCCGGGGATGGGCGTCCAGGTACACACCGGCTCACTCCTTGGCGGCCGCTTATCGGGGCCTGGAGCCTGGGGCTCGCTCGGGCCACTTCGGAGGTGGGGTGCCCCCGGCCTCTCGGCCTGGGGCTCGGTCACTCAGGCACGGCTGGCTGCCGGCGGAGCTCACGGGCGCGTCACTGCAACTCCCCCCCCCCTGGCTTCTGCTCCGCGGCTGCTGAGTGAGCCCTCATCTGGGACTCTCCTCAGCTCTTTCTGGGACAGTGGCGCGGCTGCCCCTCTGTTGGTCTTCCTTGGTCTCTTGTGTTCTGGGGGCCTCTGGATGTCTGGAGTTTTGATCTCCTCCATACCTGCTTCATGCCCTGGAGGACGGGGCTGTGGCCCCCCCACACCCTCTAGCAGATCATTACATGAAGGAACCTTTTTAAAAAAAACAAGCGCATCCATGCTCACAGGTGTACACATGGGTGATCACACCCACAAACTACACCCTTTTTGGCTCCTACCTCAAAGCACACTGTGTTCTGTTGATCTTATGTGCTGCACAATAATGTTTAATATTTAGTATTTACTGTCATATTCCCATATATCATTGTGATGCTGTTTATTCTATTACTCTTGTTCTCTTCTGCTTGTTTTCTTTTTTCTTTCTCAGCAGGTGATCCAGGTGATCGATATATGCATTTTTTATTTCTTTTTTTTTTTCTGCTCATTCTGTTGGTTTTTGTTTTTTGCCCTTCTCCCCCGTCCCTCTTCTCAGCTGTTTCTCTTTCCCTCTTTCTTTCTCCCCTTCTTTCCCCCAGTCAAGTCTGTCCCGTATTCAGCAAGTGAAAATAAAATAAACAATAAAAGGTGAATCAAATGGACCATTACGGCAAGGCTGGGATGGTCAATTTGGTAAAGTAAATCCGTTGGGCATCTTTCTTTGCCTTTAGACAACAATTCTGATGGCAAAAGAGCCAAACGGGACAGGCAAAAAAAAAAGAAAAAAAGAAAAAAAGAAGTGGCTTTAGATCTGACTCTTACAGACAGGCATGCATGTCTCAGGGTGATTACACACTAACACATTGTGATTAATCACACACATTTGTATACATTTTATTAACAAGATTAAAAAAAAAAACACTATACAAAATGTGTTTTTGTGACAGGCCGCTAGTAACAAAGTGCTTAAAGATTTCAAATTGGTTCTTTCCCAAGTTTTCTGTTATGTGTACACATATTCCTTGAATTAGGTGCTTTTTAATTCTCCAATAATGGTCAGTGCAAAGTGTTTACACAAACAAACAAACAAACAAACAAACAAACAAACAAACAAACAAACAAGCAAACAAACAAACAAGTGTTTACACAAACAAACAAACAAAAAACATTACTCAGAAAATGGTCAGGTACAAGAACTGGATTAAAAAGGATTGGAAAAAACAGATAATGTCCAATGAAATACTTCAGCGTGTGGCTCATGACTTTTGCACAGTACTGTAAATGTTATTAATAATGAAAGATATAAAGATGTAGCTTTCCCATTTTTAAAAAATTCCCATACACATTATTCTTTTCTTCTAGTGAAGGTGCCTCCTCCTTCAGACCTTAGGATAACTAATTTCTCAGACAGTGACATCACGGTGCGCTGGGAAGCTGCAGATGATGATGATGTTTCTTACCTCATTAAGTGGATCTCCCTAAGTGGAGGCGACCTGAGGCAGGTGGGGAAGAACTATTGAGTTGTTGGAGTACATATTATGAAATAAAAAATACAATATCTCAATAAACTGTTGTCCTGTGTCTTAAGGAGTATCAGATATCACTGTCTGCACTCTATGGAGATGGAGCTCAGAGTGAAGCTGTGGCCGTACGCTATAGCACCTGTGAGTCACACATTTTAACTATATCAGCTGCTGGTGGGAGCAGGCTCTCATGGATCTTTCTGGATATTTGCAGCGGGGACATGCTGGGGTCATTTTGGAGCAGGTTAATTTGTGTGCGCCACGTGTCATAATCAGTTTTGTTGTTAGGTCTGGGAACCTTACCGGAGAAGGTACGGAGTCTAACCTGGGACTGGATGTGTTTGACATCTTGCCTTCGTACGATATGCTCTACCACGACCTTCTGAATGTCAGGTGGATTCAAATCACTTACTGAAAGGGACGCACAGGCTTAAGCAGACAAAGAAGGAAATCGGGTAAACCCTCCAGCACTCATTTCTGTGTCCATTCTGGGCTAAAAACAAAAACACCTCATAACTACCTGTGGATGCTGGCTGAGCCTCTGAAGGTTGAGTGATATGTCATTAAGCAGGTAGTCAGAGTTCTCATTGATCAGTTCCTTGAGGGAAGTGTATCCATAGGCCTTACTGATGTCCTACATGGAGCTCAGCGCCGCCTGGCTCACCAGCAGTGTCTCCTCACCAGCTTTCTCCAGCACAGGATACAGCGAGGCCATCAACAAGGCACAGAAATTGCGGCCCACTGGCTGAGCACAGCAGGCGATTCCCCCGAGTTGGATGCACAGCTGACAGATGTTGCTGTTGAGCTAATGGATCATGGATGCAGATGTTGATGATGAAGGAATCACTTGGAGAGAGCTTGTATTTGAGTTGCTGGCATCACTGTTGTATATCGAGGGGAGTCTGGATGGACCGAGCAGCTACGCAAAGAGACAAAACCTGTGTTAAAGCACTGCTTTCTAACCACTTTTACACATGCACTGCAGCTCTGAAGTTTTCAAGATATTGTCCATGCACGTGAGAACGCAAATGTCTGACACAGTTAGATCAAACATTAAACAGCCTTTAGCCTTCCTGCTCCTGAGTGAAAGCCTGTATTATATCTGACTGTGCTCATGTGGGGATAAGACAGATTAGCCTTTTCTCAAAGTGAAGAGTGGGGGCCAATTTAGGATCTTCACTCAAATTTAAAATACAAGGGAAACTGATGTATTTCCTTAAATAAACAAAAACCACACAAGCGCTTATAAAATGCTCATCCTACCCAGTCATATGCAAAGTGTTAGAATCAACGTGTGATCCACCTGCCACTAAGAGATATTATTTCTCTTTGGTAGATGGAAAAAATGGAATCAAACTCACTGTCAGTAGCTACAACAGCACATTTGTTATAATATGATGAATCAAGCATTTAGATATTAAATAGTATTGAGGGAGACAGGATCAAATACAGTGGGGCAAAAAAGTATTTAGTCAGCCACCAATTGTGCAAGTTCTCCCACTTAAAAATATGAGAGAGGCCTGTCATTTTCATCATAGGTATACCTCTAACTTGTCCGAGTTTTAAAGAACTGATTTGCAAATTATGGTGGAAAAGAAGTATTTGGTCAACGAGTGCATATGTTCGTATATGTTTCTCTTCATTCTGAGTCAGTGCATGTAGATGTGTATGTGTGTGTGTGTGTTTGTGTTCATCACTTTCCTGTTCTGGTGTTCTGAGTAAACCGCGGCCTGAAGCATGCCCTGGGTCCTGCCCTCCTCCATTTCAGTCTGTTTGCGTCCATTGGTGATGCTGATTAAAGTTCTGTCCATACTGGTTCTGGCCCCAATTGAGGCAGTGCTTTTCTCCAGTGTCCTGCATCTTCTCCTTATTCCACTCCTCCTTAGCTTGACCCTTTTGCTTCTGTAGCTCCTTCAGGGTTTTGATACGCAGCTCAATCGTCTGGATGTCAGTGTCAAGCTCCAGTCTACGCTGCTGCTCCAGCTCTTCCTCTGTTTCTCCCAGCCAAGTCAAGATTTTGTTCAGGTCAAAGTTCAGCTGCTGTCACTGCTGCTCGTTCTGCTTTGTTCTCATCTCCTTGCTGAGGTCCTGAGCCTGCAGAAGCTCCCAGTGCTCCATCCCTCCTGAAGTCTGGGGGTCTGAGCTGCTGGGATCTGCCAGTCCAGACACCGTATCCTCTTCCTCCTCACCGTGTCAATACCTCCACGACACTCGCCCCTCAGTCGCAGATATCACATGTATGAGGAGTCCGTTTCTATGCCTGTACAATTGCAGCTGCTGTCCATTTGTTGCAGGCAGAAACGGCTGACATCCAGAGGGTGTAAATGAGAGTCTGCAGCAGCAACTTCACCAGTGGAAGACCTCAGTGTTTGTTCTGTTAGCTTAACAAAGGCCTCAAGGACGTTTCTGGGATGCTCATCTGGCCCCGGCAAGCTCCGGCCTGACTTCACGTCCAGCGTCTGGGACTGCAAGTCTGATGGGTTCCATTATCAGCCAGCTCCTCTTGAGCCATGCTCAGTTTCTGCTCTGATGTCTTGAGCTCTCACTGAGGACATAAACCTCAGTCTTTTCCGTACACATCAGATTGAAGTCCATTGATGTTTCCCTTGCCTTGCTCCACGGCCTTCTACGGCTCTGCTGTTCGGCTCTTCTCAGAGGTCAGCTCCTGGCCGAGCCCCGACACCTGTGCCTTCAGCTTATTTTCTCCTGGTGTTTTGTCCATTCTGAGGTGCCTCCTGACCTCAGTTACTCCTCCTGTCTCTAGCACGCCCTTCTTGCTGCCCGATGGTCATTGTTGGTCCGTC
Source organism: Diplotaxodon limnothrissa (assembly GCF_057381915.1). Taxonomy (NCBI): domain Eukaryota; kingdom Metazoa; phylum Chordata; class Actinopteri; order Cichliformes; family Cichlidae; genus Diplotaxodon; species Diplotaxodon limnothrissa. Next base: position 12,655,654 of record NC_140605.1, on the reverse strand, counting down.
ACTGTCCTGCACAGTTTTAATGCAGAGTGGTTAAGGTCAGCATGGTTTTGCTCGGCCTCTCTTTTCATCTGGGCTTAATGGGCGTCTCGTCACAGCTCTGTCAGCTGACGCTGTCTTTTTCCATATGGCAAGAGTGTGAAGAGTGTGTGAGAGGGGTGTGTCCGATCAGGCACAATGCTGGTGGCTTTGCGAGTGCCTCGTTTTCCAAATCCAGATGTTTATTTGTCACGTACACAGCAACAGAGAGAACAGTCTGTTGTTGGGATGGCTGAGGTCTTTCACGATCTTCCTGGTCTTGGTCCAGCACCGCCTTCTGTAGATTGAGTGCAGGTCAGGGAGCTCGGAGCGAATGGTGCGCTCAGCTGATTGCACAACCCTCTGTAGTGCTTGTCTGTCCGGCATGGTGCTGTTCCCGAACCAGACAGTGATATAGCTGCTCAGGATGCTCTCAATAATTCCTTTATATAAGGTGGTCAGAATCGGTGGTGGGAGCCGGGCCTTTCTCAGTCTTCTCAGAAAGAAAAGACGCTGACAGAAATCTCCCCGTGTAGTGAAACGGGCCTTGGATTACCGCTCTCCGTCTCTGCTGCATGAGATCATTTTCCTGCAGCACTGTTGACATTTTCAAGTTGTTGTTGTGGGTCCAGCTGCTTTAGCATTTGGTCAGGGTCACATCAAAGATGGTGGAGGAGAGAGCAAAGATGGTAGAGGGGAGAGCAGGAGTCCAGGGTCAGCTTCGGCTTCCCGGGCCGACAAAGCAGCCTGTAATCAAGCATAAAGAGAAAAAACAAAACAAAACAAAACAAAACAAAAACAAACGAACAGGAAAATGATGTTGTATTGGCTGTGTTATTCAGAGGGGGAGAAACAACGGGACCAGGCCCTGTGTCAGCCTTCTCTCCCCCTTTTTTTGTTTTTTCTCTCCATATAATCCACTCATGACCCGCCAAGCTGACAGGACAACACAGGTACATGTTAAAATTCTTAAGATCATGTTTAAAGCACAAAAATGGAATTTTCTTTCATTAGGGGTATAACATGGCATAAAATAATATTATAATCTAACAAGTCCCAAGGAATTGAGTTAAAGGCTCAAGTAGTTTGGTAGGGAATTGGCTAGGTATATTTTAGAAATTAGGCCAGAGGCTGTTCCAGAAGTAACAGATACTGGGATTGGCTGCAAAAAAGTTATCTTTCTTCGGTTGGACCCGTTATGGTAAAATTTGTCGAAATTTGTTAGGTGCTAAATCTGTCAGGCCTTGCAGTGATTGTAAATATAAGACGTCTTTGTAATATAAAATAACAGAGGTTTGTGTGACCCTGTGTGTGACGTGCAGCTGCAGCGCTGCGAGCTATTTTTAGACGGTGTGTGAACATGCAAATGAGGTGGCTGCTGTGAAGCGCACAGAGGATTTTTGCTTGCTGTTTAGCGTGTTTTTGAGTTTTATAATTATGATTTGCAAACAATGATACATGCCTGTAATTAAAACGCTGATTTTGCTGATTATAATATTACAAATAAGGTTTTGAATGACTACGCTGAATGTTTGATGTTTGGCTGGGTTTTGATATAGAAGAGACAAATCGTGCATGATTTAGACTGGCACTTCAGTCGGCAGAGTAACATAGTGATGAAAATGATATTAAATAAATCTCTTAGTGTGTTGATACAGGTGGCTACGGGCCTGGGCCAACTGCCCCCACAAGCACAGCGGCCGAAGCAAAATTATAGTAATGGAAACCACACTCAGCAAGAATCAGCAGCTGTGGAAAAGACAGCAGCTAGGAAAGAATTAGAGGAGAAATTAAGAGAAGTTTTTAACTCATAAAATTGAGGCCACCAGACTTGTGGAAGTTGGGAAGGCGTCCGGAGCATCACAACAAAAAGGTGAAACAAAAACACACACAAGCAGAGTAATGTGAGAGAGAGGCACGTGCTAGAGGAATTCCTCGTTTGAGAAAAAAAAGTTCAATTCACCCACCTACAAACGCACACACACGCAATGAAGAAACAGCTTACATTCATGAACACGTGAAGATTTTCCAGCAAGTTTAAAGTAGCGAAACTTAACATACACCTGCTGTTAAATAATAAAGTTTATCCACTACTAACAAATAAACTCTCTGGGTTGCAGGACAACAACTTAACTTCAAAAAGACACTGGTCTGACCAACCAGTGAAGACACAACAAATTTAGTGGTTAAAAGATTCAAATTGTGACATGTTTTCTGCTGATTGATTAATACAAGTGATTACTGAGTGAAAGAAATGTCCATTTTTGGGCTTTTAAACATGATCTTAAGAATTTTAACATGTACCTGTGTTGTCCTGTCAGCTTGGCGGGTCATGAGTGGATTATATGGTGAGAAAAAACAAAAAAAGGGGGGAGAGAAGGCTGACACAGGGCCTGGTCCCGTTGTTTCTCCCCTCTCTGAATAATGCAGCCAAAATAACATCATTTTCCTGTTCGCTCGTTTTTGTTTTGTGTTTGTTTTGTTTTTTCTCTTTATGCTTGATTACAGGCTGCTTTGTCGGCCCGTTTCACTACACGGGGGAGATTTCTAGACAGCTTCAGCTGACAGAGCTGTGATGAGACGCCCATTAAGCCCGGAGGAAAAGTGAGGCCGAGCAAGACAATGCTGACCTTAACAACTCTGCATTAAAACTTCATACTTGCCTAAAGAACAAGCATGAATGATGCCTGAGTGGACACACACAACTCACAAGTTCCTGGCTCTGTCAGCTCCTCTGCAGAGGGTTTCCCTAAGAAGGTGGACCTAGCAGGGTCACCGGGAGACGGGGAGCTGTGCCTCACGGCCCTCACTTCGTCGGAGAAACCCTCATGCAGAGTTCAGAAACTTCTGTGTTGAGTATGTCGCTGTGAGCCTCCACCATTTAACTAGTGGGTGCAGCCTGAACTGTCTAGAGACAGACCAGACCAGCTGCACAACACAGACACTTCCAACCTGAGGACAAATCTAAGAGAACAGAAAAAGGAAAGGAAACTTAGCTTAGAACCATGCAGCGCTACAGGAGACGGCAGCACTGCAGAGGTGAGGACCGGCACCTGTTTGAAAGAGACAAATGCACACAAAATAAGTGTTTGTTGTAGAATGTGCAGCATGAAAGTAGCCTGCATGTTTTGCATAGAACTGTTTTATGCATCTGCATTTCACAAAGAATGACAAATTGGTATACGGGACAACAAATAAAATCTAATGTATAGAAAAAAGATAATAGGATATGCCCATGACAATAAGAATGATAAAGGACTTCACAAAGTCAATTTATTGCTAAAGTGTGATCTTAGAAAATTGCTATTGTGCACCACACTAAACAGAACAAATTCTGTCAAAACTTACTTTTGCAAGATCCCACAAATGTTTTGCAAGATCTTGAGAGTTTTTTTCTTTGCATTTATCATGCTTCCATCAATACCTGTAAAGCTGTACAGAGTACTGCAGCTGGTTGTTAATGAATGCAACAAAGACCACCAGATCAAAGTACACCTAGCCACGAGTGTTTCCCCTTCCACTGAGCACTATCTTCATCTCGCAAAATACATGTTCAAATTTTTTTTCTTCAATGTGCCTTGCGAGGCTCCATAACATACCTATCAATCTGTGAGCATTTCTCAGAGGCTGCAGCAACTGCAGCTTTTGAGGAAGTTGCAACAGCACATTTGTGAATTCTCACGCGTAGCCCTACAGGAACACCCACAGTTACAAATACCATAGCGACCAACATCAGTGCTACTACTGCCCACAGTTCATGTAAAGGAAACATAACGGTGTCATACAATAAACTACAGAATCAGCATTGTTGTCTGTGAAGGTTCTCAGTCATTCAGGTCATCGTAGTCAAAGGAGCTTGTAAAGAAAAGCGTCTGGACTTCTTTAAGTTGCTTGAAGACGTTTCACCTCTCATCCGAGAAGCTTCTTCACTTCATCAGCATTGTTGCACAACCGTGTATTCAATCTTGTTACCCTTCTTTAAAGTCCACCACCTGTGCTGCAAGTGAAGTTGAGGGCAACTGTGGCTCAGGGAGTTGGGAAGCACATCTGTAACCGGAAGGTTGCCGGTTCGATCCCTGGGCTCTCTGTCCTGGTCGTTGTGTCCTTGGGCAAGACACTTTACCCTACCGCCTACTGGTGATGGCGCGATATGGCAGCCTCGCTTCTGTCAGTCTGCCCCAGGGCAGCTGTGGCTACAACCGTAGTTGCCTTCACCAGTGACTGAATAGTGGCATTGTAAAGCGCTTTGGGTGCCTTGAAAAGCGCTATATAAATCCAGTCCATTATTAACACATTGGAAGTTGTGGCACTTCTCATTATTTGACGTGCACAGCCGCTCTGTGTGAGGGTCAAACATTTGTTTATTCAACACCTGTGAAGGTATCAGAAATCGGCTACTGAGAAAAAATGCATAGATAGCAAGAGAAGCAAATTAAAGCACTGCACGTGCTTTACGTGCTATGACATGCTGCACGTCATAAAACCCAGTTTCTTGATTAACATTTTTAAGAGTTAAGTTGTAATACTTTTGTGCATTATTAAAACAAATCCTAAAATTCTGTATCACTGTGCTGTTACGAGAAGGTAGCTTGAATGTAGGTATCTGGCCCTGTGTAAATCTTGAGCATGAGTGATGTTGTGGGACAGTGCACCAACTACACAGGTACAGTGGCGTGTCTAGAAAATTTTTGTTGGGGGGGCCAGGTAGGGGCACAGATTTGGAGAAGGGTGGCAGATTTAATTGGCAGATAATGTTTTTAAAAAAAAATTCTACCAACCCTTAACCATAATTCAATAATCCTATAAACCTAATAACCAAATGCACTTTTAACTCTTATTAGAATGAGATTTTAACCACTACGGTGCAAAGTTTTTAGATACTGCGTTGATAAAGTACAAGAGATACAATCAGTGCTTTGTCAGTGTTTACTCAGCATTCAAGGACAGCAATATTTGCATAGTATTTTTACTGACATATACTGCACATATGTTTTGGGCAAAAACATTTTTGAATATTAAAATACGAACATTTGTAGCAAACAATTGACAAATTAGCCATTCCAATGCAAAACTTTCTCTGCCTGTTAAAAAAAGAAGATAATCTTCTCACAAACTGGTGTTTGATTTTGAAACAGGAAAAAAGTGGAGAAACAACTGAAAAGACTAATATTTGAATAAAACCTGAAAGCAAGTAAATACTTTCTATGCTGCCTTATGGTAAACTTTGGTAATATTGATAAAGAACAACACTGGCTGATGATGAAATACATTCAGCTGGCATGGTGACACTGCCAGTATAACCTGCAGGGCTGGACTGGGACAGAAAATCGGGCATTTTGACTACAGACCGACCCACCAGGTATTAAAGCCATAAAGCCTTTGAATGAAAACAAACCCTGTTGTGACAGTGATGTACAGTCTTTTTGGTATATGTATGATTTCTATACATTTTACGTCAGATAAAAACTTTGGTTGTAAGATTTAGATAATTATTTAATAAAAGCTAGATATTTTAAATGAGAATAGGAAAGAAAAGTATTTCTTTGTGCCCCCTTTCCCTGTTAATGCCCTACCTGGCCCCCTGGCAAAACTTTGCTAGACCCGCCCCTGCACAGTTACCAGCTGTCAGCTACATAAAAAAGGATCCTGGTGGGTGGTCTTCACGTTTCCCTCTCACCAGATATCCAAACCGACATCATGACCAGCAGCTTTACAGCTGTGGCTCCAGCAAACATCAGCTGATACTAGAAATTAATATTAAATAAATTCTAACAACAGCCGATCAAGCTTAAACGTGCTGCTGTTGTTTAGCGCGACATCTGCTGGTTTCGTCTTTCTGGCGCAAAGTGGGCGATAAACAAACAAGAGAGAAAAGCCGATCAGCTGATCATCGATCAGTTTCATGATTGAAGTAGCAACAGGAGAGGGAGGATGAGAGAAGAGGCAGCTGTGCAGCGTAAAGACAGAATAAATCCAGCTTTGTGTCTTTTTCCATTCTAGCTGAAGTTCGGGACAAACTGCGTCTCTTCTCAGCTCAATACGAAACGTGTAATATTTTCTCTGATTGAGGGACCATTCCATTTTTTTAAGGAGCCGTTGGCAACTCTACTAACTAACCTTATGAATAAAATAAAGTTCACTATCAGTAACATCATAGCAACCGAACAGCTGTATAAAAACTCCAAGCTGGCTAGAACGCAGTATGAGTTATTGCAACTGACAGTAAAAAGTCAGCATAACGAAAATAAACTCCACCTAAACTTAGTTCATATCTGACCCAGATAGACTGCAGGTCATAACTTCTTACCTGAAGTTCAGTTCACCTGACACTCGGACTGGCGGCTGCCTCGGGGCTCTCCTCCTGCCTCCCCTTCCCTCATCCACCTGCTGCCTCTGTGGAAGCCCCGCCATAGCCACCACCAAACAACGGAGTTATTTCTACACATCGACCTGCATCTGGCCAATCCACCACCTCTCATTGTTCATGCCCTTACAAAAATAAATAAAAAAGTTTCCTGCAGTGACGTCTTTCGTGCTTGGCTCTCCTACCTTTGCTAACGTGATGCACATAGCGCAGAAGCCGATGCTGCATTCACTTACACTCGGATATCTGAGCGTCACCGTGAAAACATAATCGGACATTTGATATTTGATTGAATTTTATTGTTTTGCCTTTGGGGTGGCACCTGGGGTGGCCAGTCTGGTTGGGGGGGTGGCCTGTGCCCCCCCAGGCCACCCCGCTGGACACGCCATTGACCATAGCCAAAGAAAGCTCGTTTATGACCAGCATCATGTAAATAAGCGCTCTGAACGTCAGCCACAAACGAAGCCGAAGAAAACGTTAGCATCATTTCCTGGTTGCTGTGCGACAAGCAACTGTAAAACTCGAAGCTCTGAACGCGGTCCTCTGTCATATAAATCTGCGAGTGGTCTCTGCGTGAGGCGAGCGGCTTTTCCCGGTGAGTGAGAGATTGAGCGTGAGGTCCGGAGCGCGCACAATGAATAAAAAGGGCTCTGAGAAAACACGCCATGTGGTAGCCTGGCTTAACAAAGCGGAGTGGGATCAGGTTCGGGACTACCTTTACTCGATGGACTCCTCTCTGCAGAGGTTTGCGTTAGAGAGGATATCGGCTTGGAGGGCCAGGTGCGCTGATAGTTTTCCCGTGGCCGTGGACTGCACAGCAGACCTCGTGCGCTGCCAGGTGCGGGACCGGTCCGGACAGCTTACCGGAGATGACTTGACCCTGATGTACGGGACGGCCCTGGTAAGATTTTTTAATCTTATCACGGAGCGCCAGCAGGGGAGAAAGGCCCCGCCGCTGAGGCAACTGGCTGGAAACTTGAACATCCCCGAGTGGGTGGTGGATCTGAGGCACGAAATCACGCATCGGACTCTTCCTTCTTTGAAATGGTGCCGAAAGGGATGTAAGGTGGTCCTGGAGTGGCTCCAGCAGGAGTTTTGGTCCAGACAGCTGGGAGGAGGCCCCGATGAGCAGCTCGTTGCCAGGCAGAAAGAAGTGGATGCCTGCAGAAACGCTCGGGAGCTGCTGATCTCTTTTCAGAAGGACCAGTACCAAGCTTTTGATGATGGGTCTCCTGAAGACAAGGGGAAGAGCTTGTGGCAGGCCCCCTTAGCAGACATGAGTTCGTTGCTGGGTGAGATCAAGCAGTTTGCACTGGGGTCCAGGGAGCTGTTGATTGATGTGCTGCTGGAAGACGGTTTTCTTGTTCCTACCATGGAGCAGCTGGAAGCATTAGGCTGTGCAACATCTGACAGTGCCAGTCCCACTGAGCCCAGAGTCCCACAAACCTTCCTGCGCTTTTGGCTGCCCCTGCTAAAGATGCTTAACTCTTCGTCTTTCATTCACCTCTTCCTGGAGAAGCTCTTTGTGGAACTGAAGCTGCTCAGCAAAGAGCCCAACGGTCACAGGTGTTTCTATATTTCTGCATGGATTTCAGAAGTCTTCCTCTGCAACAACAACAAATTTGAATATCATTTTGAGACAAAGTTGCAGAAGAAAGCCAGAATGAAGGACAGGATTTTCATCGACCGCATCAAGCTGAGGTGGCAGCAGCTTCTCTCTGCATGTCTGGATGCCCCCTGCATCAGCACACCTCACCTGATCCAGCTAGTCCTGGATGACATGGAGCATCCCCCCCCTCAGGAAACCAGAGAGAAGCTGTTCCAGCTCTGCTCCATCTACACACAGACAGAGCGCTCAGAGGCCAGCACACCTCTGCAGCAGCAGCAGCCCATATATACTGTGAGTATGCTGCTGGACCAGATGCAACACTCCTCACCGATGGACTCGGAGAGAAGTGAGGACCGCAAATGGGCAGACGTGCAGGCTGAAAGAGCACTTGCCCTCAGACACGTAGCAGCATCCCCGGGGCCTCGGCTCCAGCCCGGCCAGCTGAGGGCCTCCTCTGGAGCAACAGCGAGCTCAACAAACTGAAATGTGGACTGAAGCTTTTTTAAGTTACTTGTGTTGTTTTTGTTACTTGTGTTATTTTTTGTTTTATGTTAAATGGTAAATGTTTTATGTTAAGCACAAGATTGTTGTTGTTGTTGTCATTCCAGCCTCCGCTGACTCTTGTTGTGCTAGAAGCAGTTTTGAAGCAAAAATACAATATTCAGAAGACAAAATGTTGTGGAATTTTAACCATGAGCACAGTGCAGGTTCAGCAGTTGTGATTGTTTCTGTCCAGTCGAGCTCGTTAACTAAACATGTTGGCAGAAGCAGAAATAAAACTTTCAGAAGACAAAATGTTCTGATTTAAAGAAGGACCAAAGGAAGGAAAGCATAGGTTTTGATTAAGTCTGATAAACTAGAATTATAATTTATTGTTACATTAAAAGGAGCAAAATGAAATAAAAAGGCTATATCAAAAACAGGTTATAACATAGGAAATGTGAGGTTTTAAAATGAAGTTAGTGTCAGCGTTTTAAGAGAGTGGTAAAATGATGAGTAACGTTGAAGAATATATATAAATACAAGTCTATAAGTCAAGAACATAATTAGGATAAGGCTTTTGATTAAAGAGTCCCAACTATGATAAGTTAGGGAGATGCAGGAAAAGGTGTTTTGTTTCCTTTGCAGAAGATCTCGGCGACCACAGGGGGTGAGGATCCTGGAGGCCCGAGGCCGGATGGACCACAAGAGAGGGTCAGAGCGAGGACACAATGTATTGCGACCTCTGGTGTACCAGAGGTCGAGAGAGGGAGTGTGGAGCAGGGAAATTATTTTACTGCTATTGTTAAATAATCGTCATCGTCACCATTGCATTAATAATATAATCTGCAGCATTGATATTGCATTCAGAGGTTTAAACAGTGTGTGTCTTTCAGAAAGACTAAGTTGCAGAAAGTTTGCATTAATGAAAGCAGAGTCTAAGTTATTCTGAGGAGCAGGTTAGACGAGGCTATTTGATGAGCCTCTGGTCTGGTGGAAGGTCAGAAGTGCAACGGGTGAGATGAGAGAGCATTTGAGGACGACATATACACACACACACTTAGTTAGAGAGAATCATTTATAGGTGAGAGGTTAGTTATGTTTACTCGCAACTGTGAAAGAGGAACAGTTTCTTGTTGTCTCGGCAAGAAAGAGGAAATACCTGGTGTGAATACGTATGAATGGACGGTGACTGGACGGACGAACTGAACTAAGGTTGGACCAACTGGACACTGAGGTAAAGACTGGACTAAGGCTAAGCACATGACTGATGACTGTTCTGTTTTAAGTTCATTTTCATGACATAGATTGGATCATGAGTGGGGAAAACTGAGCATTTTTAGTTTTGTACATTATTTTGACACATGAAATGTGTCAAAATAAAGGGGGGATTTAAGGTTTAAGTTGAAATGGGTTTAGGATCATTTTAGGACTTTTGGGGTGTTTGATGATTTAGATATGGTAAAACTGAGGCAGACATTGTTATTTTCATGTTTAAGTTGAAGGATTAAAATGAACTGAATCCTGGTTAGAAGATAAACTCTTTACACACATAAAGAGCATTTAGATTAGGGCTGAACGATATATCGCATTTGCGATAATATCGCGACATGATCAAGTGCAATTTTCTAACCGCAAAGGCTGCGATTATACTGCGATTATATTATACAATTCATGGGCTGCATCCTCCTGAGGCCGCATTTGTAGACCGATTACGTCACAGCGACGCGCCGAAGGCTGTCCAAATTACTACCATATCCCAGAATTCATAGCGCGGCCCAGCCAAACTCCAGTTTCCAGCAATGGCGGCCGCTACTAAGTTTTAAAATTACTCATACTAATCTTTCTGGGTCACAAAATAAACTTTTAACATATTTTCAGGCGAGAAAGTAGTTGTGTAAACATCAAATATCTGCTCGGTTTATCAAGATATCCCATATTTGCAAAAGTGCTTCGACGTTTTCAGAGGCGTCTGCTACCCACCAGCTCGACAGCTAGCCGGGAGCTCGAGGGTTACTGATGCGGCCGAGAACGGCACAACTCCCGGCACATCATTTTCAGATCACCGCGGAGTTTCGCTGCTCGGGTTAAACGTAATATATAAGTCACTTAGACAACCTAAAAATGTTATTGTTGGGCTTTTTTCAGTGTTTTGTTTGTTCGTGAGTAAATCGGTTTGGCTGAGATTAAAGTTATTAGATTAGATAAAATAAAACTTTATTAATCCCCCGGGTGGGTTCCTCCTTGGTTTTCACACAGCTGACTAAACGTCAAACAGAAAACTTATTAAACAGAAGTATGAGACAGTCGAGAATTTACACCAGTGTCTGGTTATATTTTAGATAGCAAGAAGCAGACGGCCGAGTTTATTAAACTCCACCGAGACAGCGGTGACGCTAATCAGAACTAGACCGTCCAATTTCACGCCTTTAAATTTTAAAGGCGTGTTTGTGTGTGTGTTTATACAATTGCTATTATGTTTGCACTTTATGTGTAATGTTACTGACTGCAGAGATCAGTAAGATGTGTGTATTTTTTATTTATTAGTTTTATTTATTTAATATTATTTTTTAATTGAATGACTGTCTAGTAGTTCACAGATGTCGAAAAACTGAGTGTGGTAAAGCCACTGATTTTTTTTATGTATATTTCTGCAATCTGCACATTGTACTGACTTTCATTTTAATGTTTACACCAGGGTTCCTTGTCAGCACTTTATGCTCAGATGTTTGTAAGCTAAAAATAAACTATTGTGTATGTTCAAATATACTGTTGTGATTGAAGAAGTTAAATAAAAATGTCAGTCATCAATTCATGCATCACCTCATGTCATCATAACAGAGGTCTGTCTTCCAGGAAAGAACAGTTTAAAATTAATGTAATATAGTATTGGCCATACTATATGATGTATTGCTTGTCTTTGTTTAATAATACAGAAGACAAAGACCTTAAAAAATAATCGCATATCGCATCGCAATATTGGGGCAAAAAATCGCAATTAGATTATTTTCCATAATCGTTCAGCCCTAATTTAGATTAAGTAAAGTTAATATAAAGGATAGAGCCCAGAACATGATATCTTGAACCAACTTTGAATAATTAAGGGAACATTAGATGAACACAGTAGATTAGTGAGGTGTACCAGAGAGAGGCTTTTTGTTTTCTATCCTTTACAGGAGAACATTCCAGTAACACAGCGACCACAGGGGTGGCAAGAATCTCCAGTTTCGCAAACAGGTCACATCTGGATTACACGCTGTGGACAGGGCGACCCCGGAGGCAAAGGTGGTGTGGCTGAAGGTGCTCAAACGCAAGTGGAAGGAGCCACGCTGGACTGGTCCATACGAGGTCGTTGCCAGGACAACTACAGCAGTCCAACTGAAAGGGAAGGGCGACACCTGGTATCACTGGTCGCAGTGTGCACCAGCACATGAGAGCTTGGTTGAGGAAGAGGCTTCAACCAACACAGGTGTCAACAAACAGAGACAGAATAAACCCTCTCACCTGTGCAACAGGCCATTCAGTAGTCCACCTGGAAGGCTGAAGAAAGAAGAGCAGCAGCGGAGAAGGTCGTCACGCCATCAGAAAGGGGCAGTGATAAGTTAAAGGCTCCACAAAGAGGGGAGTTTCAGTCCAGAATCTAAAATCTATATAACAAGTCTAGAATACAAAGTTTATATAACATGATGCAAACAACCGAATCAGAGACACGTAATGGGAAGAAACGTATTAAAATGTTCCTTACAACTACATGTGTATTATATGCGATAATAGTAACCATGGCTCTGTTGTCTTTTGTCTGTATTTTGCAAGGCACTCCGGACCCCTTGTCTGAACACGGAGGCCAGTCCAGCCCAGCAGTTCCTGAGACTGTAGGTCCTAAAACAGGATCGCTAGAAAGACAAAAGCGCGAGGGGTCAGGTAAAGGTGATGAATGTCTCAGCAGAAATAATGGCATAGAGTTGAACTATGTTAAAGGGTCTACCAGCTCATTCATGTTAGATTTGTGTGACGTCATTAAATGTACAGGAGCCAGTAGTAGATGGAAAGTGTCAGACAACAGTGGGACCATTTATGCCAAAACAAGATAACTATGCATGTTTTAAGTTCTCTACTGATAATGAAAAGTACAAGGTGGGAGAGATCGATCCAACTTGGTGTGCCGTCACACTTCAGGGACGAACCACCAACAATGTAAGCGGCCCTAGCACGGTAATTGGAACCTGGGCAGGAAGTGGGCTCTATTATTATCGTGGGGAAAATACTCTGTTGGTTCATGTTCCTATAGGAAGCGTAGGGACATGTGCGATGGTGCGATTAGGAGCTCCACTCATGCTGATTGGGAATCAGGTAAAGGCTATTCCACAACGCAACACACGTACTCTAGCCGCCAGACGTCTGAGACATGTTTTGGTCAAAAGAGGGACCCAAGGTACACATGCTTATGATCCTCGCCTGAACTCGCCTAGGGGAGTTCCAGACGAATATAAGCTGGTGAATCCGATAGCTGCAGGATTTGAGAGTATATTCCTTTGGGTAACACCTAATAAGAATGTTGACCGCATTAACTATGTTCATTACAATCTGCTGAGACTTTCTAACCTAACCAGGGACGCCATGATGGGGTTCGCAGAACAATTGGGTCCAAGTTCTCTGATGGGAGTTCAAAATAGGATGGCGCTTGACATGTTATTGGCAGAGAGGGGAGGTGTGTGCTCGATGTTTGGAGATATGTGCTGCACGTATATCCCCAATAATACTGCCCCAGGTGGCTCAGTAACCCGAGCTCTGCAGGGCCTGAAAACTTTGTCTAAAACCATGCATGAGCACTCAGGGGCCTGTTCTTCGTACCGCGCTAAGTGAGTTAGCTGGATGAGATTGTTGACGATTTCGCGTGATCCTGGATCGTTCGGTTCCCCGAAGCCCATCCGGGACTTGCTGTCATAGCAACAGAGCCGTAAGCGTAAACCTGCTGGGGAGCAGGTTTACTTTATGTAAACAGGATTAGATCGCGGCCACGCAGGTATGTCCGCGTCATTCATACGAAAGCAACAGCGATATTCCACCACTGTTTCACCATAAATAAATAACATCAATGTAACTAAAGATAATGCAGCACTTGATCCTTTTATTGATTTCACACAGATACATACAGGTCATTCCCTAAAAAAGGGAAATGTACTATTAACATTCTATTACATGTATGTGATTATTACAGATGTAATTCATATTTCAGAGTAGCAATTGTAAATTACTTCGTGTAATCAAGATGAGAGACCACGGCTATAAAAGCGAAGGTGGATTTGGGAAGTCTGTCGCAGTCATATCCTGTCCGTTTACGCGAGCAACCCATTGCAGAAGGTGCAAGATTGATAAGGAGAGTCCTCAGAATTCAGCGTATATTGCGGGACAGACAGGATCCTTTAGCTCAGCGCGACAGTGTGCTCATAGAGAGATATCGATTTTCCCGTGAGGGTATTATTCACTTAACCAACTTGTTGACGAGGGGGTGCAGGACCACCACCTGTCTTTTTTTGCTCTGCCCTTTTCTTGGTTGCTGTTATGAACAAACAAACAGAGTATTCCAGGGTCTCTTTCCAAGAGACGACAAGCAATATAAGTGATAAATATTACCATTCTGTAGAATATTCTTATATTTCACTTTTACTTGTTCCCATGTTCTAGTGGGTCCTGTTGTGGCTCTAATGTGAAAGGGGATATAATATAACATATTATAATATAATATAATGTAATATAATATTGGATAATATGGTGTGATATGATAAATCTACCCTACCGCCTACTGGTGTTGGCCAGAGGGGCCGATGGCGCAATATGGCAGCCTGGCTTCTGTCAGTCTGCCCCAGGGCAGCTGTGGCTACAACCGTAGCTGCCTCCACCAGTGTGTGAATGTGAGAGTGAATGAATAGTGGCATTGTAAAGCGCTTTGGGTGCCTTGAAAAGCGCTATATAAATCCACTCCATTATTATTGTTATTATTGAATTACTTACGAGTTTGATTTGTCAGCAACTTTCTGCCAGCCCTCTCTCCTTGCTTTTGCAGCCTTTGCAGTGTTCCCTTGCGTTTTAATTAAACTCTGAAACTCCTGAAATCCCTCACTCAAGAGTTCTTGCTCTGCTGCCGAAAAATACCGAGCGCGCTCCTTCGACATTTTCGCCGACCAATCAAAGGGTTGCCGATCAATGTTTCTACTATCGATGCGTAGCCCCTGTTGGGCCACCCAGTGATCTCACATTACTTCATCCAGCTATACTAATCGTCAACAACAGGTGTGTTCGGGGAACCGGAATAGCGAGCTCAGAGTTAGCGCGATGATTTGGTCTTGGATGTTTCATTTGATCTTGGATGTAGTAAGCGACGTACGAAGCACAGGGCCCAGGTATTGAAAACCCGCTGGCATCCTGGATGACATCTGTGTTTGGACAATGGTGTGGCTATATCAGTGATGTGCTCATTGGCTGTATTTTTGGGAATATTGGTCATCGCTGGTTGTTGTATCATTCCTTGTGTCAGAGGATTGTTGGTAAAGATAGTGGCGAGGGTTACGAACCCTGGCTGGGTTGAGGGCATCTACCAGATGAACCTGGAACCCATAGAGTGGGGCAGGGAGTGATACAACATGAAGTATGGTGACATTCCTGTGGGAATGTCAAAAGAGGGAATGTTGGGATTCAGAGATTCTTTTATTACTACCATATAATTTGCCTTATGAAGAATGTATTAATAACATGTTTCACAGTATCACTTATCAGTAATATTTCTTACAGGGTTTATATTGCATTGAATATGTCTGTCATCACATTGACCTTTCTATTTTATAGGTTGAGTTCATTTTATACACAATGCATAAATGTGCTTGGTTAAGAGTTGATGTTCCAGTCTAGAAGGTTTTAAGCTTCACTGGTGAGAGTGTCCAGATGATACATGTTGAGGGGAGATGAGAACATAGCAGGTTAATTGCATGCATGCTTACAATACACATAGTCAGGTTTGAGTGAAGGCCTAAGCGTCTTCTACTCCAGTCTGAGACTGGCTGCTAAAGTACTTTACTTAGTGATTAATGACGAGGGTCCAATTATTAGCTCTCAGAAATGCTAAGACCTGAAGTTATTACCTTAAAAGGCAAGTAATGAAGAAAGGAGAAGTTATATGTCAGTTTATAGTTATTAAAAGTATATGTGATGTACCCTTGTTTGCACGAATTGAACTTTTGTCCATCTGTCACCCTGTATTTTTGAACTGTATTGACGTAGGTGTGATATGTTATCCTATAAAACCAGAACCCAGTGTATTTTTGTCAGAGCAACCCATTCTGTATGCTGACGGTTGGTTGTTCTCCTGTGATAATAAAACTCATCGTTTGATTGCACTTTTCCGGAGCCTCCGTTGTTTTTTGTCTGGTCTGAAGTTGATCGATTTCGCAACAGTATGCACAAATATGACCCAAGATGGGACTCGCCAACCTGGATTGACTCAATAGGAGTTCCCAGGGG
The DNA here is from genome assembly GCF_057381915.1 of Diplotaxodon limnothrissa. Classification (NCBI taxonomy): domain Eukaryota; kingdom Metazoa; phylum Chordata; class Actinopteri; order Cichliformes; family Cichlidae; genus Diplotaxodon; species Diplotaxodon limnothrissa. Next base: position 12,639,671 of record NC_140605.1, on the reverse strand, counting down.
AGTTCCAGATGAGTATAAGTTAGTTAATCAGATAGCGGCCGGCTTTGAAAGTGTGTTTCTATGGATAACTCCGAATAAAAATGTCGATCGCATTAACTATGTCCATTATAATGTGTTGAGACTCTCTAATCTCCCTAGGGACGCGGTAGAAGGCCTTGCGGAACAATTAGGCCCGACGTCGTTAATGGGAATCCAGAATCGAATGGCCCTGGACATGTTGTTGGCTGAGAAAGGTGGTGTCTGTGCCATGTTTGGGGACATGTGTTGCACGTTCATACCCAACAATACTGCACCAGACGGTACGGTTACTAGGGCGCTTGAGAGTCTGAAAATGTTATCTAAAACCATGCATGAGCAATCAGGTGTGAACACTGGACCGGGAGACTGGTTCACGTCTGTCTTTGGGCAATGGAAGAGTGTTGTTATGTCTGCCATGTTTTCTTTTGTTGTTTTTCTTGTCATATTGATGATTGGATGTTGTCTCATCCCTCTGGTCCGGCGGCTTTTAGTAAAGATGCTGGAGAGAGCCCTGAGCTCAGGCTCAGCAGGTTCAGCTGCGCCGGAGTCCATGATGCCTTTGAGGGAGATTGTAGGCTGGACGGAGGAGTGAGACAAATCCTGGTGTAAGTTGGGCTCGCAAGCGAGCCCAAGAGGAGGAGTTGTCAAGAAAAACATGTAATTTCACTGCCATTATTTCATTATTATTTCATTAGTCTGCATCACTTAGTATCAGTTGATCATCACCATTATCATGTATCATTTATCATTTAGTAAATCTGCTTAATCTTGTATTCCAGAGCACGCAGAATAAGACACATTCCTCTGTAATATTCTATTGTGCAAAAACCACCAGCATCTCTGTGGCTCCAGGCGGCCCAAAGTAAAGTCAGATGAGGACAGCGACCTTTTGTTGGCCTGGACAGACAATCTCACAAACTGCACACTCGGACACACAATTGTTTAGACCAGATGTTTTCCCTCATCCATATCTGGGAACATAAAGCCTGAGAAAGTGTTAGGTTTCTGAGAAGCTGAGTTCTAGGAAATGTTCTGACGTCATATTAGGCTATAAAGCTTTCTGTAACGAGCAGAGAAGATCGAAGACCGGCTTCCCACACTGTATAACTGTGTGTGTTTAATAAATCACTTTTTGGACACTTCTGGGGACTCTGTCTGTGCTTATTTTTCCTTCCAAATAAAAAGAACCTTTACAAAAGAACTGTGCATTTCGTGTTGTTAAGACTGTTTCATCTGGGACCATTTTGCAATCTAACGCAAGCTTAATTAAGGATTCTGTTTGTTTTATTCCTTCTAAGCCCAAATGAATTTCTTGTGAATCTGTCTACTGTGAGCCTGGTGATTTTGTTACTGATGCCTGACTGCCAACTGTATAAAACAAAAAACTACACACAATATTCGAAGCACATAGCGCACAGTCGTAAATTCACCCTAATTTTGGTATGATCTGAGCTCAGGCACTGGGTGACTGAGCATAGCACTTACGCATGTGAGCGAGGGGGGAGAAACTGCTGCAGGAGAAGCGTAGACAGGCAGACAGAGGAGAGCTTAAGTTTGACCAGGTACCAAAGCAAATCATTCATACTGTACAAATAATGTAAATATGACGGTGTATCACAAAAGATTGATATCAAACTGATCACTTGACCCATATTACGTTACTTGCTCTTGGAGTGAATCAACAAATGGGGAAATGAAAATCCGAACAACAACAATGATGTTTTTTTAGAGAGTCTTAGCTTACATGTGTGTTTATTTCATATTTTCAGTTGTTTCCCTCCACGGCTAAACAAAGCACTGTAATCGGTTTCAGTTATGTACTGATGAACACAACAATTGACACAAGTGGCTTCTTTCAAAGAAAAAACTCAGGTAGATTTTATTTTATATATTATGCTTTGTATGTTGTTCAGTATATTTCTATGCAAAACAAGAGGAATTTCAATACACAGCAGTATATTCACAGCTGAAACCAGATATTTACATACACTTTAGGGAAAAAACATAAAAACTTTTTTTTTTCTGTTAAACATCAATTTAGAGTGAACTTGCAACTAGAAGATCACTGGCTGCTCTCTGCCCAGCATGGAGGTCACTGCAAACTCTCGGTACCTCAGCAGAGCTGGCAATATCATCAAGGACTACTCTCACCCCAGCAACCAACTGTTTGAACTATTACCGTCAGGCCGACGGTACAGGTCACATAAAACCAGGACAAACAGATTCAGGGATAGCTTCTTTCCCAGAGCTATCACCGTAGTAAATAAGAACAAATACAATTGAACCTATTCCATACCGTCACTGTCATTATATTATGCTGCTATTCATACTGTCATTATATTAATGCTGCTATCCTGTATATATTGTACAAACTATTGTTTGAGTACTTACGATTGTTTTTTTGTACTTTTTATATTTTACATTTATATTTATTATTGAAACTTGCACCAAGGGAGTGGCACTCCAATTTCGTTGTACTCTGTACAATGACAATAAAGGCTATTCTAACTTGTTTTGTTTTAGATAAATAAATATTGAAATATCTTTTGAATTAGTTAAATGTCAGAATATATATATATAGAGAGAGAGCTGTCTATTATTTATCACTTTCATCAAATTTAGGAGTACATATACACTAAGTTTATTGTTAATTAAGAAGAAAACTGCAGATGATTGCATTCTGATCTTAAGCAGCCTCTGATAGGTTAGTAGAGTCGGATTTTTTAGTAGAGTCCTCTGTCCTCTGCTGGATGTGTTGGAGAACACTTTCAGCCCTCTGAGGACTGCATACCACTGCCTGAGCCAAGCCAATGTGCCACTAAGCTCCAGCCAGTGTCCACACTGCCAGAGGTCTCCACACATGCTGGTTCGGTGTCTGTCTCCGCTGAAGGGTCAGAGGAACCCGTTTGAGCTGTCTGTCTCGGCTGGAGGGCCCAAGGGGCCCATTCAGCCACCTGTCTATGCTGAAGGGTCAGAGACCTGTTCGGCCTCCTGTCTCCTTTATAGTCGAAAAAGATGTGCTCCTGGTGCACTGGCCATTGCTGCTACTCAAATCGAGCGTGGACCTGGACCTCCAGCAGGCCCCGGGGACCTACGTCACACCTTGCTCTTGTCTCCCTTACAGCTGAAAAAGGTCCATGCTTGTGCCCTGGCCCTTCTGAAATTCCCTCTCCATTTAGCCGAGGCAGTGAGTCGGCCTCCTGTCTCCCTTACGGTCGAAAAAGATGTGCTCCTGGGCGCACTGGCCCTGCTGCTACTCACATCGGGCATGGCCCTTGCCCTCCAGCAGGCCCCGGGGACCCACATCCTCCCCTGCTCTACTCCCCCACTAGCTTCTTCTCCTGCAGTTACCCTCCACCACATATCCAGCACATATCCAGCTAACCCTAACCCACTACAATTCGTCCTGATTGTAGCACAAGTGGAACCAATAAGCAGGATTCATTGGCAAGCAGACAACCAGTTCCAACTACTGGGAAGAACCAGTGCGATGCATTTTGTGGTACGCGTCGTGGTAGCTCCTGCTAGGATTTAGGACAGACCTGAGGCTGATGAGAAGGATCTGGGTGTTGCAGGGCCGTCCTGGCTGACACGGCGCTGCGTGAAGCTCTGGGATGCTGCCTCTGGACTGGCACACTGGGGTGGTGGTTCCCCTGTTTAAAGACTTAGACCTGAGCGTGTGCTCCAACTGTCACACTCCTCAGCCTCCTCTATGCCAGGGTGTGTCTGTCAGTCAGGCCTCTGATTCAGGAGGAAGCAGTTTGTGTCCTGGTCATGATCACTGGAGCAGCTTGTTATCCTCTCGACTGCAGGGTCTGTGGGAGTTTGCACAACCAGTCTACATGTGGTTTGTGAGGCTTCTACTTTTGTAGGATCTTCATCTTACAGTACAAAGAGCCTTTGCTGCAGCTGTTGTTGTGTTTTGGCGCCTCATGGATAACTTTTCATGTCATTTGAGTTTCAGGCTTGTTGGTGTTGCTGAGCTGTGTGCATCGTCTGCGTGGGTTTGTCAGCATAATGGGGCTCATATTAAAATGACTTTACAGTCACAGAGAAAAACTTTAAAACACAAAATCAACACTTTGAACCATCGTGGAAACTACGTGTCCTTACTTGTCATCAAATGATGAGTGTGCGTCCTCACCAGGTGTCACAATCATGTGTATCAAAACGTGTGTAACTGTTAAACAGCAAAATGTGTTAAAGCTGAAAGTCTGACTGTTCAAAGGTGAAACTACAAACACTTGTACATATACAGCTCCCTCCATAATGGCCTGAGGAAAACCAAAGACCTGATGTGATTTCATGTTTTCTTTGTTTCACAGTTTAAAAGTTTGTGGTTCTGTTCTCAGACCTTTGTCACTCACATGTTGTGCATCAGCTGTTTATGTCACTGTGCAGCCAAACTAACTCCCCTCATGTGTTTCCTTTGCAGCTGCTCCTCTGGATAGCATTGAGTCCCTGGCTGCCTACTACGTGAGCTGCGTCAGGCAGGTGCAGCCGGACGGCCCGTACAGAGTCGCTGGATATTCTTCTGGTGCCTGTGTAGCATTTGAAATGTGCTCTCAGCTGCAGACCCAGAATCAGCCTGTGGAGTTCCTGTTTCTCTTTGATGGCTCACATTCATATGTGGCAGCGTACACACAGGTCAGAGAAACACTCGCGCATCTTTATTTCATGTATATGCTGTATAGCGTGTGTGATGTTGGTTTTGAAGGATGAGCTCTGGTCACATGATCTGCATGTGAACAGGTTTAACTGTGTTTTTGATTTGCAGAGCTACAGAGCCAAGCTAAGACCCGGCAACGAGTCTGAGGCTGAGACTGAAGCCTTGTGTGCCTTCATCCAGCAGTTCACTGGCATTGAATACAACAAGGTATACTGTCTCTGACCCACAGGTTCACACACAAGTATTCCTTTATGTGGCATCAGCGTTAAAGGCCACACAACCTGAGCTTTTGCCTCACGGCGCCTGTAAGGTAAAGATGGTGACTGTAACACAGTCTGGAGCTGCTGTTCCAGCACAGTCTGTGTGTGGTGCAGGTTTGACTCAACAATGATGTGATGTTTGGAGCTGTTATGGAGACTAAAGTAAAACATGCGGTTAAATCAAACCTTCGTACAGTTTCTCACTGAAAGCTGACATTTGTAACTCCTGAATATCAAAACATCTTCATTTTGCATTTTCATATACATAAGATCTGTGATGTTCATTAATTATGTGTCACTTACTTTTCTGAAAACAACAATATGTCACGGTGCGGCATGGCACACCGTGGAAGGAGTGGGGAAGGAGGACCCAGGCGCGGTGCTCTACGTATAGACAGTGTTTATTTACAGAGGGTGATATCAAACAACAATAAATCCCCGTGTTTCTCCCCAGACTCCCGTGTCGTGTCCTCCAAGTGCTCTCTGCTCCCGTGCCTGCACTCCCGGTGCTCGCTGCTCCTTAAGCCTTCCACGCTCCTCCTGCGGGAAACAATAGCGGCAGCAGTCAGGACACTGAACAATGGCAGGCATACACTACACGACCAAAACCTAAACTGGGTAACTAACGTGGAGTCCCAAGCAATGATCCCGCGTCAGTGGGCGCTCCAAGACTCTCTTAAGTAGCTCCCCCGACGAGGCCTGATCAGCAGCAGGTGTGTGGCTTCGGGTGTGGCCAGTCCCCTTGCAGGGCCACACCCTCCAGGCCTGACGCCGCCTATAAACAAGTGCTCAGCCACCCACACACACACACACACACACACATATACACAAGCACAGGGAAGGGGGAGCAACACCAAAATACACAACAATAATAATAATAATAATAATAATACATGACTGCTCAGGGATCCTGGGTCGCCCAGTCCCAGGACCCTGACACAATATCTCCGCGAGCACGCGGTAACGTTTGCTATGAACTTACAGTCGTCTCCATGGTTACATCCTACAGCTTTTGGAGACTCTGCTCCCGCTGTCAGACCTGAATGCACGCGTCAGTGTGGCCGTGGACCTAATCACCTCCGCTCACAAGGACATCGACCGAGACTCACTGCACTTTGTAGCCTCCGCCTTCTACTACAAGCTAAAGGCTGCTGATGCATATGTACCTACTGCAAAATACCACGGCAGCGTGAAGCTGCTGCGCGCCGAAACCAGCAGCGAATATGAGCAAAACCTGGGAGCTGACTATAAGCTCAGCGAGGTACCGATGCACATTTACATCAGTCTGTAGTACTTATCTTCACTGTGCGTGTGTGCGCTTGTGTGTGTTTCTATAAACTCTGTCTGAGCCTTCCAATGTTCAAACTGTGTACTGCGTCTTTCTTCAGGTCTGTGATGGCGAGGTGTCGGTCCACGTCATCAAGGGAGATCACCACACTTTCCTAGAAGGCGCGGGGGCGGAGTCTATCAAGAACATCATTCATAACTCGCTGGCTGAGCGAGCTGTCAAACCAAGGGAGGGTTAAACATCCACCGTCTCTTCACCCTAATTCCTCAGCTTTCCCCAAACTAGACTGTAAATGTGTCGTTATAGGAAGTGTTTGCACTGCTTATGTTTACACGCTACTGTTATCCTAATATCCCAAATGTTAATGGTTAGTGAACCAGTCGACATCCCATCATCTCACAGCTCCATCGATTCCAACTGCAAGTTTTGTTTTTTGTTGCCATATGTTGTTGTTTGCAGAAGTTCATCCCACAACAAAATAACGTGGTTAAAAAATTAATGTAACAAAGTAACAAACACTGACACATTGATTGAATCCTGAATTACATAACATCACTCAAATTGGTGTTTCTGCTCATGCAGACATCAGTAGACAGGCAAACGCGCTGCGACCAGCCTGATGAGCGACTGTGGAGGGAGGGCTGACCCTGCAGCCGTGTTTCTGCACACTAACTACTCGTAACACAAGTTGGAGGCATTTCTTTATTTTGTGATATTTGTTTACTTTTCAGTCATGTGACCACACAGTCATCAGTTACAGTGGCAACCAGCAAATGTTTACGTTGTCAATAAGTTCACAACAAATTAAGTGTTTCATAAACTGTGTTTTAACAATGACACTCGTGTTACTGTAATTTACAGACCAGTTATTTCACTAATTCAGAAGAAAAACTGCTTCTCTTCATGATGGACTGTGTCAAACACACGCTGTTGTTCTGACAGACGCCTGTGACAGAGGCGTCGCTAAGGACCAAATGTGTCTCTTCAGAGGTTAATCAGAGATGTGAATGATCACTGTAACAGTGAGATCATATTTACTGATGTAACCTCTGAGAAACTGTTTCCTTTTAAAGGCTTTGGTCCAGAGATCTAAAACCTCAGCAAATAATCCAAACCTGAGTACAACAGCTGGCCTGAGACCTGTGATTGGGTCAGTGAAGGAAGCTGCTGATTGGAGATGAATGTGCTGAGGAGTCACAGTACGATGGACGTGACAATAAAGGCCTCTGTGTTTTATTGTAACATTTCTGTTATGTTTTGTAGGACTAATAAGGGCCTCAACAGTCGCTCAGTGTTTTCCTTCATTGTAACGAGCCTGTCCCGTTGGATCTATGATTCCTGTGCTTTTGTTGTCGTTACTATTTCTGATCATTTATCTTGTAAATATAGTTTTTGGGTTTTGTTTTTTAGAGGATGGGTCAGTTTATCAGGGACTGAAACACAAATCCTGTTGGCCCAGAAAATTCTTAGTCGCTGTTGGCGCCACCCGACCGTTTAGTTCAGACCATTAAAGTAACGACTGGTTCTATATGACACTTTTCTACATGCAACAAAGGTGGTGATGGAAGGAGGAGAACAAACTTTTTTGTCTGTATTTAATAGCACAATGAAGACCAGACAGCAAAGCAGGGAGGGAGAAATAAAGGGCCTCAGGTCAGAGTTGAACCCGGCCGCAGCATTTACCCCATGACCAGGTGACGTGGTCACCCGCCCGACCCTTACGCACAGCAGTATTTCACTTCAGCTACCAGGAGTATGTGGGTCGAGCATGCAGACTGAACTTTAGCTGCATGTTAGAAAGCCGAGTTTATGAATGAAGGCTAGAACAAATGTCCCGGCTGAAGGAGGAGGGGCTGCAGAGGTGTATAAACACAGGTGGGCGGGGCAGGGCTAGTGTGCAGGATGACTCAGTGACCTACACTGACCCGTGTTGGTGAACATTTTGTTAAAGTTAAATGTTTTCAAGCTGACAAGTAAATTATCCAGCGAGCTAAGTTGAGCTGACCGACGTGCAGTAAGGTTTTCATGCTCTTCACTAACAGCTGATCGCTGAGAATATATCAACAGTAATAATGTCCTGTAATTCCCACGGCTCTGTATGTCACACCTGCGTATGCTTCCCCATCACATTCATCACCTGTTCCTCTGGTGTCTCTGATTGGAGCACGCAGGTGTGTGGAGCAGAGTGAAATCACACACCTAATGCTGTTTTATTCAACCTGGATCTTGGAAGTTTTGATTAACATCAGTGTCAAACATGAACTAACTCTTTGTCCCCTTCAACATTACATGTTGTTTTTTGAAGTAACAGGTTCAGTGATCTTAAAAGGCTGCGGTAACGTGTCGCTGATAAAACACTGAGTCATTTTCAAATTATTCACTTTAGTTCAATTCAGCTTTATTGTTTTATGTGAAAGTCTCCATCCTGTGTCCTTCACTTATCTTTATCCCAGGTGTGAATTGTTCACAGGACTTAAAAGAAGGACGTGTCTGTGGAAAAGGCTCCGGCCAACCTAAACTCCTCCCTCATCAGGACACAGAAGAGCCGCTGAGGCAGCGCCTTGGAGTACGCTGCTGGTCGCGGCACACAGGTGCGCAACAAGATCTCCCGGCCTGCTGGAGGAGGGAAGTCTGGTACTCTGCTGCTTCCCCCAGTTTGCTTCTTGTCAGATCCCAAGTCCTCATCGACGGGCGCCAGAAGGGCAGCCTAAAAGGGCAAAGGTCAAATGTTAGCAAACAGCAACCGATTCTGAAGAAATGTGCTGTGTGATATTCAGAAGTACTGTAACCCGAGTCTCCCACAGAGACCTGATCCAGACTACAGCTCACAAACACAGCTCCTCTACTAACACCTCACTGCAGCTGCACGCTGCTGATCCTGTCTGTGATTAGAAATGATTTCAATAAAGTAAAACAGAGGCTCGTTTTCTATGAGCGTAAACAGGGATCTCTTTTTCAGTCTCAGTGTAACAAACGTGTTTACTGAATAAGTCTTTCAGTAAAAATGTTTTTGTTAATTCAGTAAAATCTGCAAAGATGACTTGTACTGTTGGCAGCAACAAACAGAGACAACAGAGTGTGGGACAGACAGGAAGTCAGGACACGTCTATGTGCTTCACAGTGGGACTAGAACATGAACATTTCTACACACACCACAGGCAGCAACTGTGCAAACCTCCACGTCACCAAAAACACCCTGCAGGTCCCATCAGAGCAACGGCAGAGAAAACAGATGAGCCCGGAGAGACCGAACAGCGTGGGGACGGCAGAACCCATGCTGTCGATGACCGTGGAAGGCACTGAATTGCCCTTTCTGGTAGACACTGGAGCAACATACTCGACATTAAGAGACACACCAGACAGTGCAACACTCTCCTGTCACACAGTTAATGTGGTCGGTTTTTCCGGGATACCGATGACTCTGCCATTGACAGATCCAGCATTGACAAAGCTGGGAAAACAGACTTTGAAACATCAATATGTGGTGTCCTCACAGGTGCCTGCAAATCTCATGGGCAGGGACCTGCTCGTGAAGCTGGGAGCCACGATCATGTGCTCACCAGATGGACTGATTGTTACTCTGCCTGGAGGAAAAGAATTCCCATGTCTGGGATCACCTTCAAAGACTCAATATCTAGTCCAGAACTCTGAACAACCCACTGCCGAAATCTACTGGGGGAGGCTAGTGGAAGAAGGCATTCTGAGACATTATCAGCTGTGGAAACCCTGGATAATGAGCCTGGCCGTCTATTCCCCGCCACGGGATCCTTTCCACGTCACACTCTTTTATGATAGGGAAGATAACGATATCTATCGGGAACAGTTCCAGTCTGATCTCGAGGGACAGACGTGGAATGTGCGAACACATAACATTTATGTTGGACCAGAAGGTGTGGCCGCGGCTGTGAAATTTACTGATGAACAACTGCCTTGGTACAATGTGGGAGAGGATTCAGCCCCTCACATTACCTTGGCGGTCCACGAGGGTCATGGGCCAAGAGATCTGGGACCGATGGTCAAGCGGGCGCTGGACAACGCATGCTGGCAAAGCACCCAAATTCCAAATGTCTGGTATGCACCAAAATGTAAAATATATCGCATAACTTGTTTGTCCAACGATGCAGTGATCTTAGAACATAAAGAAATCTCCAGAATACATGGCAGGGAAAGAATGGATCATCCTGATGCAGTAGCTGAGCTCTTGAAATTGCCTGATACTTTGTGGTCCGCAGGGCCCACAGATGTAGGTTTGGCTAACTGTTCGCCTGTCCTGTTCCAGCTGAAGTCTGACACACCAATTAACAGACCACAATATAAGCACAAAACTGAAGCAGAGGAAGGTATAGCTGAAACCATTGAAGGGCTGTGGAAGGCAGGAGTGCTTGAGCCCTCATGGTCATTTTGGAACACACCTATTTTGCCAGTGGAAAAACATGGGACAGGGAAGTACCGTATGGCACATGATTTGAGAGCAATAAATGCCATACTGAGGACTGATACTGTGCCTGTACCAAATCCCTACACAGCTCTGACCGAAATTACTGGGGACCAAAAATGGTTCACATGTATTGACCTAGCGAATGCATTCTTTTGTCTCCCACTGCACGAGTCACTCAGAGACATTTTCTCTTTCACATACAGAGGCCGGAAATTTAGGTACACACGCCTACCACAAGGCTTTGCACTCTCACCAGGAATTTTCAATCAAGTATTGAAAGAGGCACTCTCCCCATGTCAACTGCCAGAGGGCTGTACATTAATACAGTATGTTGATGATCTTCTTATTGCAGCCCCGTCAGCAGCGGCCTGTACGGCAGCATCGCTCGTGGTGTTGAACAGATTGGCGGAGTGTGGCTTCAAAGTGAGTAAAGAAAAACTACAGTTGGTCCGACCAGAGGTAACATTTCTGGGCCGGGTGATCGCACACAGATCAGTGGGGTTAATGAACACACACAGAGACCAAATTCTGACACATCCAAAACCAAGAACTGTGAAGGAGTTGCTTTCCTTTCTTGGCTTGACAGGTTACAGTAGGCAGTTCATTCCGAACTATGCTGGTAAAACTGCCCCTTTAAGGGACCTGATCAAGAAAGTCGGCGTTCGAAATCTTAAGGCTGAATTGCCTTGGACGCCGGACACAGAGACAGCGTTCATTTCACTAAAACAGGATTTGTCAAGAGCCACAGATCTAGCCACACCTAACTATGATGAGGCATTTTATCTTTATGTTTCAGAAACAAAGGGAGTTGTGAATGGTGTGTTGTTTCAGAAAAAAGGGGGAGGTAGAGATGTACTTATGTATGTCAGCATAAGATTAAATTCAACAGAAGCAAGGCATCCCACATGCACACAACACGCAGCAGGAGTAGCAAAGATAATTCAGAAAACAGCACACATAGTGAGGGAACACCCACTGAGAGTGCTTACCACACACAGTGTAGTGGCCTATGTGAACTCACAGGTATTCACAATGACCCCACTGACGCAACAAAGGTTGAGCAAAATTTTAGATGTGCCAAATCTGACATTCACACATGAAGGAATAAATATGGCAGACCTAATGGGGTCAGGAGAACCACATGATTGTATTAAGAAAGCCCAAGTTGAAGGAAAAATCAGGGAAGACCTGAAGGCAGAGCCCATACATGGAGCTGAGGATTGGTTCACAGATGGATGCTGCCACAGAGATGAAGAAGGATTAAAAGCCGGCTATGCAGTAGTCTGTAGAGTAGGAACTGAGTTTCAGGTGAAAGAAGCAGGAAAAATTGAGGGACAACAGTTGGCCCAGAGAGCTGAAGTGATAGCCCTAACTCGAGCCCTGAGGTTGGCTAAAAACATGAGAGTGAACATCTACACTGACTCAGCATATGCGTTTGGAGCAGCTCATGTGGAACTGGCTCAGTGGAAGAGAGCCGGGTTCAGAACGGCCACTAATGCACCCATCTGTCACCAAAAGGAAATGGAGGAACTGGAAAAGGCCCTGGAGGACCCAGACGAGGTAAGTATTATAAAATGCAAAGGCCACTCACAAGCAGACAGTATGGTGGCAAAAGGAAATCAGAAAGCTGATGAAGCCGCAAAGGAAGCAGCAGGCTACAAAGGACAGAGACAAATGGTACAGGTAACCCCAGAAGAGGAGGCCAGTACTAACAGTATGGAAGAAGTGAGACAGGCTCAGGAGGAGACATCCCCAGAGGAAAAGGGGGTGTGGGAAAACAAAGGAGCCTGGCAAGATGGCGGTTTGTGGAGGGGGCCAGATGGGCGTCCCGCCTTAACGGCCAAAATGGCGGAACAGAAGGTGAATGAGGCTCACGGGCTTGGTCACGTGGGAGTGAAACAGATGGAGAGAAATTTGTGCCGATGGTGGCATCCTGATTTGAGAAGGATGATACTGGAAAAGGCCAGAACGTGCCTAATTTGTGGGGCACACAATCCAAAGCCAGCAGTAAAACCTGAAGCTGGTAAGTTTCTCATGCCAGAAAGGCCAGGCGAAGAGGTCGTGATTGATTATACCGACATGATTGATACAGGACCAGGTGGTGTGAGGTATTTGTTGGTGTGTGTGGATGTTCTGACTGGATGGCCCGAAGCATGGGCAACCAAACGTGAAGACGCGAAAAGCGTGATTAAGTGCTTAATCAATCATTACATTCCAAGGCATGGGTTTCCCAAGAGAATTAGATCAGACAATGGTACTCACTTCAAGAACAAAGATTTGCAAGAGGTAGAGAGGATGTTGGGAGTGCAACATAAGTTCGGGACGGTCTATCATCCTCAATCTCAAGGAAAGGTAGAGAGGATGAACCTAAATTTGAAAAACAAGTTGGCTAAAATCTGTGCGCAGACAGGGCTAAATTGGGTCGCAGCCCTGCCCATTGCTTTGATGACCATAAGATGTTCTGTTAACCAATCCACAGGTTTCACCCCTTACGAGCTGCTGACTGGGAGACAGTTTCCAGCACCCTGGACAGTGGTCCCAGTGGAGCAGCCCAGGACAAGCAACAGGTCTCATGCAGAATATTTTAATGAGTTGAAAGCTCTTGTGTCCAGCTTTACAAAACAGGTCACTTGTGAGAGACCCACGGGGAACGGAGAGGTCCCGGACGCAAAGGCGGTGTGGCTAAAGGTCATTAAGCGAAAGTGGAAGGAGCCCCGCTGGACTGGTCCGTATGAGGTGACCGCCCGGACGGCTACAGCAGTCCAGCTGAAAGGGAAAGGCGACACCTGGTACCACTGGTCGCAGTGTGCACCCGCACACGAGAGCTTGGTGGAGGAAAATTCGTCTTCAAAGAACGCAGGTGTCAAGGAACAGAGGCAGAATAAACCTCTTCACCTGTGCAACGGGCCGACCAGTAGTCCACCTGGAAGGCCGAAGAAAGAAGAGCAGCCTAGGAGGAAATCGCCGCGTCTACAGAAAGGAGTGGTAATAACCTAAGAGGTTAAAAAGGGGTGGTTTAAATAAAAAGAGTGAAAGGGAAAGGGGAAAACAGAAACAAAAGTTTCAAAATTTATGTTAAGTACAAAATATACATCACACAATGCCACCCCGCGAACCGGAGATTCGTGAGGAGAGAGGACTAATTAAAATGTTGCTTGTGATTGTTAGTTTGATGACTGTAATGATATTGATAATGGCCCTATGTTTGCTTGTTTATATTTTGCAGGGAGGCCCCCGTGAACTGTCTGAACACGGGGGCCAGTTGAATCCAGCACCAAAAGAGAAACTGTTTATTGAAACAGGGCTAAAAAGGAGATCAAAACGCGAGGTTTCGGGTAAAAGGGATGAGTGCCTGAGTACATATGGTGGTTTAGAGTTGAACTATGTTAATGGGTCCACAACTTCATTCACGTTTGATTTATGCGATGTTTTTAAGTGTGGAGGAGCAGATAGTAGTTGGAGAGCATATAATGTGTGGGTTTGTTGGGATTATGCAGTAAGTACACATTGTGAAAGAGGGAGTAGGCCCTTTGCAAACTGGTGTCGGAACTGGAATCAGGTAAAGGGTTACACTGGGGAAAATGGGGAAACGTCAGGACAAGGGTTAGAGAACGTGTTAAAACTTCAAAGAGATTATAGTCCATCTAAGAATCCTTTGACTATGTCGCTGGGCAACTGGCGGCGTAAAAACTCTGTATATTTAGTCTTGGGTGTGGAGACTGTGGGAACTGACCCGAAGGGGTTAATTAAAGTCAATTTTCTTGAAAAGGCCAATCCCGTAAATCCCGTAGAGCCAGTTAGAGAAGAAAAGGAAATACACATGATTAACGACCCAATGAACGCTGTTGTACATTTTACAGGAGAAAGGGGAAACGGGTCGTCATATGCGGTACCAGAGGAACAGGAACCAAAGGATAGACGAGTCCTGGTGGTGGACTATACTAGACTGAAGCCTCAAGATTTAATTGAGCGCGCCACTGGGTTCAGTGACAGTAATCTCTGGCTGGACTGGATGGCTCTAAATGCTAGGGAACAAGAGCTATCTAATTGTGTTGCTTGCGCCTCTGCTAGACCACGTCTGTTCACAAAGCCCGCTCCACTCCATCTGGAGGACAAGTGGGGCTATGATTGCATGTTGCGAATGACTAGGGGAGCGGTGAGTACTGGAGACTGCACTGTCTTGTCCAGTTTGTTTCCTCCAGTTGACAAGCGGACAAAGGCAGGACCATTTTTGCCGAAAAAAGATAATTATACGTGCTTTAAGTTCTCCACAGATAAAGTAATATATAACGTGGGAGAAATCGACCCAAGTTGGTGCGCTGTTACCCAGACGGGAAGAACCACAAACAATGTAAGTGATCCCACCACTTTGATTGGGACTTGGGCTAGAAGTGGACTTTACTATTATTGTGGGCATAAGACTCTTTTGGCTCGTGTTCCTCTGGGAAGTGTGGGGACGTGCGCGATGGTGAGGCTAGGAGCACCTCTTATGCTAATTGGAAATCAGGTAAAAAACATTCCACAGCACAACACACGCACATTGGCAGCTAGGCGGAAGAGACATATCCTGTCCAAAAGGGGGATTGAGGGAACACACGCTTATGACCCTAGGCTGAACTCGCCAACCTGGATTGACTCAATAGGGGTCCCCAGAGGAGTTCCAAGTGAATATAAACTCGTAGACCAAATAGCTGCTGGTTTTGAGAATCTTCCAATAATTTCTGCTCTCTTTCCAGTGACCCCGAACAAGAATGTAGATAGAATCAATTATGTTCACTATAATTTGCTGAGGCTCTCTAACCTTACCAGAGACGGGATGGAAGGGTTAGCGGAGCAGATGGGTCCGACCTCATTAGTGGGAGTCCAAAATAGAATGGCCCTTGATATGTTATTGGCGGAAAAAGGGGGGGTTTGTGCGATGTTCGGTGATCAGTGTTGTACTTTTATCCCGAATAACACTGCTCCAGATGGCTCGGTGACGCGAGCCTTGGAGGGGCTAAAGAGTCTCTCTAGAACCATGCATGACCACTCGGGAATTGACAACCCGCTGGAGAGCTGGATGACCTCAGTGTTCGGAAAGTGGAAGGGGTTTGCTCTGTCAATTATGTTTTCTCTATCTGTATTGGTGGGTATTTTGGTGACCTGTGGTTGTTGTCTCATTCCTTGTGCCCGAAGGTTGGTAGAGAAGGTGATTGTAAAGGCAGTGGACCCTGGGGCGGTGGCCCCTATGTCCATGATGCCGATGATGGATCTGGAAGTAGTCGAGTGGACTGAGGAGTGAACAACAACCTATGTATCGACCTCTGGTGTGCCAGAGGTCGATACATAGGTTGAACAAAAAGTATACATAGGTTGAACAAAAAGTATTTTACCAGCATAATATAATCTGCAGTATGATCATTGCTTTAACAATGTAACAGATAGCTTTAAGATGGCCTTAAGATGTTTATGATGATGTTAACTTTGTATTCCAGGTGCAGTTATAACTATTTTATACATATTGCATATCTGTGCTTATTTGAGTTGATGTTCAGGTTCATTAATGGTTTTGAGCTTCATCTAGTGAGAGTGTCTAGATGATCCATGCTGAGGGAAAACTAGAACATAGAAGGAATTGCAGTACATGCTTACACAACAGTTCATTTTAATATCTTTTATATGTTCATATTCTTGTATTAAGCTTTTAGTAGGGGTTCTTGATTAAAACATTTATTTAGTAGAGGACACATACATAGTCTCAGTTGTTACATATCAGAGTGGCTTCTGTCTCTCTGTCTGGTTAGAGGTTAGGAGCTAGTCGCGAGGTGAAACAGGGTGCAATTGTGGTTAGCACACAGACACACACACACTTAGTTAGAGAATCATTTATAGGTGAAAGTTTAATCATGTTTTGCTGGGGTTGCAAAAAGAGCAGTTTGTCGCAGAACTGCTGCTGAGGTGTCAGGATGACAAGCGAGCATCCGGCAGTGACAGGAAGCACCTGTTATGAACATAGAAGACAATTGTTCTTTTAAACGGTGTCAAAAGTCATTGTGGTTTTGATTTGATCTATGTATAAAATGTATCTGTGACGTTGAAGGGGCGTCATTAAATTTAAGCCCTGACGGTATAAATATCTGTTTAATGCTTTGATTAAGTTGAAGATCAATTGCTGTTTCTAGTGATCTTCCCACGTGTGAATTAAAATCTTCGTTTGACTTCACCCGGCCGGACCAGTGTGGTTATTCTTCGAGCACCTCTTGTACCCTTCCTCAATTTTTGAACCTTAACAGTTTTCAAGCTGACAAGTAAATTATCCAGCGAGCTAAGTTGAGCTGACCGACGTGCAGTAAGGTTTTCATGCTCTTCACTAACAGCTGATCGCTGAGAATATATCAACAGTAATAATGTCCTGTAATTCCCACGGCTCTGTATGTCACACCTGCGTATGCTTCCCCATCACATTCATCACCTGTTCCTCTGGTGTCTCTGATTGGAGCACGCAGGTGTGTGGAGCAGAGTGAAATCACACACCTAATGCTGTTTTATTCAACCTGGATCTTGGAAGTTTTGATTAACATCAGTGTCAAACATGAACTAACTCTTTGTCCCCTTCAACTAGTGATGGGCAGATGAAGCCCCATGAAGCACTGAAGCTTTTCATCCAATTGGTTCACCCCAATGCGAAGCTTCATGAAGCTTCATTTGCTCTAGCAGGACACCTACTGGACGTAAAAATAATAGCTGGCATGAATTTGAAGAGTGTGGCATTTTGCACACAGCCTGTAAATGTCAACAACAAAAGGAGTGTGTAAAACATGTATATTGTAGTGATGGCAGTGTACTGTGTGTATTTATAGTGGCAGTATGGAAAATGATCATTTGGAAATGCTTGAAATGGAAATGATCATTTACTGTGAGGTGAGGTGTGGTTGGGGTGTGGACAGTAGTTGTGCTTTTGTAACGTTGAGGTATGGACAGCTACACACTGAGGCTTTGAGCCTCAGTCTTGCCTGTTCACATTTTATTCTGTAAAAACTAAATTTTCACTGCTTTTATGGCCTTTTTAGTGGGGAGAACATAGCTAGGATTTAATGATTTAACAAATCTTTTAAATCCTTTGTCCTCCACAATGCTAAATAGCTGTGAGTCCTCAATCACCATGCTGACCAGGTCTTCATCTATTTGAGATTGTTCTCCTGAGGAAAGACAATAAAGATAAAGCACAAATATAAATATCACACACGTAACTTATTACAGTTGTATAATATTGTTATATCATTTAGTAACATTACGGCATGCCATATCATCATGGCATTTGATGGCTCACCTGGTCTTGCTCCACAATCGGTGTTCCCCTTATTCTCATGCAAAGCTCTGTAGTGCCTAAACATGGATGAGGTGTTGTTGTTATATCCCAGCTCCCTGGCACATAGCAAACACTTCACCTTGTACAAAAGTCAAGACAGCTCAACATAAATTGTATTGCACCATCAGTATCATGACAATACATCTTCTGTAGAAATTTACATACCTTGTTGGGAGGAATAAGATCAAAATGTTCCCACACAGGGGAGGACATCCTCCTCTTCTTAGCTGGCTCCATTCTCTCCTGACTTTCTCTCCTCACTCTCATAAACCTCCAAACTGTCTCCAAACTCTCACTAACCGCAGCTCTCCATCAAACACCCACATTTTGAATGAAGTCTGAGGGGTTTATATCGCTGTCATATCTCGCGGCAAAGTTCGAACCACTTCATGAACCAGTCACGTGGTACAGCCGGGCAGCGAGGCTTCGGACGTCATCATTTTCAGCTCCTCCCATAAATGAAGCAAGCCTCGATACGCGCTTCGCGGAAACGCCCCCTCCATTACTCGACACACGCTCCGAAGCCTCGATACAGAACGTCACATCACTACCTTCAACATTACATGTTGTTTTTTGAAGTAACAGGTTCAGTGATCTTAAAAGGCTGCGGTAACGTGTCGCTGATAAAACACTGAGTCATTTTCAAATTATTCACTTTAGTTCAATTCAGCTTTATTGTTTTATGTGAAAGTCTCCATCCTGTGTCCTTCACTTATCTTTATCCCAGGTGTGAATTGTTCACAGGACTTAAAAGAAGGACGTGTCTGTGGAAAAGGCTCCGGCCAACCTAAACTCCTCCCTCATCAGGACACAGAAGAGCCGCTGAGGCAGCGCCTTGGAGTACGCTGCTGGTCGCGGCACACAGGTGCGCAACAAGATCTCCCGGCCTGCTGGAGGAGGGAAGTCTGGTACTCTGCTGCTTCCCCCAGTTTGCTTCTTGTCAGATCCCAAGTCCTCATCGACGGGCGCCAGAAGGGCAGCCTAAAAGGGCAAAGGTCAAATGTTAGCAAACAGCAACCGATTCTGAAGAAATGTGCTGTGTGATATTCAGAAGTACTGTAACCCGAGTCTCCCACAGAGACCTGATCCAGACTACAGCTCACAAACACAGCTCCTCTACTAACACCTCACTGCAGCTGCACGCTGCTGATCCTGTCTGTGATTAGAAATGATTTCAATAAAGTAAAACAGAGGCTCGTTTTCTATGAGCGTAAACAGGGATCTCTTTTTCAGTCTCAGTGTAACAAACGTGTTTACTGAATAAGTCTTTCAGTAAAAATGTTTTTGTTAATTCAGTAAAATCTGCAAAGATGACTTGTACTGTTGGCAGCAACAAACAGAGACAACAGAGTGTGGGACAGACAGGAAGTCAGGACACGTCTATGTGCTTCACAGTGGGACTAGAACATGAACATTTCTACACACACCACAGGCAGCAACTGTGCAAACCTCCACGTCACCAAAAACACCCTGCAGGTCCCATCAGAGCAACGGCAGAGAAAACAGATGAAAGGTCTGTTAGAGAGAAAAACGCTTCGCTGCTTTCTTACCCGTATGACACCAAAAGGGTTTTGTTTTTTTAATAATAAAGGCTTCATGTTTTACAGTTAAAGGTAAAGCTCATGCAAACATGCAGGCTTATTTGTCTGATCAATGCAAAAGTTCAAACATGTCTCTTTCAAGCCTCATTATCAGCTGAGATCATAGTAAAGACACAGACAGGATCCTGATCCATCTGTTCTTTATATAATTACTGTTTTTACTGTAATGTAGAATATCATGGACATAATACACAGACTGCAGCCTAAATACTGCTAAAAACAGCCCTTTTTATTTTTAAGGTTTCACGTATTAACCTTTTATTATAAAAGTCACCTGATCCTTAGCAGGTGTGTATACAGAAATACACCAGGTCATTATTTAAGCAAAGCGAAGCCAAACTGCTCCTGTGTGACAGATGAAGTCCACCTTTAAACAGCATTTAGATGCTGCTAATGAAACTCGATTAGTGGCAGCACTGGTCTGTGGGCTGGGGACACTGGTGCCACCAGTACAGCGCGCACTTTTCACAGCGCCACCATGTGGACCAAACTGTATTCTGGGTCAAACCTGATGTTTTATCATTTACACTGAACAAAAATATAAACGCAACACTTTTGCTTTTGCTCCTGTTTTCCATGAGCTGAACTCAGAGATATGAAACATTTTCTACAAACACAAAAGACCCGACACTCGCAAGCAATGTTCCCTCTAAGCTGCGCGCGTACACAATTGCGCACTGCTGGCACGGTCTCTGCACAGAAAATCTGCGTTGCGCGCACAAAAAAAAAAAAAAAAAATTCACCTGAATTGAAATTAAAATGAAAACTTTAACAATCCTGTTTTGCAGTGTTAGTCAGTGACTGGCTGCTCCCGTATGGGATTAGAACGAGGCCACCTTATCCCGTAGTCCAGCCAATCACGCGATTCACATTCGTATATACGCAGCTAATCAACGTCGCTGTCAGGCTCTGACGCGTCCTTATGCGCCGACACCGGTGTTTTAGCAAAGCGGCTGATGTGGAGTGAAGCCACGTTAATGACAACGTGTACAACCATTGGAGATGTGAGCAGGACCGACGGAACAACTGACGGGAAAAGTGTGGACTTTATACCAGTTTTTAAATTGTGTTGATCGGCCGCGTACAACCAGAGTTATGATAAAAATATCTGCAATGTTTGGTTTTCTTCCTGAATACTGTCGTTGTTTATATTTACTGCGGGAAGAAACGGTGAAAACGGCGTTTTCTGGTATAAAGTCCACACTTTTCCCGTCAGTTGTTCCGTCGGTCCTGCTCACATCTCCAGTGGTTGTACACGTTGTCATTAACGTGGCTTCACTCCACATCAGCCGCTTTGCTAAAACACCGGTGTCGGCGCATAAGGACGCGTCAGAGCCTGACAGCGACGTTGATTAGCTGCGTATATACGAATGTGAATCGCGTGATTGGCTGGACTACGGGATAAGGTGGCCTCGTTCTAATCCCATACGGGAGCAGCCAGTCACTGACTAACACTGCAAAACAGGATTGTTAAAGTTTTCATTTTAATTTCAATTCAGGTGAATTTTTTTTTTTTTTTTTTTTTTTTTTTTTTTGTGCGCGCAACGCAGATTTTCTGTGCAGAGACCGTGCCAGCAGTGCGCAATTGTGTACGCGCGCAGCTTAGAGGGAACATTGCTTGCGAGTGTCGGGTCTTTTGTGTTTGTAGAAAATGTTTCATATCTCTGAGTTCAGCTCATGGAAAACAGGAGCAAAAGCAAAAGTGTTGCGTTTATATTTTTGTTCAGTGTAAATGATAAAACATCAGGTTTGACCCAGAATACAGTTTGGTCCACATGGTGGCGCTGTGAA
The DNA here is from genome assembly GCF_057381915.1 of Diplotaxodon limnothrissa. NCBI lineage: Eukaryota > Metazoa > Chordata > Actinopteri > Cichliformes > Cichlidae > Diplotaxodon > Diplotaxodon limnothrissa. The sequence continues at coordinate 12,618,258 of NC_140605.1, read as the reverse complement.
AAGTGCGCGCTGTACTGGTGGCACCAGTGTCCCCAGCCCACAGACCAGTGCTGCCACTAATCGAGTTTCATTAGCAGCATCTAAATGCTGTTTAAAGGTGGACTTCATCTGTCACACAGGAGCAGTTTGGCTTCGCTTTGCTTAAATAATGACCTGGTGTATTTCTGTATACACACCTGCTAAGGATCAGGTGACTTTTATAATAAAAGGTTAATACGTGAAACCTTAAAAATAAAAAGGGCTGTTTTTAGCAGTATTTAGGCTGCAGTCTGTGTATTATGTCCATGATATTCTACATTACAGTAAAAACAGTAATTATATAAAGAACAGATGGATCAGGATCCTGTCTGTGTCTTTACTATGATCTCAGCTGATAATGAGGCTTGAAAGAGACATGTTTGAACTTTTGCATTGATCAGACAAATAAGCCTGCATGTTTGCATGAGCTTTACCTTTAACTGTAAAACATGAAGCCTTTATTATTAAAAAAACAAAACCCTTTTGATGTCATACGGGTAAGAAAGCAGCGAAGCGTTTTTCTCTCTAACAGACCTTTCATCTGTTTTCTCTGCCGTTGCTCTGATGGGACCTGCAGGGTGTTTTTGGTGACGTGGAGGTTTGCACAGTTGCTGCCTGTGGTGTGTGTAGAAATGTTCATGTTCTAGTCCCACTGTGAAGCACATAGACGTGTCCTGACTTCCTGTCTGTCCCACACTCTGTTGTCTCTGTTTGTTGCTGCCAACAGTACAAGTCATCTTTGCAGATTTTACTGAATTAACAAAAACATTTTTACTGAAAGACTTATTCAGTAAACACGTTTGTTACACTGAGACTGAAAAAGAGATCCCTGTTTACGCTCATAGAAAACGAGCCTCTGTTTTACTTTATTGAAATCATTTCTAATCACAGACAGGATCAGCAGCGTGCAGCTGCAGTGAGGTGTTAGTAGAGGAGCTGTGTTTGTGAGCTGTAGTCTGGATCAGGTCTCTGTGGGAGACTCGGGTTACAGTACTTCTGAATATCACACAGCACATTTCTTCAGAATCGGTTGCTGTTTGCTAACATTTGACCTTTGCCCTTTTAGGCTGCCCTTCTGGCGCCCGTCGATGAGGACTTGGGATCTGACAAGAAGCAAACTGGGGGAAGCAGCAGAGTACCAGACTTCCCTCCTCCAGCAGGCCGGGAGATCTTGTTGCGCACCTGTGTGCCGCGACCAGCAGCGTACTCCAAGGCGCTGCCTCAGCGGCTCTTCTGTGTCCTGATGAGGGAGGAGTTTAGGTTGGCCGGAGCCTTTTCCACAGACACGTCCTTCTTTTAAGTCCTGTGAACAATTCACACCTGGGATAAAGATAAGTGAAGGACACAGGATGGAGACTTTCACATAAAACAATAAAGCTGAATTGAACTAAAGTGAATAATTTGAAAATGACTCAGTGTTTTATCAGCGACACGTTACCGCAGCCTTTTAAGATCACTGAACCTGTTACTTCAAAAAACAACATGTAATGTTGAAGGGGACAAAGAGTTAGTTCATGTTTGACACTGATGTTAATCAAAACTTCCAAGATCCAGGTTGAATAAAACAGCATTAGGTGTGTGATTTCACTCTGCTCCACACACCTGCGTGCTCCAATCAGAGACACCAGAGGAACAGGTGATGAATGTGATGGGGAAGCATACGCAGGTGTGACATACAGAGCCGTGGGAATTACAGGACATTATTACTGTTGATATATTCTCAGCGATCAGCTGTTAGTGAAGAGCATGAAAACCTTACTGCACGTCGGTCAGCTCAACTTAGCTCGCTGGATAATTTACTTGTCAGCTTGAAAACATTTAACTTTAACAAAATGTTCACCAACACGGGTCAGTGTAGGTCACTGAGTCATCCTGCACACTAGCCCTGCCCCGCCCACCTGTGTTTATACACCTCTGCAGCCCCTCCTCCTTCAGCCGGGACATTTGTTCTAGCCTTCATTCATAAACTCGGCTTTCTAACATGCAGCTAAAGTTCAGTCTGCATGCTCGACCCACATACTCCTGGTAGCTGAAGTGAAATACTGCTGTGCGTAAGGGTCGGGCGGGTGACCACGTCACCTGGTCATGGGGTAAATGCTGCGGCCGGGTTCAACTCTGACCTGAGGCCCTTTATTTCTCCCTCCCTGCTTTGCTGTCTGGTCTTCATTGTGCTATTAAATACAGACAAAAAAGTTTGTTCTCCTCCTTCCATCACCACCTTTGTTGCATGTAGAAAAGTGTCATATAGAACCAGTCGTTACTTTAATGGTCTGAACTAAACGGTCGGGTGGCGCCAACAGCGACTAAGAATTTTCTGGGCCAACAGGATTTGTGTTTCAGTCCCTGATAAACTGACCCATCCTCTAAAAAACAAAACCCAAAAACTATATTTACAAGATAAATGATCAGAAATAGTAACGACAACAAAAGCACAGGAATCATAGATCCAACGGGACAGGCTCGTTACAATGAAGGAAAACACTGAGCGACTGTTGAGGCCCTTATTAGTCCTACAAAACATAACAGAAATGTTACAATAAAACACAGAGGCCTTTATTGTCACGTCCATCGTACTGTGACTCCTCAGCACATTCATCTCCAATCAGCAGCTTCCTTCACTGACCCAATCACAGGTCTCAGGCCAGCTGTTGTACTCAGGTTTGGATTATTTGCTGAGGTTTTAGATCTCTGGACCAAAGCCTTTAAAAGGAAACAGTTTCTCAGAGGTTACATCAGTAAATATGATCTCACTGTTACAGTGATCATTCACATCTCTGATTAACCTCTGAAGAGACACATTTGGTCCTTAGCGACGCCTCTGTCACAGGCGTCTGTCAGAACAACAGCGTGTGTTTGACACAGTCCATCATGAAGAGAAGCAGTTTTTCTTCTGAATTAGTGAAATAACTGGTCTGTAAATTACAGTAACACGAGTGTCATTGTTAAAACACAGTTTATGAAACACTTAATTTGTTGTGAACTTATTGACAACGTAAACATTTGCTGGTTGCCACTGTAACTGATGACTGTGTGGTCACATGACTGAAAAGTAAACAAATATCACAAAATAAAGAAATGCCTCCAACTTGTGTTACGAGTAGTTAGTGTGCAGAAACACGGCTGCAGGGTCAGCCCTCCCTCCACAGTCGCTCATCAGGCTGGTCGCAGCGCGTTTGCCTGTCTACTGATGTCTGCATGAGCAGAAACACCAATTTGAGTGATGTTATGTAATTCAGGATTCAATCAATGTGTCAGTGTTTGTTACTTTGTTACATTAATTTTTTAACCACGTTATTTTGTTGTGGGATGAACTTCTGCAAACAACAACATATGGCAACAAAAAACAAAACTTGCAGTTGGAATCGATGGAGCTGTGAGATGATGGGATGTCGACTGGTTCACTAACCATTAACATTTGGGATATTAGGATAACAGTAGCGTGTAAACATAAGCAGTGCAAACACTTCCTATAACGACACATTTACAGTCTAGTTTGGGGAAAGCTGAGGAATTAGGGTGAAGAGACGGTGGATGTTTAACCCTCCCTTGGTTTGACAGCTCGCTCAGCCAGCGAGTTATGAATGATGTTCTTGATAGACTCCGCCCCCGCGCCTTCTAGGAAAGTGTGGTGATCTCCCTTGATGACGTGGACCGACACCTCGCCATCACAGACCTGAAGAAAGACGCAGTACACAGTTTGAACATTGGAAGGCTCAGACAGAGTTTATAGAAACACACACAAGCGCACACACGCACAGTGAAGATAAGTACTACAGACTGATGTAAATGTGCATCGGTACCTCGCTGAGCTTATAGTCAGCTCCCAGGTTTTGCTCATATTCGCTGCTGGTTTCGGCGCGCAGCAGCTTCACGCTGCCGTGGTATTTTGCAGTAGGTACATATGCATCAGCAGCCTTTAGCTTGTAGTAGAAGGCGGAGGCTACAAAGTGCAGTGAGTCTCGGTCGATGTCCTTGTGAGCGGAGGTGATTAGGTCCACGGCCACACTGACGCGTGCATTCAGGTCTGACAGCGGGAGCAGAGTCTCCAAAAGCTGTAGGATGTAACCATGGAGACGACTGTAAGTTCATAGCAAACGTTACCGCGTGCTCGCGGAGATATTGTGTCAGGGTCCTGGGACTGGGCGACCCAGGATCCCTGAGCAGTCATGTATTATTATTATTATTATTATTATTGTTGTGTATTTTGGTGTTGCTCCCCCTTCCCTGTGCTTGTGTATATGTGTGTGTGTGTGTGTGTGTGTGGGTGGCTGAGCACTTGTTTATAGGCGGCGTCAGGCCTGGAGGGTGTGGCCCTGCAAGGGGACTGGCCACACCCGAAGCCACACACCTGCTGCTGATCAGGCCTCGTCGGGGGAGCTACTTAAGAGAGTCTTGGAGCGCCCACTGACGCGGGATCATTGCTTGGGACTCCACGTTAGTTACCCAGTTTAGGTTTTGGTCGTGTAGTGTATGCCTGCCATTGTTCAGTGTCCTGACTGCTGCCGCTATTGTTTCCCGCAGGAGGAGCGTGGAAGGCTTAAGGAGCAGCGAGCACCGGGAGTGCAGGCACGGGAGCAGAGAGCACTTGGAGGACACGACACGGGAGTCTGGGGAGAAACACGGGGATTTATTGTTGTTTGATATCACCCTCTGTAAATAAACACTGTCTATACGTAGAGCACCGCGCCTGGGTCCTCCTTCCCCACTCCTTCCACGGTGTGCCATGCCGCACCGTGACATATTGTTGTTTTCAGAAAAGTAAGTGACACATAATTAATGAACATCACAGATCTTATGTATATGAAAATGCAAAATGAAGATGTTTTGATATTCAGGAGTTACAAATGTCAGCTTTCAGTGAGAAACTGTACGAAGGTTTGATTTAACCGCATGTTTTACTTTAGTCTCCATAACAGCTCCAAACATCACATCATTGTTGAGTCAAACCTGCACCACACACAGACTGTGCTGGAACAGCAGCTCCAGACTGTGTTACAGTCACCATCTTTACCTTACAGGCGCCGTGAGGCAAAAGCTCAGGTTGTGTGGCCTTTAACGCTGATGCCACATAAAGGAATACTTGTGTGTGAACCTGTGGGTCAGAGACAGTATACCTTGTTGTATTCAATGCCAGTGAACTGCTGGATGAAGGCACACAAGGCTTCAGTCTCAGCCTCAGACTCGTTGCCGGGTGTTAGCTTGGCTCTGTAGCTCTGCAAATCAAAAACACAGTTAAACCTGTTCACATGCAGATCATGTGACCAGAGCTCATCCTTCAAAACCAACATCACACACGCTATACAGCATATACATGAAATAAAGATGCGCGAGTGTTTCTCTGACCTGTGTGTACGCTGCCACATATGAATGTGAGCCATCAAAGAGAAACAGGAACTCCACAGGCTGATTCTGGGTCTGCAGCTGAGAGCACATTTCAAATGCTACACAGGCACCAGAAGAATATCCAGCGACTCTGTACGGGCCGTCCGGCTGCACCTGCCTGACGCAGCTCACGTAGTAGGCAGCCAGGGACTCAATGCTATCCAGAGGAGCAGCTGCAAAGGAAACACATGAGGGGAGTTAGTTTGGCTGCACAGTGACATAAACAGCTGATGCACAACATGTGAGTGACAAAGGTCTGAGAACAGAACCACAAACTTTTAAACTGTGAAACAAAGAAAACATGAAATCACATCAGGTCTTTGGTTTTCCTCAGGCCATTATGGAGGGAGCTGTATATGTACAAGTGTTTGTAGTTTCACCTTTGAACAGTCAGACTTTCAGCTTTAACACATTTTGCTGTTTAACAGTTACACACGTTTTGATACACATGATTGTGACACCTGGTGAGGACGCACACTCATCATTTGATGACAAGTAAGGACACGTAGTTTCCACGATGGTTCAAAGTGTTGATTTTGTGTTTTAAAGTTTTTCTCTGTGACTGTAAAGTCATTTTAATATGAGCCCCATTATGCTGACAAACCCACGCAGACGATGCACACAGCTCAGCAACACCAACAAGCCTGAAACTCAAATGACATGAAAAGTTATCCATGAGGCGCCAAAACACAACAACAGCTGCAGCAAAGGCTCTTTGTACTGTAAGATGAAGATCCTACAAAAGTAGAAGCCTCACAAACCACATGTAGACTGGTTGTGCAAACTCCCACGGACCCTGCAGTCGAGAGGATAACAAGCTGCTCCAGTGATCATGACCAGGACACAAACTGCTTCCTCCTGAATCAGAGGCCTGACTGACAGACACACCCTGGCATAGAGGAGGCTGAGGAGTGTGACAGTTGGAGCACACGCTCAGGTCTAAGTCTTTAAACAGGGGAACCACCACCCCAGTGTGCCAGTCCAGAGGCAGCATCCCAGAGCTTCACGCAGCGCCGTGTCAGCCAGGACGGCCCTGCAACACCCAGATCCTTCTCATCAGCCTCAGGTCTGTCCTAAATCCTAGCAGGAGCTACCACGACGCGTACCACAAAATGCATCGCACTGGTTCTTCCCAGTAGTTGGAACTGGTTGTCTGCTTGCCAATGAATCCTGCTTATTGGTTCCACTTGTGCTACAATCAGGACGAATTGTAGTGGGTTAGGGTTAGCTGGATATGTGCTGGATATGTGGTGGAGGGTAACTGCAGGAGAAGAAGCTAGTGGGGGAGTAGAGCAGGGGAGGATGTGGGTCCCCGGGGCCTGCTGGAGGGCAAGGGCCATGCCCGATGTGAGTAGCAGCAGGGCCAGTGCGCCCAGGAGCACATCTTTTTCGACCGTAAGGGAGACAGGAGGCCGACTCACTGCCTCGGCTAAATGGAGAGGGAATTTCAGAAGGGCCAGGGCACAAGCATGGACCTTTTTCAGCTGTAAGGGAGACAAGAGCAAGGTGTGACGTAGGTCCCCGGGGCCTGCTGGAGGTCCAGGTCCACGCTCGATTTGAGTAGCAGCAATGGCCAGTGCACCAGGAGCACATCTTTTTCGACTATAAAGGAGACAGGAGGCCGAACAGGTCTCTGACCCTTCAGCATAGACAGGTGGCTGAATGGGCCCCTTGGGCCCTCCAGCCGAGACAGACAGCTCAAACGGGTTCCTCTGACCCTTCAGCGGAGACAGACACCGAACCAGCATGTGTGGAGACCTCTGGCAGTGTGGACACTGGCTGGAGCTTAGTGGCACATTGGCTTGGCTCAGGCAGTGGTATGCAGTCCTCAGAGGGCTGAAAGTGTTCTCCAACACATCCAGCAGAGGACAGAGGACTCTACTAAAAAATCCGACTCTACTAACCTATCAGAGGCTGCTTAAGATCAGAATGCAATCATCTGCAGTTTTCTTCTTAATTAACAATAAACTTAGTGTATATGTACTCCTAAATTTGATGAAAGTGATAAATAATAGACAGCTCTCTCTCTATATTCTGACATTTAACTAATTCAAAAGATATTTCAATATTTATTTATCTAAAACAAAACAAGTTAGAATAGCCTTTATTGTCATTGTACAGAGTACAACGAAATTGGAGTGCCACTCCCTTGGTGCAAGTTTCAATAATAAATATAAATGTAAAATATAAAAAGTACAAAAAAACAATCGTAAGTACTCAAACAATAGTTTGTACAATATATACAGGATAGCAGCATTAATATAATGACAGTATGAATAGCAGCATAATATAATGACAGTGACGGTATGGAATAGGTTCAATTGTATTTGTTCTTATTTACTACGGTGATAGCTCTGGGAAAGAAGCTATCCCTGAATCTGTTTGTCCTGGTTTTATGTGACCTGTACCGTCGGCCTGACGGTAATAGTTCAAACAGTTGGTTGCTGGGGTGAGAGTAGTCCTTGATGATATTGCCAGCTCTGCTGAGGTACCGAGAGTTTGCAGTGACCTCCATGCTGGGCAGAGAGCAGCCAGTGATCTTCTAGTTGCAAGTTCACTCTAAATTGATGTTTAACAGAAAAAAAAAATGTTTTTATGTTTTTTCCCTAAAGTGTATGTAAATATCTGGTTTCAGCTGTGAATATACTGCCCATGAATTGTATAATATAATCGCAGTATAATCGCAGCCTTTGCGGTTAGAAAATTGCACTTGATCATGTCGCGATATTATCGCAAATGCGATATATCGTTCAGCCCTAATCTAAATGCTCTTTATGTGTGTAAAGAGTTTATCTTCTAACCAGGATTCAGTTCATTTTAATCCTTCAACTTAAACATGAAAATAACAATGTCTGCCTCAGTTTTACCATATCTAAATCATCAAACACCCCAAAAGTCCTAAAATGATCCTAAACCCATTTCAACTTAAACCTTAAATCCCCCCTTTATTTTGACACATTTCATGTGTCAAAATAATGTACAAAACTAAAAATGCTCAGTTTTCCCCACTCATGATCCAATCTATGTCATGAAAATGAACTTAAAACAGAACAGTCATCAGTCATGTGCTTAGCCTTAGTCCAGTCTTTACCTCAGTGTCCAGTTGGTCCAACCTTAGTTCAGTTCGTCCGTCCAGTCACCGTCCATTCATACGTATTCACACCAGGTATTTCCTCTTTCTTGCCGAGACAACAAGAAACTGTTCCTCTTTCACAGTTGCGAGTAAACATAACTAACCTCTCACCTATAAATGATTCTCTCTAACTAAGTGTGTGTGTGTATATGTCGTCCTCAAATGCTCTCTCATCTCACCCGTTGCACTTCTGACCTTCCACCAGACCAGAGGCTCATCAAATAGCCTCGTCTAACCTGCTCCTCAGAATAACTTAGACTCTGCTTTCATTAATGCAAACTTTCTGCAACTTAGTCTTTCTGAAAGACACACACTGTTTAAACCTCTGAATGCAATATCAATGCTGCAGATTATATTATTAATGCAATGGTGACGATGACGATTATTTAACAATAGCAGTAAAATAATTTCCCTGCTCCACACTCCCTCTCTCGACCTCTGGTACACCAGAGGTCGCAATACATTGTGTCCTCGCTCTGACCCTCTCTTGTGGTCCATCCGGCCTCGGGCCTCCAGGATCCTCACCCCCTGTGGTCGCCGAGATCTTCTGCAAAGGAAACAAAACACCTTTTCCTGCATCTCCCTAACTTATCATAGTTGGGACTCTTTAATCAAAAGCCTTATCCTAATTATGTTCTTGACTTATAGACTTGTATTTATATATATTCTTCAACGTTACTCATCATTTTACCACTCTCTTAAAACGCTGACACTAACTTCATTTTAAAACCTCACATTTCCTATGTTATAACCTGTTTTTGATATAGCCTTTTTATTTCATTTTGCTCCTTTTAATGTAACAATAAATTATAATTCTAGTTTATCAGACTTAATCAAAACCTATGCTTTCCTTCCTTTGGTCCTTCTTTAAATCAGAACATTTTGTCTTCTGAAAGTTTTATTTCTGCTTCTGCCAACATGTTTAGTTAACGAGCTCGACTGGACAGAAACAATCACAACTGCTGAACCTGCACTGTGCTCATGGTTAAAATTCCACAACATTTTGTCTTCTGAATATTGTATTTTTGCTTCAAAACTGCTTCTAGCACAACAAGAGTCAGCGGAGGCTGGAATGACAACAACAACAACAATCTTGTGCTTAACATAAAACAAAAAATAACACAAGTAACAAAAACAACACAAGTAACTTAAAAAAGCTTCAGTCCACATTTCAGTTAGTTGAGCTCGCTGTTGCTCCAGAGGAGGCCCTCAGCTGGCGGGGCTGGAGCCGAGGCCCCGGGGATGCTGCTACGTGTCGCGCTGCTCTCCAGCTCCACTGGCTGGTCAAACACAGTCATTATCGAATAATTGTCCACCATGAGGCCCGACGGGTCGTCCGACTGTCCAGGAACTTTACCAAGGGTATAGTTCTTCCATGTGACATTATCAGTGCACACCTGCCACGGAGAACCTCTGAGGGCAAGTGCTCTTTCAGCCTGCACGTCTGCCCATTTGCGCTCCTCACTTCTCTCCGAGTCCATCGGTGAGGAGTGTTGCATCTGGTCCAGCAGCATACTCACAGTATATATGGGCTGCTGCTGCTGCAGAGATGTGCTGGCCTCTGAGCGCTCTGTCTGTGTGTAGATGGAGCAGAGCTGGAACAGCTTCTCTCTGGTTTCCTGAGGGGGGGGATGCTCCATGTCATCCAGGACTAGCTGGATCAGGTGAGGTGTGCTGATGCAGGGGGCATCCAGACATGCAGAGAGAAGCTGCTGCCACCTCAGCTTGATGCGGTCGATGAAAATCCTGTCCTTCATTCTGGCTTTCTTCTGCAACCTTGTCTCAAAATGATATTCAATTTTGTTGTTGTTGCAGAGGAAGACTTCTGAAATCCATGCAGAAATATAGAAACACCTGTGACCGTTGGGCTCTTTGCTGAGCAGCTTCAGTTCCACAAAGAGCTTCTCCAGGAAGAGGTGAATGAAAGACGAAGAGTTAAGCATCTTTAGCAGGGGCAGCCAAAAGCGCAGGAAGGTTTGTGGGACTCTGGGCTCAGTGGGACTGGCACTGTCAGATGTTGCACAGCCTAATGCTTCCAGCTGCTCCATGGTAGGAACAAGAAAACCGTCTTCCAGCAGCACATCAATCAACAGCTCCCTGGACCCCAGTGCAAACTGCTTGATCTCACCCAGCAACGAACTCATGTCTGCTAAGGGGGCCTGCCACAAGCTCTTCCCCTTGTCTTCAGGAGACCCATCATCAAAAGCTTGGTACTGGTCCTTCTGAAAAGAGATCAGCAGCTCCCGAGCGTTTCTGCAGGCATCCACTTCTTTCTGCCTGGCAACGAGCTGCTCATCGGGGCCTCCTCCCAGCTGTCTGGACCAAAACTCCTGCTGGAGCCACTCCAGGGCCACCTTACATCCCTTTCGGCACCATTTCAAAGAAGGAAGAGTCCCATGCATGATTTCGTGCCTCAGATCCACCACCCACTCGGGGATGTTCAAGTTTCCAGCCAGTTGCCTCAGCGGCCGGGCCTTTCTCCCCTGCTGGCGATCCGTGATAAGATTAACAAATCTTACCAGGGCCGTCCCGTACATCAGGGTCAAGTCATCTCCGGTAAGCTGTCCGGACCGGTCCCGCACCTGGCAGCGCACGAGGTCTGCTGTGCAGTCCACGGCCACGGGAAAACTATTAGCGTACCTGGCCCTCCAAGCCGATATCCTCTCTAACGCAAACCTCTGCAGAGAGGAGTCCATCGAGTAAAGGTAGTCCCGAACCTGATCCCACTCCGCTTTGTTAAGCCAGGCTACCACATGGCGTGTTTTCTCAGAGCCCTTTTTATTCATTGTGCGCGCTCCGGACCTCACGCTCAATCTCTCACTCACCGGGAAAAGCCGCTCGCCTCACGCAGAGACCACTCGCAGATTTATATGACAGAGGACCGCGTTCAGAGCTTCGAGTTTTACAGTTGCTTGTCGCACAGCAACCAGGAAATGACGCTAACGTTTTCTTCGGCTTCGTTTGTGGCTGACGTTCACCCTGCGGGCACGCTGACGCCACCTGCTGGATTGGAGGATGGAGCGATGGTTCTACAGAGCGCTTATTTACATGATGCTGGTCATAAACGAGCTTTCTTTGGCTATGGTCAATGGCGTGTCCAGCGGGGTGGCCTGGGGGGGCACAGGCCACCCCCCCAACCAGACTGGCCACCCCAGGTGCCACCCCAAAGGCAAAACAATAAAATTCAATCAAATATCAAATGTCCGATTATGTTTTCACGGTGACGCTCAGATATCCGAGTGTAAGTGAATGCAGCATCGGCTTCTGCGCTATGTGCATCACGTTAGCAAAGGTAGGAGAGCCAAGCACGAAAGACGTCACTGCAGGAAACTTTTTTATTTATTTTTGTAAGGGCATGAACAATGAGAGGTGGTGGATTGGCCAGATGCAGGTCGATGTGTAGAAATAACTCCGTTGTTTGGTGGTGGCTATGGCGGGGCTTCCACAGAGGCAGCAGGTGGATGAGGGAAGGGGAGGCAGGAGGAGAGCCCCGAGGCAGCCGCCAGTCCGAGTGTCAGGTGAACTGAACTTCAGGTAAGAAGTTATGACCTGCAGTCTATCTGGGTCAGATATGAACTAAGTTTAGGTGGAGTTTATTTTCGTTGTGCTGACTTTTTACTGTCAGTTGCAATAACTCATACTGCATTCTAGCCAGCTTGGAGTTTTTATACAGCTGTTCGGTTGCTATGATGTTACTGATAGTGAACTTTATTTTATTCATAAGGTTAGTTAGTAGAGTTGCCAACGGCTCCTTAAAAAAATGGAATGGTCCCTCAATCAGAGAAAATATTACACGTTTCGTATTGAGCTGAGAAGAGACGCAGTTTGTCCCGAACTTCAGCTAGAATGGAAAAAGACACAAAGCTGGATTTATTCTGTCTTTACGCTGCACAGCTGCCTCTTCTCTCATCCTCCCTCTCCTGTTGCTACTTCAATCATGAAACTGATCGATGATCAGCTGATCGGCTTTTCTCTCTTGTTTGTTTATCGCCCACTTTGCGCCAGAAAGACGAAACCAGCAGATGTCGCGCTAAACAACAGCAGCACGTTTAAGCTTGATCGGCTGTTGTTAGAATTTATTTAATATTAATTTCTAGTATCAGCTGATGTTTGCTGGAGCCACAGCTGTAAAGCTGCTGGTCATGATGTCGGTTTGGATATCTGGTGAGAGGGAAACGTGAAGACCACCCACCAGGATCCTTTTTTATGTAGCTGACAGCTGGTAACTGTGCAGGGGCGGGTCTAGCAAAGTTTTGCCAGGGGGCCAGGTAGGGCATTAACAGGGAAAGGGGGCACAAAGAAATACTTTTCTTTCCTATTCTCATTTAAAATATCTAGCTTTTATTAAATAATTATCTAAATCTTACAACCAAAGTTTTTATCTGACGTAAAATGTATAGAAATCATACATATACCAAAAAGACTGTACATCACTGTCACAACAGGGTTTGTTTTCATTCAAAGGCTTTATGGCTTTAATACCTGGTGGGTCGGTCTGTAGTCAAAATGCCCGATTTTCTGTCCCAGTCCAGCCCTGCAGGTTATACTGGCAGTGTCACCATGCCAGCTGAATGTATTTCATCATCAGCCAGTGTTGTTCTTTATCAATATTACCAAAGTTTACCATAAGGCAGCATAGAAAGTATTTACTTGCTTTCAGGTTTTATTCAAATATTAGTCTTTTCAGTTGTTTCTCCACTTTTTTCCTGTTTCAAAATCAAACACCAGTTTGTGAGAAGATTATCTTCTTTTTTTAACAGGCAGAGAAAGTTTTGCATTGGAATGGCTAATTTGTCAATTGTTTGCTACAAATGTTCGTATTTTAATATTAAAAAATGTTTTTGCCCAAAACATATGTGCCTCAGTGCCTCTCTCCTTCTGACATTGTTAAAGAAAACACAACAAACTTATAATTATTTAGATAGTTACATGTAGGTAATGTCCTCAAGTTCTGTATAACCACTTTTTCCTCTCTCTGTGTTTGTTTCTCGTTCGTTGTTGTGTGTGTTTGTGTGCATTTGTCTCTTTCAAACAGGTGCCGGTCCTCACCTCTGCAGTGCTGCCGTCTCCTGTAGCGCTGCATGGTTCTAAGCTAAGTTTCCTTTCCTTTTTCTGTTCTCTTAGATTTGTCCTCAGGTTTACCCGATTTCCTTCTTTGTCTGCTTAAGCCTGTGCGTCCCTTTCAGTAAGTGATTTGAATCCACCTGACATTCAGAAGGTCGTGGTAGAGCATATCATACGAAGGCAAGATGTCAAACACATCCAGTCCCAGGTTAGACTCCGTACCTTCTCCGGTAAGGTTCCCAGACCTAACAACAAAACTGATTATGACACGTGGCGCACACAAATTAACCTGCTCCAAAATGACCCCAGCATGTCCCCGCTGCAAATATCCAGAAAGATCCATGAGAGCCTGCTCCCACCAGCAGCTGATATAGTTAAAATGTGTGACTCACAGGTGCTATAGCGTACGGCCACAGCTTCACTCTGAGCTCCATCTCCATAGAGTGCAGACAGTGATATCTGATACTCCTTAAGACACAGGACAACAGTTTATTGAGATATTGTATTTTTTATTTCATAATATGTACTCCAACAACTCAATAGTTCTTCCCCACCTGCCTCAGGTCGCCTCCACTTAGGGAGATCCACTTAATGAGGTAAGAAACATCATCATCATCTGCAGCTTCCCAGCGCACCGTGATGTCACTGTCTGAGAAATTAGTTATCCTAAGGTCTGAAGGAGGAGGCACCTTCACTAGAAGAAAAGAATAATGTGTATGGGAATTTTTTAAAAATGGGAAAGCTACATCTTTATATCTTTCATTATTAATAACATTTACAGTACTGTGCAAAAGTCATGAGCCACACGCTGAAGTATTTCATTGGACATTATCTGTTTTTTCCAATCCTTTTTAATCCAGTTCTTGTACCTGACCATTTTCTGAGTAATGTTGTTTGTTTGTTTGTTTGTGTAAACACTTGTTTGTTTGTTTGTTTGTTTGTTTGTTTGTTTGTTTGTTTGTTTGTTTGTGTAAACACTTTGCACTGACCATTATTGGAGAATTAAAAAGCACCTAATTCAAGGAATATGTGTACACATAACAGAAAACTTGGGAAAGAACCAATTTGAAATCTTTAAGCACTTTGTTACTAGCGGCCTGTCACAAAAACACATTTTGTATAGTGTTTTTTTTTTAATCTTGTTAATAAAATGTATACAAATGTGTGTGATTAATCACAATGTGTTAGTGTGTAATCACCCTGAGACATGCATGCCTGTCTGTAAGAGTCAGATCTAAAGCCACTTCTTTTTTTCTTTTTTTCTTTTTTTTTTGCCTGTCCCGTTTGGCTCTTTTGCCATCAGAATTGTTGTCTAAAGGCAAAGAAAGATGCCCAACGGATTTACTTTACCAAATTGACCATCCCAGCCTTGCCGTAATGGTCCATTTGATTCACCTTTTATTGTTTATTTTATTTTCACTTGCTGAATACGGGACAGACTTGACTGGGGGAAAGAAGGGGAGAAAGAAAGAGGGAAAGAGAAACAGCTGAGAAGAGGGACGGGGGAGAAGGGCAAAAAACAAAAACCAATAGAATGAGCAGAAAAAAAAAAGAAATAAAAAATGCATATATCGATCACCTGGATCACCTGCTGAGAAAGAAAAAAGAAAACAAGCAGAAGAGAACAAGAGTAATAGAATAAACAGCATCACAATGATATATGGGAATATGACAGTAAATACTAAATATTAAACATTATTGTGCAGCACATAAGATCAACAGAACACAGTGTGCTTTGAGGTAGGAGCCAAAAAGGGTGTAGTTTGTGGGTGTGATCACCCATGTGTACACCTGTGAGCATGGATGCGCTTGTTTTTTTTAAAAAGGTTGGAGGCGACCTGAGGCAGGTGGGGAAGAACTATTGAGTTGTTGGAGTACATATTATGAAATAAAAAATACAATATCTCAATAAACTGTTGTCCTGTGTCTTAAGGAGTATCAGATATCACTGTCTGCACTCTATGGAGATGGAGCTCAGAGTGAAGCTGTGGCCGTACGCTATAGCACCTGTGAGTCACACATTTTAACTATATCAGCTGCTGGTGGGAGCAGGCTCTCATGGATCTTTCTGGATATTTGCAGCGGGGACATGCTGGGGTCATTTTGGAGCAGGTTAATTTGTGTGCGCCACGTGTCATAATCAGTTTTGTTGTTAGGTCTGGGAACCTTACCGGAGAAGGTACGGAGTCTAACCTGGGACTGGATGTGTTTGACATCTTGCCTTCGTACGATATGCTCTACCACGACCTTCTGAATGTCAGATGGATTCAAATCACTTACTGAAAGGGACGCACAGGCTTAAGCAGACAAAGAAGGAAATCGGGTAAACCCTCCAGCACTCATTTCTGTGTCCATTCTGGGCTAAAAACAAAAACACCTCATAACTACCTGTGGATGCTGGCTGAGCCTCTGAAGGTTGAGTGATATGTCATTAAGCAGGTAGTCAGAGTTCTCATTGATCAGTTCCTTGAGGGAAGTGTATCCACAGGCCTTACTGATGTCCTACATGGAGCTCAGCGCCGCCTGGCTCACCAGCAGTGTCTCCTCACCAGCTTTCTCCAGCACAGGATACAGCGAGGCCATCAACAAGGCACAGAAATTGCGGCCCACTGGCTGAGCACAGCAGGCGATTCCCCCGAGTTGGATGCACAGCTGACAGATGTTGCTGTTGAGCTAATGGATCATGGATGCAGATGTTGATGATGAAGGAATCACTTGGAGAGAGCTTGTATTTGAGTTGCTGGCATCACTGTTGTATATCGAGGGGAGTCTGGATGGACCGAGCAGCTACGCAAAGAGACAAAACCTGTGTTAAAGCACTGCTTTCTAACCACTTTTACACATGCACTGCAGCTCTGAAGTTTTCAAGATATTGTCCATGCACGTGAGAACGCAAATGTCTGACACAGTTAGATCAAACATTAAACAGCCTTTAGCCTTCCTGCTCCTGAGTGAAAGCCTGTATTATATCTGACTGTGCTCATGTGGGGATAAGACAGATTAGCCTTTTCTCAAAGTGAAGAGTGGGGGCCAATTTAGGATCTTCACTCAAATTTAAAATACAA
>NC_140605.1:12563177-12601496 GCF_057381915.1 Diplotaxodon limnothrissa | reverse complement strand
CTGTCAGCTGTGCATCCAACTCGGGGGAATCGCCTGCTGTGCTCAGCCAGTGGGCCGCAATTTCTGTGCCTTGTTGATGGCCTCGCTGTATCCTGTGCTGGAGAAAGCTGGTGAGGAGACACTGCTGGTGAGCCAGGCGGCGCTGAGCTCCATGTAGGACATCAGTAAGGCCTGTGGATACACTTCCCTCAAGGAACTGATCAATGAGAACTCTGACTACCTGCTTAATGACATATCACTCAACCTTCAGAGGCTCAGCCAGCATCCACAGGTAGTTATGAGGTGTTTTTGTTTTTAGCCCAAAATGGACACAGAAATGAGTGCTGGAGGGTTTACCCGATTTCCTTCTTTGTCTGCTTAAGCCTGTGCGTCCCTTTCAGTAAGTGATTTGAATCCACCTGACATTCAGAAGGTCGTGGTAGAGCATATCGTACGAAGGCAAGATGTCAAACACATCCAGTCCCAGGTTAGACTTCCGTACCTTCTCCGGTAAGGTTCCCAGACCTAACAACAAAACTGATTATGACACGTGGCGCACACAAATTAACCTGCTCCAAAATGACCCCAGCATGTCCCCGCTGCAAATATCCAGAAAGATCCATGAGAGCCTGCTCCCACCAGCAGCTGATATAGTTAAAATGTGTGACTCACAGGTGCTATAGCGTACGGCCACAGCTTCACTCTGAGCTCCATCTCCATAGAGTGCAGACAGTGATATCTGATACTCCTTAAGACACAGGACACAGTTTATTGAGATGTTGTATTTTTTATTTCATAATATGTACTCCAACAACTCAATTAGTTCTTCCCCACCTGCCTCAGGTCGCCTCCACTTAGGGAGATCCACTTAATGAGGTAAGAAACATCATCATCATCTGCAGCTTCCCAGCGCACCGTGATGTCACTGTCTGAGAAATTAGTTATCCTAAGGTCTGAAGGAGGAGGCACCTTCACTAGAAGAAAAGAATAATGTGTATGGGAATTTTTTAAAAATGGGAAAGCTACATCTTTATATCTTTCATTATTAATAACATTTACAGTACTGTGCAAAAGTCATGAGCCACACGCTGAAGTATTTCATTGGACATTATCTGTTTTTTCCAATCCTTTTTAATCCAGTTCTTGTACCTGACCATTTTCTGAGTAATGTTTTTTGTTTGTTTGTTTGTTTGTGTAAACACTTGTTTTGTTTGTTTGTTTGTTTGTTTGTGTAAACACTTTGCACTGACCATTATTGGAGAATTAAAAAGCACCTAATTCAAGGAAATATGTGTACACATAACAGAAAACTTGGGAAAGAACCAATTTGAAATCTTTAAGCACTTTGTTACTAGCGGCCTGTCACAAAAACACATTTTGTATAGTGTTTTTTTTTAATCTTGTTAATAAAATGTATACAAATGTGTGTGATTAATCACAATGTGTTAGTGTGTAATCACCCTGAGACATGCATGCCTGTCTGTAAGAGTCAGATCTAAAGCCACTTGTGATTTGGAGATGCAGCCTGCAGATTCTGTCCAGATTATCCCAGCTCTCTTCACTATATATCCAGGCTTCACTTATCAAATCTGTAAAATTCAAGGCTGGTCCTTAAAAGTTCCCAACAATGCAAAAACTGCATAGCAGTTTTTGCACAAGTCCCAGCGTTTCCCACCGCAGCAGCTGTGAAACGAAAAGAGGAGAAAGGATGAATGAGTGTTTGCTTATCGGCTCTCCGCTCTCCCCCAAGCTGGCGTTGTTCTTGGTAGCCATGACAACGGAGATAGTCCCAGCTTTGTAAATACAGGCCCCAACAGCCAAAAAAGAAAAGAAAAAAAAAGGATTGGGATTCCCTGCGCAGCCCAGGAATCCCCCTAGCAGACTGAAGACACAGATAGGACCTGAACTCAGTGAGTGTGTTCGAGCCGAGGCTCGAACCAGGGCCTGTCTGTGCTTCAAGTTGCCAGGGGCCGGCAAGTGTTCTGCGCCACCTGCCCGCCGTGTAAGCTGTACAAATTTGCTATATTTGACTTCTCTGAATATAAATTATTTTTGAAAAGGCAAAATAATAATTTTAATGTGAGGCAAAACATGTATGGTGCTCGATAAAGATGACACGCCGACTCACTTCTTCTTCTTTCTTTTTTTTGCAAAGTTTGTTTTCATATTAAACCAGTGTCAGTGACGTCATTCTATGCGACTACCACAGTAAAGGAAAAGCCTGGATCTGTACATCTTTTTCTTTTATTTTTGTTGTCTAAAAACACAAAAATCGCGAAACAGTCAGCTCACAAAGTTGCAGGTTGGTGGCAATTTGGCAGAACAGCCAATGACTTAAAACATTTAAGTGCATATATCTTGCCACAAGACATGTGCGCTAAGCTAGCCAAATTAGTTTCTGTTAGCGAATCAAGTTCAAGCTCCTCACATATCATCATCCAGGGTACAGTCATATGCTCATGAGGAGATCCCACGCAGGTAACACTACGGCAGTGCAACAAGTTAAATATGCACACATTTTAAGCTATTTCCTAATATGTAACCATTATGATAAATGTTTGCCTGCAACCGACACAACCAACACAAATGTCATTGAAAAAAAACAAAACCCTGTGATCACATGTTTCTGTTTTTCTAGAACAGAAGAAGCACAATTTAAAAAGCCAGTAGTAATAAATCTTTGTTGTTACTGCATGATTCGAATGAAGTACCTGAAGTCTGGCTGGAATAAGAAGTGGTAATCTGTGTACTGTGCTAGTGATCTGCATAATTCACCTCATCTGTTTGGATGGCAGAAGTCGGCTAACTACACAGCTAATTTCATCAGGCTGCTAATGAAACATCTAAAATGATAGATGGTTAACTACACAACGGAAGTAACAGCATTACAATCACTTGATTTAATTACATTTCCCCCCAAACTTTTGATCCAAATTAGCAAAGTACTGCAGCCATCTGAACCTTCTAGGTGTTACATGTTACAGTGTTCCACTCTGGCCAGCTTTGAAAATGGAAAACTCTTTGCGTGGTTTACTCGGTTCTGTAAATAAGGCTCCTTTCATTTGTGAGACTGTATTCCACAGCCAGTTGTCTTCTCTCCCCTTTGGTCCGCCCTTACAAGGTGAAGGTGCTGCCCACCCATGATACCAGCAAGGTGCGTGCAAGTGGATCCGGCCTTAACACCACTGGAGCGGCCCACCTCTCTGCCAGTGAAGGTCACCATTGATGCCAAAGATGCAGGTGAGGGACTGCTGGCAGTGCAGATCACTGTGAGTGCATGAACGTGGACCACACAATAATGTATTCAAAGCATTGATATTTAGGTAACAGTTTTTGTTTTCTCCTGAAGGACCCAGAGGGGAAGCCCAAGAAGCAGATATCTGTGACAGCCATGATGGGACCTACCTGGTGTTTTATGTGCCAGACATGACTGACAGATACACCACTCTCATTAAGTACGGAGGAGACAAGATCCCTTATTCACCCTACTGAATCACCGGAGATGCCAGCAAGTGCACTGTCACTGAATGTTGTCCAGTGGCCAGGTAGGACTCACTTCCTTGGTTGCTTATACACTTGTAGTTTTCTTTGAAAACGGCCCTTTAAGTCACTTGATCCATGACTTGAGCGAGCACTCTCCATTTGTTCATTTGATAGTTATTGTAGAAAAGATAAGAAATGATGCTTTAGTCTTTTTGTAAATTATAGTCAAACATACAATAAACTGAGGTATTCCCTTTGGTTAACAGAGCAATCCGATAATAAAAGTGGACAAAGCACATCGAGTTGCCACAAATATCTTTGTATATTACGCAGTGGGGCAAAAAATGAGGTGACCAAATACTTCTTTTCCACCATAATTTGCAAATCAGTTCTTTAAAACTCGGACAAGTTAGAGGTATACCTATGATGAAAATGACAGGCCTCTCTCATATTTTTAAGTGGGAGAACGTGCACAATTGGTGGCTGACTAAATACTTTTTTGCCCCACTGTATTTGATCCTGTCTCCCTCAATACTATTTAATATCTAAATGCTTGATTCATCATATTATAACAAATGTGCTGTTGTAGCTACTGACAGTGAGTTTGATTCCATTTTTTCCATCTACCAAAGAGAAATAATATCTCTTAGTGGCAGGTGGATCACACGTTGATTCTAACACTTTGCATATGACTGGGTAGGATGAGCATTTTATAAGCGCTTGTGTGGTTTTTGTTTATTTAAGGAAATACATCAGTTTCCCTTGTATTTTAAATTTGAGTGAAGATCCTAAATTGGCCCCCACTCTTCACTTTGAGAAAAGGCTAATCTGTCTTATCCCCACATGAGCACAGTCAGATATAATACAGGCTTTCACTCAGGAGCAGGAAGGCTAAAGGCTGTTTAATGTTTGATCTAACTGTGTCAGACATTTGCGTTCTCACGTGCATGGACAATATCTTGAAAACTTCAGAGCTGCAGTGCATGTGTAAAAGTGGTTAGAAAGCAGTGCTTTAACACAGGTTTTGTCTCTTTGCGTAGCTGCTCGGTCCATCCAGACTCCCCTCGATATACAACAGTGATGCCAGCAACTCAAATACAAGCTCTCTCCAAGTGATTCCTTCATCATCAACATCTGCATCCATGATCCATTAGCTCAACAGCAACATCTGTCAGCTGTTCATCCAACTCGGGGGAATCGCCTGCTGTGCTCAGCCAGTGGGCCGCAATTTCTGTGCCTTGTTGATGGCCTCGCTGTATCCTGTGCTGGAGAAAGCTGGTGAGGAGACACTGCTGGTGAGCCAGGCGGCGCTGAGCTCCATGTAGGACATCAGTAAGGCCTGTGGATACACTTCCCTCAAGGAACTGATCAATGAGAACTCTGACTACCTGCTTAATGACATATCACTCAACCTTCAGAGGCTCAGCCAGCATCCACAGGTAGTTATGAGGTGTTTTTGTTTTTAGCCCAGAATGGACACAGAAATGAGTGCTGGAGGGTTTACCCGATTTCCTTCTTTGTCTGCTTAAGCCTGTGCGTCCCTTTCAGTAAGTGATTTGAATCCACCTGACATTCAGAAGGTCGTGGTAGAGCATATCGTACGAAGGCAAGATGTCAAACACATCCAGTCCCAGGTTAGACTCCGTACCTTCTCCGGTAAGGTTCCCAGACCTAACAACAAAACTGATTATGACACGTGGCGCACACAAATTAACCTGCTCCAAAATGACCCCAGCATGTCCCCGCTGCAAATATCCAGAAAGATCCATGAGAGCCTGCTCCCACCAGCAGCTGATATAGTTAAAATGTGTGACTCACAGGTGCTATAGCGTACGGCCACAGCTTCACTCTGAGCTCCATCTCCATAGAGTGCAGACAGTGATATCTGATACTCCTTAAGACACAGGACAACAGTTTATTGAGATGTTGTATTTTTTATTTCATAATATGTACTCCAACAACTCAATAGTTCTTCCCCACCTGCCTCAGGTCCCTCCACTTAGGGAGATCCACTTAATGAGGTAAGAAACATCATCATCATCTGCAGCTTCCCAGCGCACCGTGATGTCACTGTCTGAGAAATTAGTTATCCTAAGGTCTGAAGGAGGAGGCACCTTCACTAGAAGAAAAGAATAATGTGTATGGGAATTTTTTAAAAATGGGAAAGCTACATCTTTATATCTTTCATTATTAATAACATTTACAGTACTGTGCAAAAGTCATGAGCCACACGCTGAAGTATTTCATTGGACATTATCTGTTTTTTCCAATCCTTTTTAATCCAGTTCTTGTACCTGACCATTTTCTGAGTAATGTTTTTTGTTTGTTTGTTTGTTTGTGTAAACACTTGTTTGTTTGTTTGTTTGTTTGTTTGTGTAAACACTTTGCACTGACCATTATTGGAGAATTAAAAAGCACCTAATTCAAGGAATATGTGTACACATAACAGAAAACTTGGGAAAGAACCAATTTGAAATCTTTAAGCACTTTGTTACTAGCGGCCTGTCACAAAAACACATTTTGTATAGTGTTTTTTTTTAATCTTGTTAATAAAATGTATACAAATGTGTGTGATTAATCACAATGTGTTAGTGTGTAATCACCCTGAGACATGCATGCCTGTCTGTAAGAGTCAGATCTAAAGCCACTTGTGATTTGGAGATGCAGCCTGCAGATTCTGTCCAGATTATCCCAGCTCTCTTCACTATATATCCAGGCTTCACTTATCAAATCTGTAAAATTCAAGGCTGGTCCTTAAAAGTTCCCAACAATGCAAAAACTGCATAGCAGTTTTTGCACAAGTCCCAGCGTTTCCCACCGCAGCAGCTGTGAAACGAAAGAGGAGAAAGGATGAATGAGTGTTTGCTTATCGGCTCTCCGCTCTCCCCCAAGCTGGCGTTGTTCTTGGTAGCCATGACAACGGAGATAGTCCCAGCTTTGTAAATACAGGCCCCAACAGCCCAAAAAAGAAAAGAAAAAAAAAAGGATTGGGATTCCCTGCGCAGCCCAGGAATCCCCCTAGCAGACTGAAGACACAGATAGGACCTGAACTCAGTGAGTGTGTTCGAGCCGAGGCTCGAACCAGGGCCTGTCTGTGCTTCAAGTTGCCAGGGGCCGGCAAGTGTTCTGCGCCACCTGCCCGCCGTGTAAGCTGTACAAATTTGCTATATTTGACTTCTCTGAATATAAATTATTTTTGAAAAGGCAAAATAATAATTTTAATGTGAGGCAAAACATGTATGGTGCTCGATAAAGATGACACGCCGACTCACTTCTTCTTCTTTCTTTTTTTTGCAAAGTTTGTTTTCATATTAAACCAGTGTCAGTGACGTCATTCTATGCGACTACCACAGTAAAGGAAAAGCCTGGATCTGTACATCTTTTTCTTTTATTTTTGTTGTCTAAAACACAAAAATCGCGAAACAGTCAGCTCACAAAGTTGCAGGTTGGTGGCAATTTGGCAGAACAGCCAATGACTTAAAACATTTAAGTGCATATATCTTGCCACAAGACATGTGCGCTAAGCTAGCCAAATTAGTTTCTGTTAGCGAATCAAGTTCAAGCTCCTCACATATCATCATCCAGGGTACAGTCATATGCTCATGAGGAGATCCCACGCAGGTAACACTACGGCAGTGCAACAAGTTAAATATGCACACATTTTAAGCTATTTCCTAATATGTAACCATTATGATAAATGTTTGCCTGCAACCGACACAACCAACACAAATGTCATTGAAAAAAACAAAACCCTGTGATCACATGTTTCTGTTTTTCTAGAACAGAAGAAGCACAATTTAAAAAGCCAGTAGTAATAAATCTTTGTTGTTACTGCATGATTCGAATGAAGTACCTGAAGTCTGGCTGGAATAAGAAGTGGTAATCTGTGTACTGTGCTAGTGATCTGCATAATTCACCTCATCTGTTTGGATGGCAGAAGTCGGCTAACTACACAGCTAATTTCATCAGGCTGCTAATGAAACATCTAAAATGATAGATGGTTAACTACACAACGGAAGTAACAGCATTACAATCACTTGATTTAATTACATTTCCCCCCCAAACTTTTGATCCAAATTAGCAAAGTACTGCAGCCATCTGAACCTTCTAGGTGTTACATGTTACAGTGTTCCACTCTGGCCAGCTTTGAAAATGGAAAACTCTTTGCGTGGTTTACTCGGTTCTGTAAATAAGGCTCCTTTCATTTGTGAGACTGTATTCCACAGCCAGTTGTCTTCTCTCCCCTTTGGTCCGCCCTTACAAGGTGAAGGTGCTGCCCACCCATGATACCAGCAAGGTGCGTGCAAGTGGATCCGGCCTTAACACCACTGGAGCGCCCACCTCTCTGCCAGTGAAGGTCACCATTGATGCCAAAGATGCAGGTGAGGGACTGCTGGCAGTGCAGATCACTGTGAGTGCATGAACGTGGACCACACAATAATGTATTCAAAGCATTGATATTTAGGTAACAGTTTTTGTTTTCTCCTGAAGGACCCAGAGGGGAAGCCCAAGAAGCAGATATCTGTGACAGCCATGATGGGACCTACCTGGTGTTTTATGTGCCAGACATGACTGACAGATACACCACTCTCATTAAGTACGGAGGAGACAAGATCCCTTATTCACCCTACTGAATCACCGGAGATGCCAGCAAGTGCACTGTCACTGAATGTTGTCCAGTGGCCAGGTAGGACTCACTTCCTTGGTTGCTTATACACTTGTAGTTTTCTTTGAAAACGGCCCTTTAAGTCACTTGATCCATGACTTGAGCGAGCACTCTCCATTTGTTCATTTGATAGTTATTGTAGAAAAGATAAGAAATGATGCTTTAGTCTTTTTGTAAATTATAGTCAAACATACAATAAACTGAGGTATTCCCTTTGGTTAACAGAGCAATCCGATAATAAAAGTGGACAAAGCACATCGAGTTGCCACAAATATCTTTGTATATTACGCAGTGGGGCAAAAAATGAGGTGACCAAATACTTCTTTTCCACCATAATTTGCAAATCAGTTCTTTAAAACTCGGACAAGTTAGAGGTATACCTATGATGAAAATGACAGGCCTCTCTCATATTTTTAAGTGGGAGAACGTGCACAATTGGTGGCTGACTAAATACTTTTTTGCCCCACTGTATTTGATCCTGTCTCCCTCAATACTATTTAATATCTAAATGCTTGATTCATCATATTATAACAAATGTGCTGTTGTAGCTACTGACAGTGAGTTTGATTCCATTTTTTCCATCTACCAAAGAGAAATAATATCTCTTAGTGGCAGGTGGATCACACGTTGATTCTAACACTTTGCATATGACTGGGTAGGATGAGCATTTTATAAGCGCTTGTGTGGTTTTTGTTTATTTAAGGAAATACATCAGTTTCCCTTGTATTTTAAATTTGAGTGAAGATCCTAAATTTATTGGCCCCCACTCTTCACTTTGAGAAAAGGCTAATCTGTCTTATCCCCACATGAGCACAGTCAGATATAATACAGGCTTTCACTCAGGAGCAGGAAGGCTAAAGGCTGTTTAATGTTTGATCTAACTGTGTCAGACATTTGCGTTCTCACGTGCATGGACAATATCTTGGAAAACTTCAGAGCTGCAGTGCATGTGTAAAAGTGGTTAGAAAGCAGTGCTTTAACACAGGTTTTTGTCTCTTTGCGTAGCTGCTCGGTCCATCCAGACTCCCCTCGATATACAACAGTGATGCCAGCAACTCAAATACAAGCTCTCTCCAAGTGATTCCTTCATCATCAACATCTGGCATCCATGATCCATTAGCTCAACAGCAACATCTGTCAGCTGTTCATCCAACTCGGGGGAATCGCCTGCTGTGCTCAGCCAGTGGGCAGCAATTTCTGTGCTTGTTGATGGCCTCGCTGTATCCTGTGCTGGAGAAAGCTGTGAGGAGACACTGCTGGTGAGCCAGGCGGCGCTGAGCTCCATGTAGGACATCAGTAAGGCCTGTGGATACACTTCCCTCAAGGAACTGATCAATGAGAACTCTGACTACCTGCTTAATGACATATCACTCAACCTTCAGAGGCTCAGCCAGCATCCACAGGTAGTTATGAGGTGTTTTTGTTTTTAGCCCAGAATGGACACAGAAATGAGTGCTGGAGGGTTTACCCGATTTCCTTCTTTGTCTGCTTAAGCCTGTGCGTCCCTTTCAGTAAGTGATTTGAATCCACCTGACATTCAGAAGGTCGTGGTAGAGCATATCGTACGAGGCAAGATGTCAAACACATCCAGTCCCAGGTTAGACTCCGTACCTTCTCCGGTAAGGTTCCCAGACCTAACAACAAAACTGATTATGACACGTGGCGCACACAAATTAACCTGCTCCAAAATGACCCCAGCATGTCCCCGCTGCAAATATCCAGAAAGATCCATGAGAGCCTGCTCCCACCAGCAGCTGATATAGTTAAAATGTGTGACTCACAGGTGCTATAGCGTACGGCCACAGCTTCACTCTGAGCTCCATCTCCATAGAGTGCAGACAGTGATATCTGATACTCCTTAAGACACAGGACAACAGTTTATTGAGATGTTGTATTTTTTATTTCATAATATGTACTCCAACAACTCAATAGTTCTTCCCCACCTGCCTCAGGTCGCCTCCACTTAGGGAGATCCACTTAATGAGGTAAGAAACATCATCATCATCTGCAGCTTCCCAGCGCACCGTGATGTCACTGTCTGAGAAATTAGTTATCCTAAGGTCTGAAGGAGGAGGCACCTTCACTAGAAGAAAAGAATAATGTGTATGGGAATTTTTAAAAATGGGAAAGCTACATCTTTATATCTTTCATTATTAATAACATTTACAGTACTGTGCAAAAGTCATGAGCCACACGCTGAAGTATTTCATTGGACATTATCTGTTTTTTCCAATCCTTTTTAATCCAGTTCTTGTACCTGACCATTTTCTGAGTAATGTTTTTTGTTTGTTTGTTTGTTTGTGTAAACACTTGTTTGTTTGTTTGTTTGTTTGTTTGTGTAAACACTTTGCACTGACCATTATTGGAGAATTAAAAAGCACCTAATTCAAGGAATATGTGTACACATAACAGAAAACTTGGGAAAGAACCAATTTGAAATCTTTAAGCACTTTGTTACTAGCGGCCTGTCACAAAAACACATTTTGTATAGTGTTTTTTTTTAATCTTGTTAATAAAATGTATACAAATGTGTGTGATTAATCACAATGTGTTAGTGTGTAATCACCCCTGAGACATGCATGCCTGTCTGTAAGAGTCAGATCTAAAGCCACTTGTGATTTGGAGATGCAGCCTGCAGATTCTGTCCAGATTATCCCAGCTCTCTTCACTATATATCCAGGCTTCACTTATCAAATCTGTAAAATTCAAGGCTGGTCCTTAAAAGTTCCCAACAATGCAAAAACTGCATAGCAGTTTTTGCACAAGTCCCAGCGTTTCCCACCGCAGCAGCTGTGAAACGAAAGAGGAGAAAGGATGAATGAGTGTTTGCTTATCGGCTCTCCCGCTCTCCCCCAAGCTGGCGTTGTTCTTGGTAGCCATGACAACGGAGATAGTCCCAGCTTTGTAAATACAGGCCCCAACAGCCCAAAAAAGAAAAGAAAAAAAAAGGATTGGGATTCCCTGCGCAGCCCAGGAATCCCCCTAGCAGACTGAAGACACAGATAGGACCTGAACTCAGTGAGTGTGTTCGAGCCGAGGCTCGAACCAGGGCCTGTCTGTGCTTCAAGTTGCCAGGGGCCGGCAAGTGTTCTGCGCCACCTGCCCGCCGTGTAAGCTGTACAAATTTGCTATATTTGACTTCTCTGAATATAAATTATTTTTGAAAAGGCAAAATAATAATTTTAATGTGAGGCAAAACATGTATGGTGCTCGATAAAGATGACACGCCGACTCACTTCTTCTTCTTTCTTTTTTTTGCAAAGTTTGTTTTCATATTAAACCAGTGTCAGTGACGTCATTCTATGCGACTACCACAGTAAAGGAAAAGCCTGGATCTGTACATCTTTTTCTTTTATTTTTGTTGTCTAAAACACAAAAATCGCGAAACAGTCAGCTCACAAAGTTGCAGGTTGGTGGCAATTTGGCAGAACAGCCAATGACTTAAAACATTTAAGTGCATATATCTTGCCACAAGACATGTGCGCTAAGCTAGCCAAATTAGTTTCTGTTAGCGAATCAAGTTCAAGCTCCTCACATATCATCATCCAGGGTACAGTCATATGCTCATGAGGAGATCCCACGCAGGTAACACTACGGCAGTGCAACAAGTTAAATATGCACACATTTTAAGCTATTTCCTAATATGTAACCATTATGATCAATGTTTGCCTGCAACCGACACAACCAACACAAATGTCATTGAAAAAAACAAAACCCTGTGATCACATGTTTCTGTTTTTCTAGAACAGAAGAAGCACAATTTAAAAAGCCAGTAGTAATAAATCTTTGTTGTTACTGCATGATTCGAATGAAGTACCTGAAGTCTGGCTGGAATAAGAAGTGGTAATCTGTGTACTGTGCTAGTGATCTGCATAATTCACCTCATCTGTTTGGATGGCAGAAGTCGGCTAACTACACAGCTAATTTCATCAGGCTGCTAATGAAACATCTAAAATGATAGATGGTTAACTACACAACGGAAGTAACAGCATTACAATCACTTGATTTAATTACATTTCCCCCCCAAACTTTTGATCCAAATTAGCAAAGTACTGCAGCCATCTGAACCTTCTAGGTGTTACATGTTTACAGTGTTCCACTCTGGCCAGCTTTGAAAATGGAAAACTCTTTGCGTGGTTTACTCGGTTCTGTAAATAAGGCTCCTTTCATTTGTGAGACTGTATTCCACAGCCAGTTGTCTTCTCTCCCCTTTGGTCCGCCCTTACAAGGTGAAGGTGCTGCCCACCATGATACCAGCAAGGTGCGTGCAAGTGGATCCGGCCTTAACACCACTGGAGCGCCCACCTCTCTGCCAGTGAAGGTCACCATTGATGCCAAAGATGCAGGTGAGGGACTGCTGGCAGTGCAGATCACTGTGAGTGCATGAACGTGGACCACACAATAATGTATTCAAAGCATTGATATTTAGGTAACAGTTTTTGTTTTCTCCTGAGGACCCAGAGGGAAGCCCAAGAAGCAGATATCTGTGACAGCCATGATGGGACCTACCTGGTGTTTTATGTGCCAGACATGACTGACAGATACACCACTCTCATTAAGTACGGAGGAGACAAGATCCCTTATTCACCCTACTGAATCACCGGAGATGCCAGCAAGTGCACTGTCACTGAATGTTGTCCAGTGGCCAGGTAGGACTCACTTCCTTGGTTGCTTATACACTTGTAGTTTTCTTTGAAAACGGCCCTTTAAGTCACTTGATCCATGACTTGAGCGAGCACTCTCCATTTGTTCATTTGATAGTTATTGTAGAAAAGATAAGAAATGATGCTTTAGTCTTTTTGTAAATTATAGTCAAACATACAATAAAACTGAGGTATTCCCTTTGGTTAACAGAGCAATCCGATAATAAAAGTGGACAAAGCACATCGAGTTGCCACAAATATCTTTGTATATTACGCAGTGGGGCAAAAAATGAGGTGACCAAATACTTCTTTTCCACCATAATTTGCAAATCAGTTCTTTAAAACTCGGACAAGTTAGAGGTATACCTATGATGAAAATGACAGGCCTCTCTCATATTTTTAAGTGGGAGAACGTGCACAATTGGTGGCTGACTAAATACTTTTTGCCCCACTGTATTTGATCCTGTCTCCCTCAATACTATTTAATATCTAAATGCTTGATTCATCATATTATAACAATGTGCTGTTGTAGCTACTGACAGTGAGTTTGATTCCATTTTTTCCATCTACCAAAGAGAATAATATCTCTTAGTGGCAGGTGGATCACACGTTGATTCTAACACTTTGCATATGACTGGGTAGGATGAGCATTTTATAAGCGCTTGTGTGGTTTTTGTTTATTTAAGGAAATACATCAGTTTCCCTTGTATTTTAAATTTGAGTGAAGATCCTAAATTGGCCCCCACTCTTCACTTTGAGAAAAGGCTAATCTGTCTTATCCCCACATGAGCACAGTCAGATATAATACAGGCTTTCACTCAGGAGCAGGAAGGCTAAAGGCTGTTTAATGTTTGATCTAACTGTGTCAGACATTTGCGTTCTCACGTGCATGGACAATATCTTGAAAACTTCAGAGCTGCAGTGCATGTGTAAAAGTGGTTAGAAAGCAGTGCTTTAACACAGGTTTTTGTCTCTTTGCGTAGCTGCTCGGTCCATCCAGACTCCCCTCGATATACAACAGTGATGCCAGCAACTCAAATACAAGCTCTCTCCAAGTGATTCCTTCATCATCAACATCTGCATCCATGATCCATTAGCTCAACAGCAACATCTGTCAGCTGTGCATCCAACTCGGGGGAATCGCCTGCTGTGCTCAGCCAGTGGGCCGCAATTTCTGTGCCTTGTTGATGGCCTCGCTGTATCCTGTGCTGGAGAAAGCTGGTGAGGAGACACTGCTGGTGAGCCAGGCGGCGCTGAGCTCCATGTAGGACATCAGTAAGGCCTGTGGATACACTTCCCTCAAGGAACTGATCAATGAGAACTCTGACTACCTGCTTAATGACATATCACTCAACCTTCAGAGGCTCAGCCAGCATCCACAGGTAGTTATGAGGTGTTTTTGTTTTTAGCCCAAAATGGACACAGAAATGAGTGCTGGAGGGTTTACCCGATTTCCTTCTTTGTCTGCTTAAGCCTGTGCGTCCCTTTCAGTAAGTGATTTGAATCCACCTGACATTCAGAAGGTCGTGGTAGAGCATATCGTACGAAGGCAAGATGTCAAACACATCCAGTCCCAGTTAGACTCCGTACCTTCTCCGGTAAGGTTCCCAGACCTAACAACAAAACTGATTATGACACGTGGCGCACACAAATTAACCTGCTCCAAAATGACCCCAGCATGTCCCCGCTGCAAATATCCAGAAAGATCCATGAGAGCCTGCTCCCACCAGCAGCTGATATAGTTAAAATGTGTGACTCACAGGTGCTATAGCGTACGGCCACAGCTTCACTCTGAGCTCCATCTCCATAGAGTGCAGACAGTGATATCTGATACTCCTTAAGACACAGGACAACAGTTTATTGAGATGTTGTATTTTTTATTTCATAATATGTACTCCAACAACTCAATAGTTCTTCCCCACCTGCCTCAGGGTCGCCTCCACTTAGGGAGATCCACTTAATGAGGTAAGAAACATCATCATCATCTGCAGCTTCCCAGCGCACCGTGATGTCACTGTCTGAGAAATTAGTTATCCTAAGGTCTGAAGGAGGAGGCACCTTCACTAGAAGAAAAGAATAATGTGTATGGAATTTTTTAAAAATGGGAAAGCTACATCTTTATATCTTTCATTATTAATAACATTTACAGTACTGTGCAAAAGTCATGAGCCACACGCTGAAGTATTTCATTGGACATTATCTGTTTTTTCCAATCCTTTTTAATCCAGTTCTTGTACCTGACCATTTTCTGAGTAATGTTTTTTGTTTGTTTGTTTGTTTGTGTAAACACTTGTTTGTTTGTTTGTTTGTTTGTTTGTGTAAACACTTTGCACTGACCATTATTGGAGAATTAAAAAGCACCTAATTCAAGGAATATGTGTACACATAACAGAAAACTTGGGAAAGAACCAATTTGAAATCTTTAAGCACTTTGTTACTAGCGGCCTGTCACAAAAACACATTTTGTATAGTGTTTTTTTTAATCTTGTTAATAAAATGTATACAAATGTGTGTGATTAATCACAATGTGTTAGTGTGTAATCACCCTGAGACATGCATGCCTGTCTGTAAGAGTCAGATCTAAAGCCACTTGTGATTTGGAGATGCAGCCTGCAGATTCTGTCCAGATTATCCCAGCTCTCTTCACTATATATCCAGGCTTCACTTATCAAATCTGTAAAATTCAAGGCTGGTCCTTAAAGTTCCCAACAATGCAAAAACTGCATAGCAGTTTTTGCACAAGTCCCAGCGTTTCCCACCGCAGCAGCTGTGAAACGAAAGAGGAGAAAGGATGAATGAGTGTTTGCTTATCGGCTCTCCGCTCTCCCCCAAGCTGGCGTTGTTCTTGGTAGCCATGACAACGGAGATAGTCCCAGCTTTGTAAATACAGGCCCCAACAGCCAAAAAAGAAAAGAAAAAAAAAGGATTGGGATTCCCTGCGCAGCCCAGGAATCCCCCTAGCAGACTGAAGACACAGATAGGACCTGAACTCAGTGAGTGTGTTCGAGCCGAGGCTCGAACCAGGGCCTGTCTGTGCTTCAAGTTGCCAGGGGCCGGCAAGTGTTCTGCGCCACCTGCCCGCCGTGTAAGCTGTACAAATTTGCTATATTTGACTTCTCTGAATATAAATTATTTTGAAAAGGCAAAATAATAATTTTAATGTGAGGCAAAACATGTATGGTGCTCGATAAAGATGACACGCCGAACTCACTTCTTCTTCTTTCTTTTTTTGCAAAGTTTGTTTTCATATTAAACCAGTGTCAGTGACGTCATTCTATGCGACTACCACAGTAAAGGAAAGCCTGGATCTGTACATCTTTTTCTTTTATTTTTGTTGTCTAAAACACAAAAATCGCGAAACAGTCAGCTCACAAAGTTGCAGGTTGGTGGCAATTTGGCAGAACAGCCAATGACTTAAAACATTTAAGTGCATATATCTTGCCACAAGACATGTGCGCTAAGCTAGCCAAATTAGTTTCTGTTAGCGAATCAAGTTCAAGCTCCTCACATATCATCATCCAGGGTACAGTCATATGCTCATGAGGAGATCCCACGCAGGTAACACTACGGCAGTGCAACAAGTTAAATATGCACACATTTTAAGCTATTTCCTAATATGTAACCATTATGATAAATGTTTGCCTGCAACCGACACAACCAACACAAATGTCATTGAAAAAAACAAAACCCTGTGATCACATGTTTCTGTTTTTCTAGAACAGAAGAAGCACAATTTAAAAAGCCAGTAGTAATAAATCTTTGTTGTTACTGCATGATTCGAATGAAGTACCTGAAGTCTGGCTGGAATAAGAAGTGGTAATCTGTGTACTGTGCTAGTGATCTGCATAATTCAACCTCATCTGTTTGGATGGCAGAAGTCGGCTAACTACACAGCTAATTTCATCAGGCTGCTAATGAAACATCTAAAATGATAGATGGTTAACTACACAACGGAAGTAACAGCATTACAATCACTTGATTTAATTACATTTCCCCCCCAAACTTTTGATCCAAATTAGCAAAGTACTGCAGCCATCTGAACCTTCTAGGTGTTACATGTTACAGTGTTCCACTCTGGCCAGCTTTGAAAATGGAAAACTCTTTGCGTGGTTTACTCGGTTCTGTAAATAAGGCTCCTTTCATTTGTGAGACTGTATTCCACAGCCAGTTGTCTTCTCTCCCCTTTGGTCCGCCCTTACAAGGTGAAGGTGCTGCCCACCCATGATACCAGCAAGGTGCGTGCCAGTGGATCCGGCCTTAACACCACTGGAGCGCCCACCTCTCTGCCAGTGAAGGTCACCATTGATGCCAAAGATGCAGGTGAGGGACTGCTGGCAGTGCAGATCACTGTGAGTGCATGAACGTGGACCACACAATAATGTATTCAAAGCATTGATATTTAGGTAACAGTTTTTGTTTTCTCCTGAAGGACCCAGAGGGGAAGCCCAAGAAGCAGATATCTGTGACAGCCATGATGGGACCTACCTGGTGTTTTATGTGCCAGACATGACTGACAGATACACCACTCTCATTAAGTACGGAGGAGACAAGATCCCTTATTCACCCTACTGAATCACCGGAGATGCCAGCAAGTGCACTGTCACTGAATGTTGTCCAGTGGCCAGGTAGGACTCACTTCCTTGGTTGCTTATACACTTGTAGTTTTCTTTGAAAACGGCCCTTTAAGTCACTTGATCCATGACTTTGCGAGCACTCTCCATTTGTTCATTTGATAGTTATTGTAGAAAAGATAAGAAATGATGCTTTAGTCTTTTTGTAAATTATAGTCAAACATACAATAAACTGAGGTATTCCCTTTGGTTAACAGAGCAATCCGATAATAAAAGTGGACAAAGCACATCGAGTTGCCACAAATATCTTTGTATATTACGCAGTGGGGCAAAAAATGAGGTGACCAAATACTTCTTTTCCACCATAATTTGCAAATCAGTTCTTTAAAACTCGGACAAGTTAGAGGTATACCTATGATGAAAATGACAGGCCTCTCTCATATTTTTAAGTGGGAGAACTTGCACAATTGGTGGCTGACTAAATACTTTTTTTGCCCCACTGTATTTGATCCTGTCTCCCTCAATACTATTTAATATCTAAATTGCTTGATTCATCATATTATAACAAATGTGCTGTTGTAGCTACTGACAGTGAGTTTGATTCCATTTTTTCCATCTACCAAAGAGAAATAATATCTCTTAGTGGCAGGTGGATCACACGTTGATTCTAACACTTTGCATATGACTGGGTAGGATGAGCATTTTATAAGCGCTTGTGTGGTTTTTGTTTTATTTAAGGAAATACATCAGTTTCCCTTGTATTTTAAATTTGAGTGAAGATCCTAAATTGGCCCCCACTCTTCACTTTGAGAAAAGGCTAATCTGTCTTATCCCCACATGAGCACAGTCAGATATAATACAGGCTTTCACTCAGGAGCAGGAAGGCTAAAGGCTGTTTAATGTTTGATCTAACTGTGTCCAGACATTTGCGTTCTCACGTGCATGGACAATATCTTGAAAAACTTCAGAGCTGCAGTGCATGTGTAAAAGTGGTTAGAAAGCAGTGCTTTAACACAGGTTTTGTCTCTTTGCGTAGCTGCTCGGTCCATCCAGACTCCCCTCGATATACAACAGTGATGCCAGCAACTCAAATACAAGCTCTCTCCAAGTGATTCCTTCATCATCAACATCTGCATCCATGATCCATTAGCTCAACAGCAACATCTGTCAGCTGTGCATCCAACTCGGGGGAATCGCCTGCTGTGCTCAGCCAGTGGGCCGCAATTTCTGTGCCTTGTTGATGGCCTCGCTGTATCCTGTGCTGGAGAAAGCTGGTGAGGAGACACTGCTGGTGAGCCAGGCGGCGCTGAGCTCCATGTAGGACATCAGTAAGGCCTGTGGATACACTTCCCTCAAGGAACTGATCAATGAGAACTCTGACTACCTGCTTAATGACATAATCACTCAACCTTCAGAGGCTCAGCCAGCATCCACAGGTAGTTATGAGGTGTTTTTGTTTTTAGCCCAGAATGGACACAGAAATGAGTGCTGGAGGGTTTACCCGATTTCCTTCTTTGTCTGCTTAAGCCTGTGCGTCCCTTTCAGTAAGTGATTTGAATCCACCTGACATTCAGAAGGTCGTGGTAGAGCATATCGTACGAAGGCAAGATGTCAAACACATCCAGTCCCAGGTTAGACTCCGTACCTTCTCCGGTAAGGTTCCCAGACCTAACAACAAAACTGATTATGACACGTGGCGCACACAAATTAACCTGCTCCAAAATGACCCCAGCATGTCCCCGCTGCAAATATCCAGAAAGATCCATGAGAGCCTGCTCCCACCAGCAGCTGATATAGTTAAAATGTGTGACTCACAGGTGCTATAGCGTACGGCCACAGCTTCACTCTGAGCTCCATCTCCATAGAGTGCAGACAGTGATATCTGATACTCCTTAAGACACAGGACAACAGTTTATTGAGATGTTGTATTTTTTATTTCATAATATGTACTCCAACAACTCAATAGTTCTTCCCCACCTGCCTCAGGTCGCCTCCACTTAGGGAGATCCACTTAATGAGGTAAGAAACATCATCATCATCTGCAGCTTCCCAGCGCACCGTGATGTCACTGTCTGAGAAATTAGTTATCCTAAGGTCTGAAGGAGGAGGCACCTTCACTAGAAGAAAAGAATAATGTGTATGGGATTTTTTAAAAATGGGAAAGCTACATCTTTATATCTTTCATTATTAATAACATTTACAGTACTGTGCAAAAGTCATGAGCCACACGCTGAAGTATTTCATTGGACATTATCTGTTTTTTCCAATCCTTTTTAATCCAGTTCTTGTACCTGACCATTTTCTGAGTAATGTTTTTTGTTTGTTTGTTTGTTTGTGTAAACACTTGTTTGTTTGTTTGTTTGTTTGTTTGTGTAAACACTTTGCACTGACCATTATTGGAGAATTAAAAAGCACCTAATTCAAGGAATATGTGTACACATAACAGAAAACTTGGGAAAGAACCAATTTGAAATCTTTAAGCACTTTGTTACTAGCGGCCTGTCACAAAAACACATTTTGTATAGTGTTTTTTTTTAATCTTGTTAATAAAATGTATACAAATGTGTGTGATTAATCACAATGTGTTAGTGTGTAATCACCCTGAGACATGCATGCCTGTCTGTAAGAGTCAGATCTAAAGCCACTTGTGATTTGGAGATGCAGCCTGCAGATTCTGTCCAGATTATCCCAGCTCTCTTCACTATATATCCAGGCTTCACTTATCAAATCTGTAAAATTCAAGGCTGGTCCTTAAAAGTTCCCAACAATGCAAAAACTGCATAGCAGTTTTTGCACAAGTCCCAGCGTTTCCCACCGCAGCAGCTGTGAAACGAAAGAGGAGAAAGGATGAATGAGTGTTTGCTTATCGGCTCTCCGCTCTCCCCCAAGCTGGCGTTGTTCTTGGTAGCCATGACAACGGAGATAGTCCCAGCTTTGTAAATACAGGCCCCAACAGCCCAAAAAAGAAAAGAAAAAAAAAAGGATTGGGATTCCCTGCGCAGCCCAGGAATCCCCCTAGCAGACTGAAGACACAGATAGGACCTGAACTCAGTGAGTGTGTTCGAGCCGAGGCTCGAACCAGGGCCTGTCTGTGCTTCAAGTTGCCAGGGGCCGGCAAGTGTTCTGCGCCACCTGCCCGCCGTGTAAGCTGTACAAATTTGCTATATTTGACTTCTCTGAATATAAATTATTTTTGAAAAGGCAAAATAATAATTTTAATGTGAGGCAAAACATGTATGGTGCTCGATAAAGATGACACGCCGACTCACTTCTTCTTCTTTCTTTTTTTTGCAAAGTTTGTTTTCATATTAAACCAGTGTCAGTGACGTCATTCTATGCGACTACCACAGTAAAGGAAAAGCCTGGATCTGTACATCTTTTTCTTTTATTTTTGTTGTCTAAAACACAAAAATCGCGAAACAGTCAGCTCACAAAGTTGCAGGTTGGTGGCAATTTGGCAGAACAGCCAATGACTTAAAACATTTAAGTGCATATATCTTGCCACAAGACATGTGCGCTAAGCTAGCCAAATTAGTTTCTGTTAGCGAATCAAGTTCAAGCTCCTCACATATCATCATCCAGGGTACAGTCATATGCTCATGAGGAGATCCCACGCAGGTAACACTACGGCAGTGCAACAAGTTAAATATGCACACATTTTAAGCTATTTCCTAATATGTAACCATTATGATAAATGTTTGCCTGCAACCGACACAACCAACACAAATGTCATTGAAAAAAACAAAACCCTGTGATCACATGTTTCTGTTTTTCTAGAACAGAAGAAGCACAATTTAAAAAGCCAGTAGTAATAAA
This sequence comes from Diplotaxodon limnothrissa, assembly GCF_057381915.1. NCBI lineage: Eukaryota > Metazoa > Chordata > Actinopteri > Cichliformes > Cichlidae > Diplotaxodon > Diplotaxodon limnothrissa. The sequence goes on along the minus strand of NC_140605.1, from coordinate 12,580,338 downwards.
TCTTTGTTGTTACTGCATGATTCGAATGAAGTACCTGAAGTCTGGCTGGAATAAGAAGTGGTAATCTGTGTACTGTGCTAGTGATCTGCATAATTCACCTCATCTGTTTGGATGGCAGAAGTCGGCTAACTACACAGCTAATTTCATCAGGCTGCTAATGAAACATCTAAAATGATAGATGGTTAACTACACAACGGAAGTAACAGCATTACAATCACTTGATTTAATTACATTTCCCCCCCAAACTTTTGATCCAAATTAGCAAAGTACTGCAGCCATCTGAACCTTCTAGGTGTTACATGTTACAGTGTTCCACTCTGGCCAGCTTTGAAAATGGAAAACTCTTTGCGTGGTTTACTCGGTTCTGTAAATAAGGCTCCTTTCATTTGTGAGACTGTATTCCACAGCCAGTTGTCTTCTCTCCCCTTTGGTCCGCCCTTACAAGGTGAAGGTGCTGCCCACCCATGATACCAGCAAGGTGCGTGCAAGTGGATCCGGCCTTAACACCACTGGAGCGCCCACCTCTCTGCCAGTGAAGGTCACCATTGATGCCAAAGATGCAGGTGAGGGACTGCTGGCAGTGCAGATCACTGTGAGTGCATGAACGTGGACCACACAATAATGTATTCAAAGCATTGATATTTAGGTAACAGTTTTTGTTTTCTCCTGAAGGACCCAGAGGGGAAGCCCAAGAAGCAGATATCTGTGACAGCCATGATGGGACCTACCTGGTGTTTTATGTGCCAGACATGACTGACAGATACACCACTCTCATTAAGTACGGAGGAGACAAGATCCCTTATTCACCCTACTGAATCACCGGAGATGCCAGCAAGTGCACTGTCACTGAATGTTGTCCAGTGGCCAGGTAGGACTCACTTCCTTGGTTGCTTATACACTTGTAGTTTTCTTTGAAAACGGCCCTTTAAGTCACTTGATCCATGACTTGAGCGAGCACTCTCCATTTGTTCATTTGATAGTTATTGTAGAAAAGATAAGAAATGATGCTTTAGTCTTTTTGTAAATTATAGTCAAACATACAATAAACTGAGGTATTCCCTTTGGTTAACAGAGCAATCCGATAATAAAAGTGGACAAAGCACATCGAGTTGCCACAAATATCTTTGTATATTACGCAGTGGGGCAAAAAATGAGGTGACCAAATACTTCTTTTCCACCATAATTTGCAAATCAGTTCTTTAAAACTCGGACAAGTTAGAGGTATACCTATGATGAAAATGACAGGCCTCTCTCATATTTTTAAGTGGGAGAACGTGCACAATTGGTGGCTGACTAAATACTTTTTTGCCCCACTGTATTTGATCCTGTCTCCCTCAATACTATTTAATATCTAAATGCTTGATTCATCATATTATAACAAATGTGCTGTTGTAGCTACTGACAGTGAGTTTGATTCCATTTTTTCCATCTACCAAAGAGAAATAATATCTCTTAGTGGCAGGTGGATCACACGTTGATTCTAACACTTTGCATATGACTGGGTAGGATGAGCATTTTATAAGCGCTTGTGTGGTTTTTGTTTATTTAAGGAAATACATCAGTTTCCCTTGTATTTTAAATTTGAGTGAAGATCCTAAATTGGCCCCCACTCTTCACTTTGAGAAAAGGCTAATCTGTCTTATCCCCACATGAGCACAGTCAGATATAATACAGGCTTTCACTCAGGAGCAGGAAGGCTAAAGGCTGTTTAATGTTTGATCTAACTGTGTCAGACATTTGCGTTCTCACGTGCATGGACAATATCTTGAAAACTTCAGAGCTGCAGTGCATGTGTAAAAGTGGTTAGAAAGCAGTGCTTTAACACAGGTTTTGTCTCTTTGCGTAGCTGCTCGGTCCATCCAGACTCCCCTCGATATACAACAGTGATGCCAGCAACTCAAATACAAGCTCTCTCCAAGTGATTCCTTCATCATCAACATCTGCATCCATGATCCATTAGCTCAACAGCAACATCTGTCAGCTGTGCATCCAACTCGGGGGAATCGCCTGCTGTGCTCAGCCAGTGGGCCGCAATTTCTGTGCCTTGTTGATGGCCTCGCTGTATCCTGTGCTGGAGAAAGCTGGTGAGGAGACACTGCTGGTGAGCCAGGCGGCGCTGAGCTCCATGTAGGACATCAGTAAGGCCTGTGGATACACTTCCCTCAAGGAACTGATCAATGAGAACTCTGACTACCTGCTTAATGACATATCACTCAACCTTCAGAGGCTCAGCCAGCATCCACAGGTAGTTATGAGGTGTTTTTGTTTTTAGCCCAGAATGGACACAGAAATGAGTGCTGGAGGGTTTACCCGATTTCCTTCTTTGTCTGCTTAAGCCTGTGCGTCCCTTTCAGTAAGTGATTTGAATCCACCTGACATTCAGAAGGTCGTGGTAGAGCATATCGTACGAAGGCAAGATGTCAAACACATCCAGTCCCAGGTTAGACTCCGTACCTTCTCCGGTAAGGTTCCCAGACCTAACAACAAAACTGATTATGACACGTGGCGCACACAAATTAACCTGCTCCAAAAGACCCCAGCATGTCCCCGCTGCAAATATCCAGAAAGATCCATGAGAGCCTGCTCCCACCAGCAGCTGATATAGTTAAAATGTGTGACTCACAGGTGCTATAGCGTACGGCCACAGCTTCACTCTGAGCTCCATCTCCATAGAGTGCAGACAGTGATATCTGATACTCCTTAAGACACAGGACAACAGTTTATTGAGATGTTGTATTTTTTATTTCATAATATGTACTCCAACAACTCAATAGTTCTTCCCCACCTGCCTCAGGTCGCCTCCACTTAGGGAGATCCACTTAATGAGGTAAGAAACATCATCATCATCTGCAGCTTCCCAGCGCACCGTGATGTCACTGTCTGAGAAATTAGTTATCCTAAGGTCTGAAGGAGGAGGCACCTTCACTAGAAGAAAAGAATAATGTGTATGGGAATTTTTTAAAAATGGGAAAGCTACATCTTTATATCTTTCATTATTAATAACATTTACAGTACTGTGCAAAAGTCATGAGCCACACGCTGAAGTATTTCATTGGACATTATCTGTTTTTTCCAATCCTTTTTAATCCAGTTCTTGTACCTGACCATTTTCTGAGTAATGTTTTTTGTTTGTTTGTTTGTTTGTGTAAACACTTGTTTGTTTGTTTGTTTGTTTGTTTGTGTAAACACTTTGCACTGACCATTATTGGAGAATTAAAAAGCACCTAATTCAAGGAATATGTGTACACATAACAGAAAACTTGGGAAAGAACCAATTTGAAATCTTTAAGCACTTTGTTACTAGCGGCCTGTCACAAAAACACATTTTGTATAGTGTTTTTTTTTAATCTTGTTAATAAAATGTATACAAATGTGTGTGATTAATCACAATGTGTTAGTGTGTAATCACCCTGAGACATGCATGCCTGTCTGTAAGAGTCAGATCTAAAGCCACTTGTGATTTGGAGATGCAGCCTGCAGATTCTGTCCAGATTATCCCAGCTCTCTTCACTATATATCCAGGCTTCACTTATCAAATCTGTAAAATTCAAGGCTGGTCCTTAAAAGTTCCCAACAATGCAAAAACTGCATAGCAGTTTTTGCACAAGTCCCAGCGTTTCCCACCGCAGCAGCTGTGAAACGAAAGAGGAGAAAGGATGAATGAGTGTTTGCTTATCGGCTCTCCGCTCTCCCCCAAGCTGGCGTTGTTCTTGGTAGCCATGACAACGGAGATAGTCCCAGCTTTGTAAATACAGGCCCCAACAGCCCAAAAAAGAAAAGAAAAAAAAAAGGATTGGGATTCCCTGCGCAGCCCAGGAATCCCCCTAGCAGACTGAAGACACAGATAGGACCTGAACTCAGTGAGTGTGTTCGAGCCGAGGCTCGAACCAGGGCCTGTCTGTGCTTCAAGTTGCCAGGGGCCGGCAAGTGTTCTGCGCCACCTGCCCGCCGTGTAAGCTGTACAAATTTGCTATATTTGACTTCTCTGAATATAAATTATTTTTGAAAAGGCAAAATAATAATTTTAATGTGAGGCAAAACATGTATGGTGCTCGATAAAGATGACACGCCGACTCACTTCTTCTTCTTTCTTTTTTTTGCAAAGTTTGTTTTCATATTAAACCAGTGTCAGTGACGTCATTCTATGCGACTACCACAGTAAAGGAAAAGCCTGGATCTGTACATCTTTTTCTTTTATTTTTGTTGTCTAAAACACAAAAATCGCGAAACAGTCAGCTCACAAAGTTGCAGGTTGGTGGCAATTTGGCAGAACAGCCAATGACTTAAAACATTTAAGTGCATATATCTTGCCACAAGACATGTGCGCTAAGCTAGCCAAATTAGTTTCTGTTAGCGAATCAAGTTCAAGCTCCTCACATATCATCATCCAGGGTACAGTCATATGCTCATGAGGAGATCCCACGCAGGTAACACTACGGCAGTGCAACAAGTTAAATATGCACACATTTTAAGCTATTTCCTAATATGTAACCATTATGATAAATGTTTGCCTGCAACCGACACAACCAACACAAATGTCATTGAAAAAAACAAAACCCTGTGATCACATGTTTCTGTTTTTCTAGAACAGAAGAAGCACAATTTAAAAAGCCAGTAGTAATAAATCTTTGTTGTTACTGCATGATTCGAATGAAGTACCTGAAGTCTGGCTGGAATAAGAAGTGGTAATCTGTGTACTGTGCTAGTGATCTGCATAATTCACCTCATCTGTTTGGATGGCAGAAGTCGGCTAACTACACAGCTAATTTCATCAGGCTGCTAATGAAACATCTAAAATGATAGATGGTTAACTACACAACGGAAGTAACAGCATTACAATCACTTGATTTAATTACATTTCCCCCCCAAACTTTTGATCCAAATTAGCAAAGTACTGCAGCCATCTGAACCTTCTAGGTGTTACATGTTACAGTGTTCCACTCTGGCCAGCTTTGAAAATGGAAAACTCTTTGCGTGGTTTACTCGGTTCTGTAAATAAGGCTCCTTTCATTTGTGAGACTGTATTCCACAGCCAGTTGTCTTCTCTCCCCTTTGGTCCGCCCTTACAAGGTGAAGGTGCTGCCCACCCATGATACCAGCAAGGTGCGTGCAAGTGGATCCGGCCTTAACACCACTGGAGCGCCCACCTCTCTGCCAGTGAAGGTCACCATTGATGCCAAAGATGCAGGTGAGGGACTGCTGGCAGTGCAGATCACTGTGAGTGCATGAACGTGGACCACACAATAATGTATTCAAAGCATTGATATTTAGGTAACAGTTTTTGTTTTCTCCTGAAGGACCCAGAGGGGAAGCCCAAGAAGCAGATATCTGTGACAGCCATGATGGGACCTACCTGGTGTTTTATGTGCCAGACATGACTGACAGATACACCACTCTCATTAAGTACGGAGGAGACAAGATCCCTTATTCACCCTACTGAATCACCGGAGATGCCAGCAAGTGCACTGTCACTGAATGTTGTCCAGTGGCCAGGTAGGACTCACTTCCTTGGTTGCTTATACACTTGTAGTTTTCTTTGAAAACGGCCCTTTAAGTCACTTGATCCATGACTTGAGCGAGCACTCTCCATTTGTTCATTTGATAGTTATTGTAGAAAAGATAAGAAATGATGCTTTAGTCTTTTTGTAAATTATAGTCAAACATACAATAAACTGAGGTATTCCCTTTGGTTAACAGAGCAATCCGATAATAAAAGTGGACAAAGCACATCGAGTTGCCACAAATATCTTTGTATATTACGCAGTGGGGCAAAAAATGAGGTGACCAAATACTTCTTTTCCACCATAATTTGCAAATCAGTTCTTTAAAACTCGGACAAGTTAGAGGTATACCTATGATGAAAATGACAGGCCTCTCTCATATTTTTAAGTGGGAGAACGTGCACAATTGGTGGCTGACTAAATACTTTTTTGCCCCACTGTATTTGATCCTGTCTCCCTCAATACTATTTAATATCTAAATGCTTGATTCATCATATTATAACAAATGTGCTGTTGTAGCTACTGACAGTGAGTTTGATTCCATTTTTTCCATCTACCAAAGAGAAATAATATCTCTTAGTGGCAGGTGGATCACACGTTGATTCTAACACTTTGCATATGACTGGGTAGGATGAGCATTTTATAAGCGCTTGTGTGGTTTTTGTTTATTTAAGGAAATACATCAGTTTCCCTTGTATTTTAAATTTGAGTGAAGATCCTAAATTGGCCCCCACTCTTCACTTTGAGAAAAGGCTAATCTGTCTTATCCCCACATGAGCACAGTCAGATATAATACAGGCTTTCACTCAGGAGCAGGAAGGCTAAAGGCTGTTTAATGTTTGATCTAACTGTGTCAGACATTTGCGTTCTCACGTGCATGGACAATATCTTGAAAACTTCAGAGCTGCAGTGCATGTGTAAAAGTGGTTAGAAAGCAGTGCTTTAACACAGGTTTTGTCTCTTTGCGTAGCTGCTCGGTCCATCCAGACTCCCCTCGATATACAACAGTGATGCCAGCAACTCAAATACAAGCTCTCTCCAAGTGATTCCTTCATCATCAACATCTGCATCCATGATCCATTAGCTCAACAGCAACATCTGTCAGCTGTGCATCCAACTCGGGGGAATCGCCTGCTGTGCTCAGCCAGTGGGCCGCAATTTCTGTGCCTTGTTGATGGCCTCGCTGTATCCTGTGCTGGAGAAAGCTGGTGAGGAGACACTGCTGGTGAGCCAGGCGGCGCTGAGCTCCATGTAGGACATCAGTAAGGCCTGTGGATACACTTCCCTCAAGGAACTGATCAATGAGAACTCTGACTACCTGCTTAATGACATATCACTCAACCTTCAGAGGCTCAGCCAGCATCCACAGGTAGTTATGAGGTGTTTTTGTTTTTAGCCCAGAATGGACACAGAAATGAGTGCTGGAGGGTTTACCCGATTTCCTTCTTTGTCTGCTTAAGCCTGTGCGTCCCTTTCAGTAAGTGATTTGAATCCACCTGACATTCAGAAGGTCGTGGTAGAGCATATCGTACGAAGGCAAGATGTCAAACACATCCAGTCCCAGGTTAGACTCCGTACCTTCTCCGGTAAGGTTCCCAGACCTAACAACAAAACTGATTATGACACGTGGCGCACACAAATTAACCTGCTCCAAAATGACCCCAGCATGTCCCCGCTGCAAATATCCAGAAAGATCCATGAGAGCCTGCTCCCACCAGCAGCTGATATAGTTAAAATGTGTGACTCACAGGTGCTATAGCGTACGGCCACAGCTTCACTCTGAGCTCCATCTCCATAGAGTGCAGACAGTGATATCTGATACTCCTTAAGACACAGGACAACAGTTTATTGAGATGTTGTATTTTTTATTTCATAATATGTACTCCAACAACTCAATAGTTCTTCCCCACCTGCCTCAGGTCGCCTCCACTTAGGGAGATCCACTTAATGAGGTAAGAAACATCATCATCATCTGCAGCTTCCCAGCGCACCGTGATGTCACTGTCTGAGAAATTAGTTATCCTAAGGTCTGAAGGAGGAGGCACCTTCACTAGAAGAAAAGAATAATGTGTATGGGAATTTTTTAAAAATGGGAAAGCTACATCTTTATATCTTTCATTATTAATAACATTTACAGTACTGTGCAAAAGTCATGAGCCACACGCTGAAGTATTTCATTGGACATTATCTGTTTTTTCCAATCCTTTTTAATCCAGTTCTTGTACCTGACCATTTTCTGAGTAATGTTTTTTTGTTTGTTTGTTTGTTTGTGTAAACACTTGTTTGTTTGTTTGTTTGTTTGTTTGTTTGTGTAAACACTTTGCACTGACCATTATTGGAGAATTAAAAAGCACCTAATTCAAGGAATATGTGTACACATAACAGAAAACTTGGGAAAGAACCAATTTGAAATCTTTAAGCACTTTGTTACTAGCGGCCTGTCACAAAAACACATTTTGTATAGTGTTTTTTTTTAATCTTGTTAATAAAATGTATACAAATGTGTGTGATTAATCACAATGTGTTAGTGTGTAATCACCCTGAGACATGCATGCCTGTCTGTAAGAGTCAGATCTAAAGCCACTTGTGATTTGGAGATGCAGCCTGCAGATTCTGTCCAGATTATCCCAGCTCTCTTCACTATATATCCAGGCTTCACTTATCAAATCTGTAAAATTCAAGGCTGGTCCTTAAAAGTTCCCAACAATGCAAAAACTGCATAGCAGTTTTTGCACAAGTCCCAGCGTTTCCCACCGCAGCAGCTGTGAAACGAAAGAGGAGAAAGGATGAATGAGTGTTTGCTTATCGGCTCTCCGCTCTCCCCCAAGCTGGCGTTGTTCTTGGTAGCCATGACAACGGAGATAGTCCCAGCTTTGTAAATACAGGCCCCAACAGCCCAAAAAAGAAAAGAAAAAAAAAAGGATTGGGATTCCCTGCGCAGCCCAGGAATCCCCCTAGCAGACTGAAGACACAGATAGGACCTGAACTCAGTGAGTGTGTTCGAGCCGAGGCTCGAACCAGGGCCTGTCTGTGCTTCAAGTTGCCAGGGGCCGGCAAGTGTTCTGCGCCACCTGCCCGCCGTGTAAGCTGTACAAATTTGCTATATTTGACTTCTCTGAATATAAATTATTTTTGAAAAGGCAAAATAATAATTTTAATGTGAGGCAAAACATGTATGGTGCTCGATAAAGATGACACGCCGACTCACTTCTTCTTCTTTCTTTTTTTTGCAAAGTTTGTTTTCATATTAAACCAGTGTCAGTGACGTCATTCTATGCGACTACCACAGTAAAGGAAAAGCCTGGATCTGTACATCTTTTTCTTTTATTTTTGTTGTCTAAAACACAAAAATCGCGAAACAGTCAGCTCACAAAGTTGCAGGTTGGTGGCAATTTGGCAGAACAGCCAATGACTTAAAACATTTAAGTGCATATATCTTGCCACAAGACATGTGCGCTAAGCTAGCCAAATTAGTTTCTGTTAGCGAATCAAGTTCAAGCTCCTCACATATCATCATCCAGGGTACAGTCATATGCTCATGAGGAGATCCCACGCAGGTAACACTACGGCAGTGCAACAAGTTAAATATGCACACATTTTAAGCTATTTCCTAATATGTAACCATTATGATAAATGTTTGCCTGCAACCGACACAACCAACACAAATGTCATTGAAAAAAACAAAACCCTGTGATCACATGTTTCTGTTTTTCTAGAACAGAAGAAGCACAATTTAAAAAGCCAGTAGTAATAAATCTTTGTTGTTACTGCATGATTCGAATGAAGTACCTGAAGTCTGGCTGGAATAAGAAGTGGTAATCTGTGTACTGTGCTAGTGATCTGCATAATTCACCTCATCTGTTTGGATGGCAGAAGTCGGCTAACTACACAGCTAATTTCATCAGGCTGCTAATGAAACATCTAAAATGATAGATGGTTAACTACACAACGGAAGTAACAGCATTACAATCACTTGATTTAATTACATTTCCCCCCCAAACTTTTGATCCAAATTAGCAAAGTACTGCAGCCATCTGAACCTTCTAGGTGTTACATGTTACAGTGTTCCACTCTGGCCAGCTTTGAAAATGGAAAACTCTTTGCGTGGTTTACTCGGTTCTGTAAATAAGGCTCCTTTCATTTGTGAGACTGTATTCCACAGCCAGTTGTCTTCTCTCCCCTTTGGTCCGCCCTTACAAGGTGAAGGTGCTGCCCACCCATGATACCAGCAAGGTGCGTGCAAGTGGATCCGGCCTTAACACCACTGGAGCGCCCACCTCTCTGCCAGTGAAGGTCACCATTGATGCCAAAGATGCAGGTGAGGGACTGCTGGCAGTGCAGATCACTGTGAGTGCATGAACGTGGACCACACAATAATGTATTCAAAGCATTGATATTTAGGTAACAGTTTTTGTTTTCTCCTGAAGGACCCAGAGGGGAAGCCCAAGAAGCAGATATCTGTGACAGCCATGATGGGACCTACCTGGTGTTTTATGTGCCAGACATGACTGACAGATACACCACTCTCATTAAGTACGGAGGAGACAAGATCCCTTATTCACCCTACTGAATCACCGGAGATGCCAGCAAGTGCACTGTCACTGAATGTTGTCCAGTGGCCAGGTAGGACTCACTTCCTTGGTTGCTTATACACTTGTAGTTTTCTTTGAAAACGGCCCTTTAAGTCACTTGATCCATGACTTGAGCGAGCACTCTCCATTTGTTCATTTGATAGTTATTGTAGAAAAGATAAGAAATGATGCTTTAGTCTTTTTGTAAATTATAGTCAAACATACAATAAACTGAGGTATTCCCTTTGGTTAACAGAGCAATCCGATAATAAAAGTGGACAAAGCACATCGAGTTGCCACAAATATCTTTGTATATTACGCAGTGGGGCAAAAAATGAGGTGACCAAATACTTCTTTTCCACCATAATTTGCAAATCAGTTCTTTAAAACTCGGACAAGTTAGAGGTATACCTATGATGAAAATGACAGGCCTCTCTCATATTTTTAAGTGGGAGAACGTGCACAATTGGTGGCTGACTAAATACTTTTTTGCCCCACTGTATTTGATCCTGTCTCCCTCAATACTATTTAATATCTAAATGCTTGATTCATCATATTATAACAAATGTGCTGTTGTAGCTACTGACAGTGAGTTTGATTCCATTTTTTCCATCTACCAAAGAGAAATAATATCTCTTAGTGGCAGGTGGATCACACGTTGATTCTAACACTTTGCATATGACTGGGTAGGATGAGCATTTTATAAGCGCTTGTGTGGTTTTTGTTTATTTAAGGAAATACATCAGTTTCCCTTGTATTTTAAATTTGAGTGAAGATCCTAAATTGGCCCCCACTCTTCACTTTGAGAAAAGGCTAATCTGTCTTATCCCCACATGAGCACAGTCAGATATAATACAGGCTTTTCACTCAGGAGCAGGAAGGCTAAAGGCTGTTTAATGTTTGATCTAACTGTGGTCAGACATTTGCGTTCTCACGTGCATGGACAATATCTTGAAAACTTCAGAGCTGCAGTGCATGTGTAAAAGTGGTTAGAAAGCAGTGCTTTAACACAGGTTTTGTCTCTTTGCGTAGCTGCTCGGTCCATCCAGACTCCCCTCGATATACAACAGTGATGCCAGCAACTCAAATACAAGCTCTCTCCAAGTGATTCCTTCATCATCAACATCTGCATCCATGATCCATTAGCTCAACAGCAACATCTGTCAGCTGTGCATCCAACTCGGGGGAATCGCCTGCTGTGCTCAGCCAGTGGGCCGCAATTTCTGTGCCTTGTTGATGGCCTCGCTGTATCCTGTGCTGGAGAAAGCTGGTGAGGAGACACTGCTGGTGAGCCAGGCGGCGCTGAGCTCCATGTAGGACATCAGTAAGGCCTGTGGATACACTTCCCTCAAGGAACTGATCAATGAGAACTCTGACTACCTGCTTAATGACATATCACTCAACCTTCAGAGGCTCAGCCAGCATCCACAGGTAGTTATGAGGTGTTTTTGTTTTTAGCCCAAAATGGACACAGAAATGAGTGCTGGAGGGTTTACCCGATTTCCTTCTTTGTCTGCTTAAGCCTGTGCGTCCCTTTTCAGTAAGTGATTTGAATCCACCTGACATTCAGAAGGTCGTGGTAGAGCATATCGTACGAAGGCAAGGATGTCAAACACATCCAGTCCCAGGTTAGACTCCGTACCTTCTCCGGTAAGGTTCCCAGACCTAACAACAAAACTGATTATGACACGTGGCGCACACAAATTAACCTGCTCCAAAATGACCCCAGCATGTCCCCGCTGCAAATATCCAGAAAGATCCATGAGAGCCTGCTCCCACCAGCAGCTGATATAGTTAAAATGTGTGACTCACAGGTGCTATAGCGTACGGCCACAGCTTCACTCTGAGCTCCATCTCCATAGAGTGCAGACAGTGATATCTGATACTCCTTAAGACACAGGGACAACAGTTTATTGAGATGTTGTATTTTTTATTTCATAATATGTACTCCAACAACTCAATAGTTCTTCCCCACCTGCCTCAGGTCGCCTCCACTTAGGGAGATCCACTTAATGAGGTAAGAAACATCATCATCATCTGCAGCTTCCCAGCGCACCGTGATGTCACTGTCTGAGAAATTAGTTATCCTAAGGTCTGAAGGAGGAGGCACCTTCACTAGAAGAAAAGAATAATGTGTATGGGAATTTTTTAAAAAATGGGAAAGCTACATCTTTATATCTTTCATTATTAATAACATTTACAGTACTGTGCAAAAGTCATGAGCCACACGCTGAAGTATTTCATTGGACATTATCTGTTTTTTCCAATCCTTTTTAATCCAGTTCTTGTACCTGACCATTTTCTGAGTAATGTTTTTTGTTTGTTTGTTTGTTTGTTGTAAACACTTGGTTTTGTTTGTTTGTTTGTTTGTTGTGTAAACACTTTGCACTGACCATTATTGGAGAATTAAAAAGCACCTAATTCAAGGAATATGTGTACACATAACAGAAAACTTGGGAAAGAACCAATTTGAAATCTTTAAGCACTTTGTTACTAGCGGCCTGTCACAAAAAACACATTTTGTATAGTGTTTTTTTTAATCTTGTTAATAAAATGTATACAAATGTGTGTGATTAATCACAATGTGTTAGTGTGTAATCACCCTGAGACATGCATGCCTGTCTGTAAGAGTCAGATCTAAAGCCACTTGTGATTTGGAGATGCAGCCTGCAGATTCTGTCCAGATTATCCCAGCTCTCTTCACTATATATCCAGGCTTCACTTATCAAATCTGTAAAATTCAAGGCTGGTCCTTAAAAGTTCCCAACAATGCAAAAACTGCATAGCAGTTTTTGCACAAGTCCCAGCGTTTCCCACCGCAGCAGCTGTGAAACGAAAGAGGAGAAAGGGATGAATGAGTGTTTGCTTATCGGCTCTCCGCTCTCCCCCAAGCTGGCGTTGTTCTTGGTAGGCCATGACAACGGAGATAGTCCCAGCTTTGTAAATACAGGCCCCAACAGCCCAAAAAAGAAAAGAAAAAAAAAGGATTGGGATTCCCTGCGCAGCCCAGGAATCCCCCTAGCAGACTGAAGACACAGATAGGACCTGAACTCAGTGAGTGTGTTCGAGCGAGGCTCGAACCAGGGCCTGTCTGTGCTTCAAGTTGCCAGGGGCCGGCAAGTGTTCTGCGCCACCTGCCCGCCGTGTAAGCTGTACAAATTTGCTATATTTGACTTCTCTGAATATAAATTATTTTTGAAAAGGCAAAATAATAATTTTAATGTGAGGCAAAACATGTATGGTGCTCGATAAAGATGACACGCCGACTCACTTCTTCTTCTTTCTTTTTTTTTGCAAAGTTTGTTTTCATATTAAACCAGTGTCAGTGACGTCATTCTATGCGACTACCACAGTAAAGGAAAAGCCTGGATCTGTACATCTTTTTCTTTTATTTTTGTTGTCTAAAACACAAAAATCGCGAAACAGTCAGCTCACAAAGTTGCAGGTTGGTGGCAATTTGGCAGAACAGCCAATGACTTAAAACATTTAAGTGCATATATCTTGCCACAAGACATGTGCGCTAAGCTAGCCAAATTAGTTTCTGTAGCGAATCAAGTTCAAGCTCCTCACATATCATCATCCAGGGTACAGTCATATGCTCATGAGGAGATCCCACGCAGGTAACACTACGGCAGTGCAACAAGTTAAATATGCACACATTTTAAGCTATTTCCTAATATGTAACCATTATGATAAATGTTTGCCTGCAACCGACACAACCAACACAAATGTCATTGAAAAAACAAAACCTGTGATCACATGTTTCTGTTTTTCTAGAACAGAAGAAGCACAATTTAAAAAGCCAGTAGTAATAAATCTTTGTTGTTACTGCATGATTCGAATGAAGTACCTGAAGTCTGGCTGGAATAAGAAGTGGTAATCTGTGTACTGTGCTAGTGATCTGCATAATTCACCTCATCTGTTTGGATGGCAGAAGTCGGCTAACTACACAGCTAATTTCATCAGGCTGCTAATGAAACATCTAAAATGATAGATGGTTAACTACACAACGGAAGTAACAGCATTACAATCACTTGATTTAATTACATTTCCCCCCCAAACTTTTGATCCAAATTAGCAAAGTACTGCAGCCATCTGAACCTTCTAGGTGTTACATGTTACAGTGTTCCACTCTGGCCAGCTTTGAAAATGGAAAACTCTTTGCGTGGTTTACTCGGTTCTGTAAATAAGGCTCCTTTCATTTGTGAGACTGTATTCCACAGCCAGTTGTCTTCTCTCCCCTTGGTCCGCCCTTACAAGGTGAAGGTGCTGCCCACCCATGATACCAGCAAGGTGCGTGCAAGTGGATCCGGCCTTAACACCACTGGAGCGCCCACCTCTCTGCCAGTGAAGGTCACCATTGATGCCAAAGATGCAGGTGAGGGACTGCTGGCAGTGCAGATCACTGTGAGTGCATGAACGTGGACCACACAATAATGTATTCAAAGCATTGATATTTAGGTAACAGTTTTTGTTTTCTCCTGAAGGACCCAGAGGGGAAGCCCAAGAAGCAGATATCTGTGACAGCCATGATGGGACCTACCTGGTGTTTTATGTGCCAGACATGACTGACAGATACACCACTCTCATTAAGTACGGAGGAGACAAGATCCCTTATTCACCCTACTGAATCACCGGAGATGCCAGCAAGTGCACTGTCACTGAATGTTGTCCAGTGGCCAGGTAGGACTCACTTCCTTGGTTGCTTATACACTTGTAGTTTTCTTTGAAAACGGCCCTTTAAGTCACTTGATCCATGACTTGAGCGAGCACTCTCCATTTGTTCATTTGATAGTTATTGTAGAAAAGATAAGAAATGATGCTTTAGTCTTTTTTGTAAATTATAGTCAAACATACAATAAACTGAGGTATTCCCTTTGGTTAACAGAGCAATCCGATAATAAAAGTGGACAAAGCACATCGAGTTGCCACAAATATCTTTGTATATTACGCAGTGGGGCAAAAAATGAGGTGACCAAATACTTCTTTTCCACCATAATTTGCAAATCAGTTCTTTAAAACTCGGACAAGTTAGAGGTATACCTATGATGAAAATGACAGGCCTCTCTCATATTTTTAAGTGGGAGAACGTGCACAATTGGTGGCTGACTAAATACTTTTTTGCCCCACTGTATTTGATCCTGTCTCCCTCAATACTATTTAATATCTAAATGCTTGATTCATCATATTATAACAAATGTGCTGTTGTAGCTACTGACAGTGAGTTTGATTCCATTTTTTCCATCTACCAAAGAGAAATAATATCTCTTAGTGGCAGGTGGATCACACGTTGATTCTAACACTTTGCATATGACTGGGTAGGATGAGCATTTTATAAGCGCTTGTGTGGTTTTTGTTTATTTAAGGAAATACATCAGTTTCCCTTGTATTTTAAATTTGAGTGAAGATCCTAAATTGGCCCCCACTCTTCACTTTGAGAAAAGGCTAATCTGTCTTATCCCCACATGAGCACAGTCAGATATAATACAGGCTTTCACTCAGGAGCAGGAAGGCTAAAGGCTGTTTAATGTTTGATCTAACTGTGTCAGACATTTGCGTTCTCACGTGCATGGACAATATCTTGAAAACTTCAGAGCTGCAGTGCATGTGTAAAAGTGGTTAGAAAGCAGTGCTTTAACACAGGTTTTGTCTCTTTGCGTAGCTGCTCGGTCCATCCAGACTCCCCTCGATATACAACAGTGATGCCAGCAACTCAAATACAAGCTCTCTCCAAGTGATTTCCTTCATCATCAACATCTGCATCCATGATCCATTAGCTCAACAGCAACATCTGTCAGCTGTTCATCCAACTCGGGGGAATCGCCTGCTGTGCTCAGCCAGTGGGCCGCAATTTCTGTGCCTTGTTGATGGCCTCGCTGTATCCTGTGCTGGAGAAAGCTGGGAGGAGACACTGCTGGTGAGCCAGGCGGCGCTGAGCTCCATGTAGGACATCAGTAAGGCCTGTGGATACACTTCCCTCAAGGAACTGATCAATGAGAACTCTGACTACCTGCTTAATGACATATCACTCAACCTTCAGAGGCTCAGCCAGCATCCACAGGTAGTTATGAGGTGTTTTTGTTTTTAGCCCAGAATGGACACAGAAATGAGTGCTGGAGGGTTTACCCGATTTCCTTCTTTGTCTGCTTAAGCCTGTGCGTCCCTTTCAGTAAGTGATTTGAATCCACCTGACATTCAGAAGGTCGTGGTAGAGCATATCGTACGAAGGCAAGATGTCAAACACATCCAGTCCCAGGTTAGACTCCGTACCTTCTCCGGTAAGGTTCCCAGACCTAACAACAAAACTGATTATGACACGTGGCGCACACAAATTAACCTGCTCCAAAATGACCCCAGCATGTCCCCGCTGCAAATATCCAGAAAGATCCATGAGAGCCTGCTCCCACCAGCAGCTGATATAGTTAAAATGTGTGACTCACAGGTGCTATAGCGTACGGCCACAGCTTCACTCTGAGCCTCCATCTCCATAGAGTGCAGACAGTGATATCTGATACTCCTTAAGACACAGGACAACAGTTTATTGAGATGTTGTATTTTTTATTTCATAATATGTACTCCAACAACTCAATAGTTCTTCCCCACCTGCCTCAGGTCGCCTCCACTTAGGGAGATCCACTTAATGAGGTAAGAAACATCATCATCATCTGCAGCTTCCCAGCGCACCGTGATGTCACTGTCTGAGAAATTAGTTATCCTAAGGTCTGAAGGAGGAGGCACCTTCACTAGAAGAAAAGAATAATGTGTATGGGAATTTTTTAAAAATGGGAAAGCTACATCTTTATATCTTTCATTATTAATAACATTTACAGTACTGTGCAAAAGTCATGAGCCACACGCTGAAGTATTTCATTGGACATTATCTGTTTTTTCCAATCC
This sequence comes from Diplotaxodon limnothrissa, assembly GCF_057381915.1. NCBI lineage: Eukaryota > Metazoa > Chordata > Actinopteri > Cichliformes > Cichlidae > Diplotaxodon > Diplotaxodon limnothrissa. Next base: position 12,563,369 of record NC_140605.1, on the reverse strand, counting down.
TTTTTAATCCAGTTCTTGTACCTGACCATTTTCTGAGTAATGTTTTTTGTTTGTTTGTTTGTTTGTGTAAACACTTGTTTGTTTGTTTGTTTGTTTGTTTGTGTAAACACTTTGCACTGACCATTATTGGAGAATTAAAAAGCACCTAATTCAAGGAATATGTGTACACATAACAGAAAACTTGGGAAAGAA
>NC_140605.1:12543750-12563077 GCF_057381915.1 Diplotaxodon limnothrissa | reverse complement strand
ATTTCCTTCTTTGTCTGCTTAAGCCTGTGCGTCCCTTTCAGTAAGTGATTTGAATCCACCTGACATTCAGAAGGTCGTGGTAGAGCATATCGTACGAAGGCAAGATGTCAAACACATCCAGTCCCAGGTTAGACTCCGTACCTTCTCCGGTAAGGTTCCCAGACCTAACAACAAAACTGATTATGACACGTGGCGCACACAAATTAACCTGCTCCAAAATGACCCCAGCATGTCCCCGCTGCAAATATCCAGAAAGATCCATGAGAGCCTGCTCCCACCAGCAGCTGATATAGTTAAAATGTGTGACTCACAGGTGCTATAGCGTACGGCCACAGCTTCACTCTGAGCTCCATCTCCATAGAGTGCAGACAGTGATATCTGATACTCCTTAAGACACAGGACAACAGTTTATTGAGATATTGTATTTTTTATTTCATAATATGTACTCCAACAACTCAATAGTTCTTCCCCACCTGCCTCAGGTCGCCTCCACTTAGGGAGATCCACTTAATGAGGTAAGAAACATCATCATCATCTGCAGCTTCCCAGCGCACCGTGATGTCACTGTCTGAGAAATTAGTTATCCTAAGGTCTGAAGGAGGAGGCACCTTCACTAGAAGAAAAGAATAATGTGTATGGGAATTTTTTAAAAATGGGAAAGCTACATCTTTATATCTTTCATTATTAATAACATTTACAGTACTGTGCAAAAGTCATGAGCCACACGCTGAAGTATTTCATTGGACATTATCTGTTTTTTCCAATCCTTTTTAATCCAGTTCTTGTACCTGACCATTTTCTGAGTAATGTTTTTTGTTTGTTTGTTTGTGTAAACACTTTGCACTGACCATTATTGGAGAATTAAAAAGCACCTAATTCAAGGAATATGTGTACACATAACAGAAAACTTGGGAAAGAACCAATTTGAAATCTTTAAGCACTTTGTTACTAGCGGCCTGTCACAAAAACACATTTTGTATAGTGTTTTTTTTTAATCTTGTTAATAAAATGTATACAAATGTGTGTGATTAATCACAATGTGTTAGTGTGTAATCACCCTGAGACATGCATGCCTGTCTGTAAGAGTCAGATCTAAAGCCACTTGTGATTTGGAGATGCAGCCTGCAGATTCTGTCCAGATTATCCCAGCTCTCTTCACTATATATCCAGGCTTCACTTATCAAATCTGTAAAATTCAAGGCTGGTCCTTAAAAGTTCCCAACAATGCAAAAACTGCTATGCAGTTTTTGCACAAGTCCCAGCGTTTCCCACCGCAGCAGCTGTGAAACGAAAGAGGAGAAAGGATGAATGAGTGTTTGCTTATCGGCTCTCCGCTCTCCCCCAAGCTGGCGTTGTTCTTGGTAGCCATGACAACGGAGATAGTCCCAGCTTTGTAAATACAGGCCCCAACAGCCCAAAAAAGAAAAGAAAAAAAAAGGATTGGGATTCCCTGCGCAGCCCAGGAATCCCCCTAGCAGACTGAAGACACAGATAGGACCTGAACTCAGTGAGTGTGTTCGAGCCGAGGCTCGAACCAGGGCCTGTCTGTGCTTCAAGTTGCCAGGGGCCGGCAAGTGTTCTGCGCCACCTGCCCGCCGTGTAAGCTGTACAAATTTGCTATATTTGACTTCTCTGAATATAAATTATTTTTGAAAAGGCAAAATAATAATTTTAATGTGAGGCAAAACATGTATGGTGCTCGATAAAGATGACACGCCGACTCACTTCTTCTTCTTTCTTTTTTTTGCAAAGTTTGTTTTCATATTAAACCAGTGTCAGTGACGTCATTCTATGCGACTACCACAGTAAAGGAAAAGCCTGGATCTGTACATCTTTTTCTTTTATTTTTGTTGTCTAAAACACAAAAATCGCGAAACAGTCAGCTCACAAAGTTGCAGGTTGGTGGCAATTTGGCAGAACAGCCAATGACTTAAAACATTTAAGTGCATATATCTTGCCACAAGACATGTGCGCTAAGCTAGCCAAATTAGTTTCTGTTAGCGAATCAAGTTCAAGCTCCTCACATATCATCATCCAGGGTACAGTCATATGCTCATGAGGAGATCCCACGCAGGTAACACTACGGCAGTGCAACAAGTTAAATATGCACACATTTTAAGCTATTTCCTAATATGTAACCATTATGATAAATGTTTGCCTGCAACCGACACAACCAACACAAATGTCATTGAAAAAAACAAAACCCTGTGATCACATGTTTCTGTTTTTCTAGAACAGAAGAAGCACAATTTAAAAAGCCAGTAGTAATAAATCTTTGTTGTTACTGCATGATTCGAATGAAGTACCTGAAGTCTGGCTGGAATAAGAAGTGGTAATCTGTGTACTGTGCTAGTGATCTGCATAATTCACCTCATCTGTTTGGATGGCAGAAGTCGGCTAACTACACAGCTAATTTCATCAGGCTGCTAATGAAACATCTAAAATGATAGATGGTTAACTACACAACGGAAGTAACAGCATTACAATCACTTGATTTAATTACATTTCCCCCCCAAACTTTTGATCCAAATTAGCAAAGTACTGCAGCCATCTGAACCTTCTAGGTGTTACATGTTACAGTGTTCCACTCTGGCCAGCTTTGAAAATGGAAAACTCTTTGCGTGGTTTACTCGGTTCTGTAAATAAGGCTCCTTTCATTTGTGAGACTGTATTCCACAGCCAGTTGTCTTCTCTCCCCTTTGGTCCGCCCTTACAAGGTGAAGGTGCTGCCCACCCATGATACCAGCAAGGTGCGTGCAAGTGGATCCGGCCTTAACACCACTGGAGCGCCCACCTCTCTGCCAGTGAAGGTCACCATTGATGCCAAAGATGCAGGTGAGGGACTGCTGGCAGTGCAGATCACTGTGAGTGCATGAACGTGGACCACACAATAATGTATTCAAAGCATTGATATTTAGGTAACAGTTTTTGTTTTCTCCTGAAGGACCCAGAGGGGAAGCCCAAGAAGCAGATATCTGTGACAGCCATGATGGGACCTACCTGGTGTTTTATGTGCCAGACATGACTGACAGATACACCACTCTCATTAAGTACGGAGGAGACAAGATCCCTTATTCACCCTACTGAATCACCGGAGATGCCAGCAAGTGCACTGTCACTGAATGTTGTCCAGTGGCCAGGTAGGACTCACTTCCTTGGTTGCTTATACACTTGTAGTTTTCTTTGAAAACGGCCCTTTAAGTCACTTGATCCATGACTTGAGCGAGCACTCTCCATTTGTTCATTTGATAGTTATTGTAGAAAAGATAAGAAATGATGCTTTAGTCTTTTTGTAAATTATAGTCAAACATACAATAAACTGAGGTATTCCCTTTGGTTAACAGAGCAATCCGATAATAAAAGTGGACAAAGCACATCGAGTTGCCACAAATATCTTTGTATATTACGCAGTGGGGCAAAAAATGAGGTGACCAAATACTTCTTTTCCACCATAATTTGCAAATCAGTTCTTTAAAACTCGGACAAGTTAGAGGTATACCTATGATGAAAATGACAGGCCTCTCTCATATTTTTAAGTGGGAGAACGTGCACAATTGGTGGCTGACTAAATACTTTTTTGCCCCACTGTATTTGATCCTGTCTCCCTCAATACTATTTAATATCTAAATGCTTGATTCATCATATTATAACAAATGTGCTGTTGTAGCTACTGACAGTGAGTTTGATTCCATTTTTTCCATCTACCAAAGAGAAATAATATCTCTTAGTGGCAGGTGGATCACACGTTGATTCTAACACTTTGCATATGACTGGGTAGGATGAGCATTTTATAAGCGCTTGTGTGGTTTTTGTTTATTTAAGGAAATACATCAGTTTCCCTTGTATTTTAAATTTGAGTGAAGATCCTAAATTGGCCCCCACTCTTCACTTTGAGAAAAGGCTAATCTGTCTTATCCCCACATGAGCACAGTCAGATATAATACAGGCTTTCACTCAGGAGCAGGAAGGCTAAAGGCTGTTTAATGTTTGATCTAACTGTGTCAGACATTTGCGTTCTCACGTGCATGGACAATATCTTGAAAACTTCAGAGCTGCAGTGCATGTGTAAAAGTGGTTAGAAAGCAGTGCTTTAACACAGGTTTTGTCTCTTTGCGTAGCTGTTCGGTCCATCCAGACTCCCCTCGATATACAACAGTGATGCCAGCAACTCAAATACAAGCTCTCTCCAAGTGATTCCTTCATCATCAACATCTGCATCCATGATCCATTAGCTCAACAGCAACATCTGTCAGCTGTGCATCCAACTCGGGGGAATCGCCTGCTGTGCTCAGCCAGTGGGCCGCAATTTCTGTGCCTTGTTGATGGCCTCGCTGTATCCTGTGCTGGAGAAAGCTGGTGAGGAGACACTGCTGGTGAGCCAGGCGGCGCTGAGCTCCATGTAGGACATCAGTAAGGCCTGTGGATACACTTCCCTCAAGGAACTGATCAATGAGAACTCTGACTACCTGCTTAATGACATATCACTCAACCTTCAGAGGCTCAGCCAGCATCCACAGGTAGTTATGAGGTGTTTTTGTTTTTAGCCCAAAATGGACACAGAAATGAGTGCTGGAGGGTTTACCCGATTTCCTTCTTTGTCTGCTTAAGCCTGTGCGTCCCTTTCAGTAAGTGATTTGAATCCACCTGACATTCAGAAGGTCGTGGTAGAGCATATCGTACGAAGGCAAGATGTCAAACACATCCAGTCCCAGGTTAGACTCCGTACCTTCTCCGGTAAGGTTCCCAGACCTAACAACAAAACTGATTATGACACGTGGCGCACACAAATTAACCTGCTCCAAAATGACCCCAGCATGTCCCCGCTGCAAATATCCAGAAAGATCCATGAGAGCCTGCTCCCACCAGCAGCTGATATAGTTAAAATGTGTGACTCACAGGTGCTATAGCGTACGGCCACAGCTTCACTCTGAGCTCCATCTCCATAGAGTGCAGACAGTGATATCTGATACTCCTTAAGACACAGGACAACAGTTTATTGAGATATTGTATTTTTTATTTCATAATATGTACTCCAACAACTCAATAGTTCTTCCCCACCTGCCTCAGGTCGCCTCCACTTAGGGAGATCCACTTAATGAGGTAAGAAACATCATCATCATCTGCAGCTTCCCAGCGCACCGTGATGTCACTGTCTGAGAAATTAGTTATCCTAAGGTCTGAAGGAGGAGGCACCTTCACTAGAAGAAAAGAATAATGTGTATGGGAATTTTTTAAAAATGGGAAAGCTACATCTTTATATCTTTCATTATTAATAACATTTACAGTACTGTGCAAAAGTCATGAGCCACACGCTGAAGTATTTCATTGGACATTATCTGTTTTTTCCAATCCTTTTTAATCCAGTTCTTGTACCTGACCATTTTCTGAGTAATGTTTTTTGTTTGTTTGTTTGTGTAAACACTTTGCACTGACCATTATTGGAGAATTAAAAAGCACCTAATTCAAGGAATATGTGTACACATAACAGAAAACTTGGGAAAGAACCAATTTGAAATCTTTAAGCACTTTGTTACTAGCGGCCTGTCACAAAAACACATTTTGTATAGTGTTTTTTTTTAATCTTGTTAATAAAATGTATACAAATGTGTGTGATTAATCACAATGTGTTAGTGTGTAATCACCCTGAGACATGCATGCCTGTCTGTAAGAGTCAGATCTAAAGCCACTTGTGATTTGGAGATGCAGCCTGCAGATTCTGTCCAGATTATCCCAGCTCTCTTCACTATATATCCAGGCTTCACTTATCAAATCTGTAAAATTCAAGGCTGGTCCTTAAAAGTTCCCAACAATGCAAAAACTGCTATGCAGTTTTTGCACAAGTCCCAGCGTTTCCCACCGCAGCAGCTGTGAAACGAAAGAGGAGAAAGGATGAATGAGTGTTTGCTTATCGGCTCTCCGCTCTCCCCCAAGCTGGCGTTGTTCTTGGTAGCCATGACAACGGAGATAGTCCCAGCTTTGTAAATACAGGCCCCAACAGCCCAAAAAAGAAAAGAAAAAAAAAGGATTGGGATTCCCTGCGCAGCCCAGGAATCCCCCTAGCAGACTGAAGACACAGATAGGACCTGAACTCAGTGAGTGTGTTCGAGCCGAGGCTCGAACCAGGGCCTGTCTGTGCTTCAAGTTGCCAGGGGCCGGCAAGTGTTCTGCGCCACCTGCCCGCCGTGTAAGCTGTACAAATTTGCTATATTTGACTTCTCTGAATATAAATTATTTTTGAAAAGGCAAAATAATAATTTTAATGTGAGGCAAAACATGTATGGTGCTCGATAAAGATGACACGCCGACTCACTTCTTCTTCTTTCTTTTTTTTGCAAAGTTTGTTTTCATATTAAACCAGTGTCAGTGACGTCATTCTATGCGACTACCACAGTAAAGGAAAAGCCTGGATCTGTACATCTTTTTCTTTTATTTTTGTTGTCTAAAACACAAAAATCGCGAAACAGTCAGCTCACAAAGTTGCAGGTTGGTGGCAATTTGGCAGAACAGCCAATGACTTAAAACATTTAAGTGCATATATCTTGCCACAAGACATGTGCGCTAAGCTAGCCAAATTAGTTTCTGTTAGCGAATCAAGTTCAAGCTCCTCACATATCATCATCCAGGGTACAGTCATATGCTCATGAGGAGATCCCACGCAGGTAACACTACGGCAGTGCAACAAGTTAAATATGCACACATTTTAAGCTATTTCCTAATATGTAACCATTATGATAAATGTTTGCCTGCAACCGACACAACCAACACAAATGTCATTGAAAAAAACAAAACCCTGTGATCACATGTTTCTGTTTTTCTAGAACAGAAGAAGCACAATTTAAAAAGCCAGTAGTAATAAATCTTTGTTGTTACTGCATGATTCGAATGAAGTACCTGAAGTCTGGCTGGAATAAGAAGTGGTAATCTGTGTACTGTGCTAGTGATCTGCATAATTCACCTCATCTGTTTGGATGGCAGAAGTCGGCTAACTACACAGCTAATTTCATCAGGCTGCTAATGAAACATCTAAAATGATAGATGGTTAACTACACAACGGAAGTAACAGCATTACAATCACTTGATTTAATTACATTTCCCCCCCAAACTTTTGATCCAAATTAGCAAAGTACTGCAGCCATCTGAACCTTCTAGGTGTTACATGTTACAGTGTTCCACTCTGGCCAGCTTTGAAAATGGAAAACTCTTTGCGTGGTTTACTCGGTTCTGTAAATAAGGCTCCTTTCATTTGTGAGACTGTATTCCACAGCCAGTTGTCTTCTCTCCCCTTTGGTCCGCCCTTACAAGGTGAAGGTGCTGCCCACCCATGATACCAGCAAGGTGCGTGCAAGTGGATCCGGCCTTAACACCACTGGAGCGCCCACCTCTCTGCCAGTGAAGGTCACCATTGATGCCAAAGATGCAGGTGAGGGACTGCTGGCAGTGCAGATCACTGTGAGTGCATGAACGTGGACCACACAATAATGTATTCAAAGCATTGATATTTAGGTAACAGTTTTTGTTTTCTCCTGAAGGACCCAGAGGGGAAGCCCAAGAAGCAGATATCTGTGACAGCCATGATGGGACCTACCTGGTGTTTTATGTGCCAGACATGACTGACAGATACACCACTCTCATTAAGTACGGAGGAGACAAGATCCCTTATTCACCCTACTGAATCACCGGAGATGCCAGCAAGTGCACTGTCACTGAATGTTGTCCAGTGGCCAGGTAGGACTCACTTCCTTGGTTGCTTATACACTTGTAGTTTTCTTTGAAAACGGCCCTTTAAGTCACTTGATCCATGACTTGAGCGAGCACTCTCCATTTGTTCATTTGATAGTTATTGTAGAAAAGATAAGAAATGATGCTTTAGTCTTTTTGTAAATTATAGTCAAACATACAATAAACTGAGGTATTCCCTTTGGTTAACAGAGCAATCCGATAATAAAAGTGGACAAAGCACATCGAGTTGCCACAAATATCTTTGTATATTACGCAGTGGGGCAAAAAATGAGGTGACCAAATACTTCTTTTCCACCATAATTTGCAAATCAGTTCTTTAAAACTCGGACAAGTTAGAGGTATACCTATGATGAAAATGACAGGCCTCTCTCATATTTTTAAGTGGGAGAACGTGCACAATTGGTGGCTGACTAAATACTTTTTTGCCCCACTGTATTTGATCCTGTCTCCCTCAATACTATTTAATATCTAAATGCTTGATTCATCATATTATAACAAATGTGCTGTTGTAGCTACTGACAGTGAGTTTGATTCCATTTTTTCCATCTACCAAAGAGAAATAATATCTCTTAGTGGCAGGTGGATCACACGTTGATTCTAACACTTTGCATATGACTGGGTAGGATGAGCATTTTATAAGCGCTTGTGTGGTTTTTGTTTATTTAAGGAAATACATCAGTTTCCCTTGTATTTTAAATTTGAGTGAAGATCCTAAATTGGCCCCCACTCTTCACTTTGAGAAAAGGCTAATCTGTCTTATCCCCACATGAGCACAGTCAGATATAATACAGGCTTTCACTCAGGAGCAGGAAGGCTAAAGGCTGTTTAATGTTTGATCTAACTGTGTCAGACATTTGCGTTCTCACGTGCATGGACAATATCTTGAAAACTTCAGAGCTGCAGTGCATGTGTAAAAGTGGTTAGAAAGCAGTGCTTTAACACAGGTTTTGTCTCTTTGCGTAGCTGCTCGGTCCATCCAGACTCCCCTCGATATACAACAGTGATGCCAGCAACTCAAATACAAGCTCTCTCCAAGTGATTCCTTCATCATCAACATCTGCATCCATGATCCATTAGCTCAACAGCAACATCTGTCAGCTGTGCATCCAACTCGGGGGAATCGCCTGCTGTGCTCAGCCAGTGGGCCGCAATTTCTGTGCCTTGTTGATGGCCTCGCTGTATCCTGTGCTGGAGAAAGCTGGTGAGGAGACACTGCTGGTGAGCCAGGCGGCGCTGAGCTCCATGTAGGACATCAGTAAGGCCTGTGGATACACTTCCCTCAAGGAACTGATCAATGAGAACTCTGACTACCTGCTTAATGACATATCACTCAACCTTCAGAGGCTCAGCCAGCATCCACAGGTAGTTATGAGGTGTTTTTGTTTTTAGCCCAAAATGGACACAGAAATGAGTGCTGGAGGGTTTACCCGATTTCCTTCTTTGTCTGCTTAAGCCTGTGCGTCCCTTTCAGTAAGTGATTTGAATCCACCTGACATTCAGAAGGTCGTGGTAGAGCATATCGTACGAAGGCAAGATGTCAAACACATCCAGTCCCAGGTTAGACTCCGTACCTTCTCCGGTAAGGTTCCCAGACCTAACAACAAAACTGATTATGACACGTGGCGCACACAAATTAACCTGCTCCAAAATGACCCCAGCATGTCCCCGCTGCAAATATCCAGAAAGATCCATGAGAGCCTGCTCCCACCAGCAGCTGATATAGTTAAAATGTGTGACTCACAGGTGCTATAGCGTACGGCCACAGCTTCACTCTGAGCTCCATCTCCATAGAGTGCAGACAGTGATATCTGATACTCCTTAAGACACAGGACAACAGTTTATTGAGATGTTGTATTTTTTATTTCATAATATGTACTCCAACAACTCAATAGTTCTTCCCCACCTGCCTCAGGTCGCCTCCACTTAGGGAGATCCACTTAATGAGGTAAGAAACATCATCATCATCTGCAGCTTCCCAGCGCACCGTGATGTCACTGTCTGAGAAATTAGTTATCCTAAGGTCTGAAGGAGGAGGCACCTTCACTAGAAGAAAAGAATAATGTGTATGGGAATTTTTTAAAAATGGGAAAGCTACATCTTTATATCTTTCATTATTAATAACATTTACAGTACTGTGCAAAAGTCATGAGCCACACGCTGAAGTATTTCATTGGACATTATCTGTTTTTTCCAATCCTTTTTAATCCAGTTCTTGTACCTGACCATTTTCTGAGTAATGTTTTTTGTTTGTTTGTTTGTGTAAACACTTTGCACTGACCATTATTGGAGAATTAAAAAGCACCTAATTCAAGGAATATGTGTACACATAACAGAAAACTTGGGAAAGAACCAATTTGAAATCTTTAAGCACTTTGTTACTAGCGGCCTGTCACAAAAACACATTTTGTATAGTGTTTTTTTTTAATCTTGTTAATAAAATGTATACAAATGTGTGTGATTAATCACAATGTGTTAGTGTGTAATCACCCTGAGACATGCATGCCTGTCTGTAAGAGTCAGATCTAAAGCCACTTGTGATTTGGAGATGCAGCCTGCAGATTCTGTCCAGATTATCCCAGCTCTCTTCACTATATATCCAGGCTTCACTTATCAAATCTGTAAAATTCAAGGCTGGTCCTTAAAAGTTCCCAACAATGCAAAAACTGCATAGCAGTTTTTGCACAAGTCCCAGCGTTTCCCACCGCAGCAGCTGTGAAACGAAAGAGGAGAAAGGATGAATGAGTGTTTGCTTATCGGCTCTCCGCTCTCCCCCAAGCTGGCGTTGTTCTTGGTAGCCATGACAACGGAGATAGTCCCAGCTTTGTAAATACAGGCCCCAACAGCCCAAAAAAGAAAAGAAAAAAAAAGGATTGGGATTCCCTGCGCAGCCCAGGAATCCCCCTAGCAGACTGAAGACACAGATAGGACCTGAACTCAGTGAGTGTGTTCGAGCCGAGGCTCGAACCAGGGCCTGTCTGTGCTTCAAGTTGCCAGGGGCCGGCAAGTGTTCTGCGCCACCTGCCCGCCGTGTAAGCTGTACAAATTTGCTATATTTGACTTCTCTGAATATAAATTATTTTTGAAAAGGCAAAATAATAATTTTAATGTGAGGCAAAACATGTATGGTGCTCGATAAAGATGACACGCCGACTCACTTCTTCTTCTTTCTTTTTTTTGCAAAGTTTGTTTTCATATTAAACCAGTGTCAGTGACGTCATTCTATGCGACTACCACAGTAAAGGAAAAGCCTGGATCTGTACATCTTTTTCTTTTATTTTTGTTGTCTAAAACACAAAAATCGCGAAACAGTCAGCTCACAAAGTTGCAGGTTGGTGGCAATTTGGCAGAACAGCCAATGACTTAAAACATTTAAGTGCATATATCTTGCCACAAGACATGTGCGCTAAGCTAGCCAAATTAGTTTCTGTTAGCGAATCAAGTTCAAGCTCCTCACATATCATCATCCAGGGTACAGTCATATGCTCATGAGGAGATCCCACGCAGGTAACACTACGGCAGTGCAACAAGTTAAATATGCACACATTTTAAGCTATTTCCTAATATGTAACCATTATGATAAATGTTTGCCTGCAACCGACACAACCAACACAAATGTCATTGAAAAAAACAAAACCCTGTGATCACATGTTTCTGTTTTTCTAGAACAGAAGAAGCACAATTTAAAAAGCCAGTAGTAATAAATCTTTGTTGTTACTGCATGATTCGAATGAAGTACCTGAAGTCTGGCTGGAATAAGAAGTGGTAATCTGTGTACTGTGCTAGTGATCTGCATAATTCACCTCATCTGTTTGGATGGCAGAAGTCGGCTAACTACACAGCTAATTTCATCAGGCTGCTAATGAAACATCTAAAATGATAGATGGTTAACTACACAACGGAAGTAACAGCATTACAATCACTTGATTTAATTACATTTCCCCCCCAAACTTTTGATCCAAATTAGCAAAGTACTGCAGCCATCTGAACCTTCTAGGTGTTACATGTTACAGTGTTCCACTCTGGCCAGCTTTGAAAATGGAAAACTCTTTGCGTGGTTTACTCGGTTCTGTAAATAAGGCTCCTTTCATTTGTGAGACTGTATTCCACAGCCAGTTGTCTTCTCTCCCCTTTGGTCCGCCCTTACAAGGTGAAGGTGCTGCCCACCCATGATACCAGCAAGGTGCGTGCAAGTGGATCCGGCCTTAACACCACTGGAGCGCCCACCTCTCTGCCAGTGAAGGTCACCATTGATGCCAAAGATGCAGGTGAGGGACTGCTGGCAGTGCAGATCACTGTGAGTGCATGAACGTGGACCACACAATAATGTATTCAAAGCATTGATATTTAGGTAACAGTTTTTGTTTTCTCCTGAAGGACCCAGAGGGGAAGCCCAAGAAGCAGATATCTGTGACAGCCATGATGGGACCTACCTGGTGTTTTATGTGCCAGACATGACTGACAGATACACCACTCTCATTAAGTACGGAGGAGACAAGATCCCTTATTCACCCTACTGAATCACCGGAGATGCCAGCAAGTGCACTGTCACTGAATGTTGTCCAGTGGCCAGGTAGGACTCACTTCCTTGGTTGCTTATACACTTGTAGTTTTCTTTGAAAACGGCCCTTTAAGTCACTTGATCCATGACTTGAGCGAGCACTCTCCATTTGTTCATTTGATAGTTATTGTAGAAAAGATAAGAAATGATGCTTTAGTCTTTTTGTAAATTATAGTCAAACATACAATAAACTGAGGTATTCCCTTTGGTTAACAGAGCAATCCGATAATAAAAGTGGACAAAGCACATCGAGTTGCCACAAATATCTTTGTATATTACGCAGTGGGGCAAAAAATGAGGTGACCAAATACTTCTTTTCCACCATAATTTGCAAATCAGTTCTTTAAAACTCGGACAAGTTAGAGGTATACCTATGATGAAAATGACAGGCCTCTCTCATATTTTTAAGTGGGAGAACGTGCACAATTGGTGGCTGACTAAATACTTTTTTGCCCCACTGTATTTGATCCTGTCTCCCTCAATACTATTTAATATCTAAATGCTTGATTCATCATATTATAACAAATGTGCTGTTGTAGCTACTGACAGTGAGTTTGATTCCATTTTTTCCATCTACCAAAGAGAAATAATATCTCTTAGTGGCAGGTGGATCACACGTTGATTCTAACACTTTGCATATGACTGGGTAGGATGAGCATTTTATAAGCGCTTGTGTGGTTTTTGTTTATTTAAGGAAATACATCAGTTTCCCTTGTATTTTAAATTTGAGTGAAGATCCTAAATTGGCCCCCACTCTTCACTTTGAGAAAAGGCTAATCTGTCTTATCCCCACATGAGCACAGTCAGATATAATACAGGCTTTCACTCAGGAGCAGGAAGGCTAAAGGCTGTTTAATGTTTGATCTAACTGTGTCAGACATTTGCGTTCTCACGTGCATGGACAATATCTTGAAAACTTCAGAGCTGCAGTGCATGTGTAAAAGTGGTTAGAAAGCAGTGCTTTAACACAGGTTTTGTCTCTTTGCGTAGCTGCTCGGTCCATCCAGACTCCCCTCGATATACAACAGTGATGCCAGCAACTCAAATACAAGCTCTCTCCAAGTGATTCCTTCATCATCAACATCTGCATCCATGATCCATTAGCTCAACAGCAACATCTGTCAGCTGTGCATCCAACTCGGGGGAATCGCCTGCTGTGCTCAGCCAGTGGGCCGCAATTTCTGTGCCTTGTTGATGGCCTCGCTGTATCCTGTGCTGGAGAAAGCTGGTGAGGAGACACTGCTGGTGAGCCAGGCGGCGCTGAGCTCCATGTAGGACATCAGTAAGGCCTGTGGATACACTTCCCTCAAGGAACTGATCAATGAGAACTCTGACTACCTGCTTAATGACATATCACTCAACCTTCAGAGGCTCAGCCAGCATCCACAGGTAGTTATGAGGTGTTTTTGTTTTTAGCCCAAAATGGACACAGAAATGAGTGCTGGAGGGTTTACCCGATTTCCTTCTTTGTCTGCTTAAGCCTGTGCGTCCCTTTCAGTAAGTGATTTGAATCCACCTGACATTCAGAAGGTCGTGGTAGAGCATATCGTACGAAGGCAAGATGTCAAACACATCCAGTCCCAGGTTAGACTCCGTACCTTCTCCGGTAAGGTTCCCAGACCTAACAACAAAACTGATTATGACACGTGGCGCACACAAATTAACCTGCTCCAAAATGACCCCAGCATGTCCCCGCTGCAAATATCCAGAAAGATCCATGAGAGCCTGCTCCCACCAGCAGCTGATATAGTTAAAATGTGTGACTCACAGGTGCTATAGCGTACGGCCACAGCTTCACTCTGAGCTCCATCTCCATAGAGTGCAGACAGTGATATCTGATACTCCTTAAGACACAGGACAACAGTTTATTGAGATGTTGTATTTTTTATTTCATAATATGTACTCCAACAACTCAATAGTTCTTCCCCACCTGCCTCAGGTCGCCTCCACTTAGGGAGATCCACTTAATGAGGTAAGAAACATCATCATCATCTGCAGCTTCCCAGCGCACCGTGATGTCACTGTCTGAGAAATTAGTTATCCTAAGGTCTGAAGGAGGAGGCACCTTCACTAGAAGAAAAGAATAATGTGTATGGGAATTTTTTAAAAATGGGAAAGCTACATCTTTATATCTTTCATTATTAATAACATTTACAGTACTGTGCAAAAGTCATGAGCCACACGCTGAAGTATTTCATTGGACATTATCTGTTTTTTCCAATCCTTTTTAATCCAGTTCTTGTACCTGACCATTTTCTGAGTAATGTTTTTTGTTTGTTTGTTTGTTTGTGTAAACACTTGTTTGTTTGTTTGTTTGTTTGTTTGTTTGTGTAAACACTTTGCACTGACCATTATTGGAGAATTAAAAAGCACCTAATTCAAGGAATATGTGTACACATAACAGAAAACTTGGGAAAGAACCAATTTGAAATCTTTAAGCACTTTGTTACTAGCGGCCTGTCACAAAAACACATTTTGTATAGTGTTTTTTTTTAATCTTGTTAATAAAATGTATACAAATGTGTGTGATTAATCACAATGTGTTAGTGTGTAATCACCCTGAGACATGCATGCCTGTCTGTAAGAGTCAGATCTAAAGCCACTTGTGATTTGGAGATGCAGCCTGCAGATTCTGTCCAGATTATCCCAGCTCTCTTCACTATATATCCAGGCTTCACTTATCAAATCTGTAAAATTCAAGGCTGGTCCTTAAAAGTTCCCAACAATGCAAAAACTGCTATGCAGTTTTTGCACAAGTCCCAGCGTTTCCCACCGCAGCAGCTGTGAAACGAAAGAGGAGAAAGGATGAATGAGTGTTTGCTTATCGGCTCTCCGCTCTCCCCCAAGCTGGCGTTGTTCTTGGTAGCCATGACAACGGAGATAGTCCCAGCTTTGTAAATACAGGCCCCAACAGCCCAAAAAAGAAAAGAAAAAAAAAGGATTGGGATTCCCTGCGCAGCCCAGGAATCCCCCTAGCAGACTGAAGACACAGATAGGACCTGAACTCAGTGAGTGTGTTCGAGCCGAGGCTCGAACCAGGGCCTGTCTGTGCTTCAAGTTGCCAGGGGCCGGCAAGTGTTCTGCGCCACCTGCCCGCCGTGTAAGCTGTACAAATTTGCTATATTTGACTTCTCTGAATATAAATTATTTTTGAAAAGGCAAAATAATAATTTTAATGTGAGGCAAAACATGTATGGTGCTCGATAAAGATGACACGCCGACTCACTTCTTCTTCTTTCTTTTTTTTGCAAAGTTTGTTTTCATATTAAACCAGTGTCAGTGACGTCATTCTATGCGACTACCACAGTAAAGGAAAAGCCTGGATCTGTACATCTTTTTCTTTTATTTTTGTTGTCTAAAACACAAAAATCGCGAAACAGTCAGCTCACAAAGTTGCAGGTTGGTGGCAATTTGGCAGAACAGCCAATGACTTAAAACATTTAAGTGCATATATCTTGCCACAAGACATGTGCGCTAAGCTAGCCAAATTAGTTTCTGTTAGCGAATCAAGTTCAAGCTCCTCACATATCATCATCCAGGGTACAGTCATATGCTCATGAGGAGATCCCACGCAGGTAACACTACGGCAGTGCAACAAGTTAAATATGCACACATTTTAAGCTATTTCCTAATATGTAACCATTATGATAAATGTTTGCCTGCAACCGACACAACCAACACAAATGTCATTGAAAAAAACAAAACCCTGTGATCACATGTTTCTGTTTTTCTAGAACAGAAGAAGCACAATTTAAAAAGCCAGTAGTAATAAATCTTTGTTGTTACTGCATGATTCGAATGAAGTACCTGAAGTCTGGCTGGAATAAGAAGTGGTAATCTGTGTACTGTGCTAGTGATCTGCATAATTCACCTCATCTGTTTGGATGGCAGAAGTCGGCTAACTACACAGCTAATTTCATCAGGCTGCTAATGAAACATCTAAAATGATAGATGGTTAACTACACAACGGAAGTAACAGCATTACAATCACTTGATTTAATTACATTTCCCCCCCAAACTTTTGATCCAAATTAGCAAAGTACTGCAGCCATCTGAACCTTCTAGGTGTTACATGTTACAGTGTTCCACTCTGGCCAGCTTTGAAAATGGAAAACTCTTTGCGTGGTTTACTCGGTTCTGTAAATAAGGCTCCTTTCATTTGTGAGACTGTATTCCACAGCCAGTTGTCTTCTCTCCCCTTTGGTCCGCCCTTACAAGGTGAAGGTGCTGCCCACCCATGATACCAGCAAGGTGCGTGCAAGTGGATCCGGCCTTAACACCACTGGAGCGCCCACCTCTCTGCCAGTGAAGGTCACCATTGATGCCAAAGATGCAGGTGAGGGACTGCTGGCAGTGCAGATCACTGTGAGTGCATGAACGTGGACCACACAATAATGTATTCAAAGCATTGATATTTAGGTAACAGTTTTTGTTTTCTCCTGAAGGACCCAGAGGGGAAGCCCAAGAAGCAGATATCTGTGACAGCCATGATGGGACCTACCTGGTGTTTTATGTGCCAGACATGACTGACAGATACACCACTCTCATTAAGTACGGAGGAGACAAGATCCCTTATTCACCCTACTGAATCACCGGAGATGCCAGCAAGTGCACTGTCACTGAATGTTGTCCAGTGGCCAGGTAGGACTCACTTCCTTGGTTGCTTATACACTTGTAGTTTTCTTTGAAAACGGCCCTTTAAGTCACTTGATCCATGACTTGAGCGAGCACTCTCCATTTGTTCATTTGATAGTTATTGTAGAAAAGATAAGAAATGATGCTTTAGTCTTTTTGTAAATTATAGTCAAACATACAATAAACTGAGGTATTCCCTTTGGTTAACAGAGCAATCCGATAATAAAAGTGGACAAAGCACATCGAGTTGCCACAAATATCTTTGTATATTACGCAGTGGGGCAAAAAATGAGGTGACCAAATACTTCTTTTCCACCATAATTTGCAAATCAGTTCTTTAAAACTCGGACAAGTTAGAGGTATACCTATGATGAAAATGACAGGCCTCTCTCATATTTTTAAGTGGGAGAACGTGCACAATTGGTGGCTGACTAAATACTTTTTTGCCCCACTGTATTTGATCCTGTCTCCCTCAATACTATTTAATATCTAAATGCTTGATTCATCATATTATAACAAATGTGCTGTTGTAGCTACTGACAGTGAGTTTGATTCCATTTTTTCCATCTACCAAAGAGAAATAATATCTCTTAGTGGCAGGTGGATCACACGTTGATTCTAACACTTTGCATATGACTGGGTAGGATGAGCATTTTATAAGCGCTTGTGTGGTTTTTGTTTATTTAAGGAAATACATCAGTTTCCCTTGTATTTTAAATTTGAGTGAAGATCCTAAATTGGCCCCCACTCTTCACTTTGAGAAAAGGCTAATCTGTCTTATCCCCACATGAGCACAGTCAGATATAATACAGGCTTTCACTCAGGAGCAGGAAGGCTAAAGGCTGTTTAATGTTTGATCTAACTGTGTCAGACATTTGCGTTCTCACGTGCATGGACAATATCTTGAAAACTTCAGAGCTGCAGTGCATGTGTAAAAGTGGTTAGAAAGCAGTGCTTTAACACAGGTTTTGTCTCTTTGCGTAGCTGCTCGGTCCATCCAGACTCCCCTCGATATACAACAGTGATGCCAGCAACTCAAATACAAGCTCTCTCCAAGTGATTCCTTCATCATCAACATCTGCATCCATGATCCATTAGCTCAACAGCAACATCTGTCAGCTGTGCATCCAACTCGGGGGAATCGCCTGCTGTGCTCAGCCAGTGGGCCGCAATTTCTGTGCCTTGTTGATGGCCTCGCTGTATCCTGTGCTGGAGAAAGCTGGTGAGGAGACACTGCTGGTGAGCCAGGCGGCGCTGAGCTCCATGTAGGACATCAGTAAGGCCTGTGGATACACTTCCCTCAAGGAACTGATCAATGAGAACTCTGACTACCTGCTTAATGACATATCACTCAACCTTCAGAGGCTCAGCCAGCATCCACAGGTAGTTATGAGGTGTTTTTGTTTTTAGCCCAAAATGGACACAGAAATGAGTGCTGGAGGGTTTACCCGATTTCCTTCTTTGTCTGCTTAAGCCTGTGCGTCCCTTTCAGTAAGTGATTTGAATCCACCTGACATTCAGAAGGTCGTGGTAGAGCATATCGTACGAAGGCAAGATGTCAAACACATCCAGTCCCAGGTTAGACTCCGTACCTTCTCCGGTAAGGTTCCCAGACCTAACAACAAAACTGATTATGACACGTGGCGCACACAAATTAACCTGCTCCAAAATGACCCCAGCATGTCCCCGCTGCAAATATCCAGAAAGATCCATGAGAGCCTGCTCCCACCAGCAGCTGATATAGTTAAAATGTGTGACTCACAGGTGCTATAGCGTACGGCCACAGCTTCACTCTGAGCTCCATCTCCATAGAGTGCAGACAGTGATATCTGATACTCCTTAAGACACAGGACAACAGTTTATTGAGATATTGTATTTTTTATTTCATAATATGTACTCCAACAACTCAATAGTTCTTCCCCACCTGCCTCAGGTCGCCTCCACTTAGGGAGATCCACTTAATGAGGTAAGAAACATCATCATCATCTGCAGCTTCCCAGCGCACCGTGATGTCACTGTCTGAGAAATTAGTTATCCTAAGGTCTGAAGGAGGAGGCACCTTCACTAGAAGAAAAGAATAATGTGTATGGGAATTTTTTAAAAATGGGAAAGCTACATCTTTATATCTTTCATTATTAATAACATTTACAGTACTGTGCAAAAGTCATGAGCCACACGCTGAAGTATTTCATTGGACATTATCTGTTTTTTCCAATCCTTTTTAATCCAGTTCTTGTACCTGACCATTTTCTGAGTAATGTTTTTTGTTTGTTTGTTTGTTTGTGTAAACACTTGTTTGTTTGTTTGTTTGTTTGTTTGTTTGTGTAAACACTTTGCACTGACCATTATTGGAGAATTAAAAAGCACCTAATTCAAGGAATATGTGTACACATA
>NC_140605.1:12489952-12543650 GCF_057381915.1 Diplotaxodon limnothrissa | reverse complement strand
TAAGGCTCCTTTCATTTGTGAGACTGTATTCCACAGCCAGTTGTCTTCTCTCCCCTTTGGTCCGCCCTTACAAGGTGAAGGTGCTGCCCACCCATGATACCAGCAAGGTGCGTGCAAGTGGATCCGGCCTTAACACCACTGGAGCGCCCACCTCTCTGCCAGTGAAGGTCACCATTGATGCCAAAGATGCAGGTGAGGGACTGCTGGCAGTGCAGATCACTGTGAGTGCATGAACGTGGACCACACAATAATGTATTCAAAGCATTGATATTTAGGTAACAGTTTTTGTTTTCTCCTGAAGGACCCAGAGGGGAAGCCCAAGAAGCAGATATCTGTGACAGCCATGATGGGACCTACCTGGTGTTTTATGTGCCAGACATGACTGACAGATACACCACTCTCATTAAGTACGGAGGAGACAAGATCCCTTATTCACCCTACTGAATCACCGGAGATGCCAGCAAGTGCACTGTCACTGAATGTTGTCCAGTGGCCAGGTAGGACTCACTTCCTTGGTTGCTTATACACTTGTAGTTTTCTTTGAAAACGGCCCTTTAAGTCACTTGATCCATGACTTGAGCGAGCACTCTCCATTTGTTCATTTGATAGTTATTGTAGAAAAGATAAGAAATGATGCTTTAGTCTTTTTGTAAATTATAGTCAAACATACAATAAACTGAGGTATTCCCTTTGGTTAACAGAGCAATCCGATAATAAAAGTGGACAAAGCACATCGAGTTGCCACAAATATCTTTGTATATTACGCAGTGGGGCAAAAAATGAGGTGACCAAATACTTCTTTTCCACCATAATTTGCAAATCAGTTCTTTAAAACTCGGACAAGTTAGAGGTATACCTATGATGAAAATGACAGGCCTCTCTCATATTTTTAAGTGGGAGAACGTGCACAATTGGTGGCTGACTAAATACTTTTTTGCCCCACTGTATTTGATCCTGTCTCCCTCAATACTATTTAATATCTAAATGCTTGATTCATCATATTATAACAAATGTGCTGTTGTAGCTACTGACAGTGAGTTTGATTCCATTTTTTCCATCTACCAAAGAGAAATAATATCTCTTAGTGGCAGGTGGATCACACGTTGATTCTAACACTTTGCATATGACTGGGTAGGATGAGCATTTTATAAGCGCTTGTGTGGTTTTTGTTTATTTAAGGAAATACATCAGTTTCCCTTGTATTTTAAATTTGAGTGAAGATCCTAAATTGGCCCCCACTCTTCACTTTGAGAAAAGGCTAATCTGTCTTATCCCCACATGAGCACAGTCAGATATAATACAGGCTTTCACTCAGGAGCAGGAAGGCTAAAGGCTGTTTAATGTTTGATCTAACTGTGTCAGACATTTGCGTTCTCACGTGCATGGACAATATCTTGAAAACTTCAGAGCTGCAGTGCATGTGTAAAAGTGGTTAGAAAGCAGTGCTTTAACACAGGTTTTGTCTCTTTGCGTAGCTGCTCGGTCCATCCAGACTCCCCTCGATATACAACAGTGATGCCAGCAACTCAAATACAAGCTCTCTCCAAGTGATTCCTTCATCATCAACATCTGCATCCATGATCCATTAGCTCAACAGCAACATCTGTCAGCTGTGCATCCAACTCGGGGGAATCGCCTGCTGTGCTCAGCCAGTGGGCCGCAATTTCTGTGCCTTGTTGATGGCCTCGCTGTATCCTGTGCTGGAGAAAGCTGGTGAGGAGACACTGCTGGTGAGCCAGGCGGCGCTGAGCTCCATGTAGGACATCAGTAAGGCCTGTGGATACACTTCCCTCAAGGAACTGATCAATGAGAACTCTGACTACCTGCTTAATGACATATCACTCAACCTTCAGAGGCTCAGCCAGCATCCACAGGTAGTTATGAGGTGTTTTTGTTTTTAGCCCAGAATGGACACAGAAATGAGTGCTGGAGGGTTTACCCGATTTCCTTCTTTGTCTGCTTAAGCCTGTGCGTCCCTTTCAGTAAGTGATTTGAATCCACCTGACATTCAGAAGGTCGTGGTAGAGCATATCGTACGAAGGCAAGATGTCAAACACATCCAGTCCCAGGTTAGACTCCGTACCTTCTCCGGTAAGGTTCCCAGACCTAACAACAAAACTGATTATGACACGTGGCGCACACAAATTAACCTGCTCCAAAATGACCCCAGCATGTCCCCGCTGCAAATATCCAGAAAGATCCATGAGAGCCTGCTCCCACCAGCAGCTGATATAGTTAAAATGTGTGACTCACAGGTGCTATAGCGTACGGCCACAGCTTCACTCTGAGCTCCATCTCCATAGAGTGCAGACAGTGATATCTGATACTCCTTAAGACACAGGACAACAGTTTATTGAGATGTTGTATTTTTTATTTCATAATATGTACTCCAACAACTCAATAGTTCTTCCCCACCTGCCTCAGGTCGCCTCCACTTAGGGAGATCCACTTAATGAGGTAAGAAACATCATCATCATCTGCAGCTTCCCAGCGCACCGTGATGTCACTGTCTGAGAAATTAGTTATCCTAAGGTCTGAAGGAGGAGGCACCTTCACTAGAAGAAAAGAATAATGTGTATGGGAATTTTTTAAAAATGGGAAAGCTACATCTTTATATCTTTCATTATTAATAACATTTACAGTACTGTGCAAAAGTCATGAGCCACACGCTGAAGTATTTCATTGGACATTATCTGTTTTTTCCAATCCTTTTTAATCCAGTTCTTGTACCTGACCATTTTCTGAGTAATGTTTTTTGTTTGTTTG
Source organism: Diplotaxodon limnothrissa (assembly GCF_057381915.1). Lineage (NCBI taxonomy): Eukaryota > Metazoa > Chordata > Actinopteri > Cichliformes > Cichlidae > Diplotaxodon > Diplotaxodon limnothrissa. The sequence continues at coordinate 12,540,884 of NC_140605.1, read as the reverse complement.
TTTGTTTGTGTAAACACTTGTTTGTTTGTTTGTTTGTTTGTTTGTGTAAACACTTTGCACTGACCATTATTGGAGAATTAAAAAGCACCTAATTCAAGGAATATGTGTACACATAACAGAAAACTTGGGAAAGAACCAATTTGAAATCTTTAAGCACTTTGTTACTAGCGGCCTGTCACAAAAACACATTTTGTATAGTGTTTTTTTTTAATCTTGTTAATAAAATGTATACAAATGTGTGTGATTAATCACAATGTGTTAGTGTGTAATCACCCTGAGACATGCATGCCTGTCTGTAAGAGTCAGATCTAAAGCCACTTGTGATTTGGAGATGCAGCCTGCAGATTCTGTCCAGATTATCCCAGCTCTCTTCACTATATATCCAGGCTTCACTTATCAAATCTGTAAAATTCAAGGCTGGTCCTTAAAAGTTCCCAACAATGCAAAAACTGCATAGCAGTTTTTGCACAAGTCCCAGCGTTTCCCACCGCAGCAGCTGTGAAACGAAAGAGGAGAAAGGATGAATGAGTGTTTGCTTATCGGCTCTCCGCTCTCCCCCAAGCTGGCGTTGTTCTTGGTAGCCATGACAACGGAGATAGTCCCAGCTTTGTAAATACAGGCCCCAACAGCCCAAAAAAGAAAAGAAAAAAAAAGGATTGGGATTCCCTGCGCAGCCCAGGAATCCCCCTAGCAGACTGAAGACACAGATAGGACCTGAACTCAGTGAGTGTGTTCGAGCCGAGGCTCGAACCAGGGCCTGTCTGTGCTTCAAGTTGCCAGGGGCCGGCAAGTGTTCTGCGCCACCTGCCCGCCGTGTAAGCTGTACAAATTTGCTATATTTGACTTCTCTGAATATAAATTATTTTTGAAAAGGCAAAATAATAATTTTAATGTGAGGCAAAACATGTATGGTGCTCGATAAAGATGACACGCCGACTCACTTCTTCTTCTTTCTTTTTTTTGCAAAGTTTGTTTTCATATTAAACCAGTGTCAGTGACGTCATTCTATGCGACTACCACAGTAAAGGAAAAGCCTGGATCTGTACATCTTTTTCTTTTATTTTTGTTGTCTAAAACACAAAAATCGCGAAACAGTCAGCTCACAAAGTTGCAGGTTGGTGGCAATTTGGCAGAACAGCCAATGACTTAAAACATTTAAGTGCATATATCTTGCCACAAGACATGTGCGCTAAGCTAGCCAAATTAGTTTCTGTTAGCGAATCAAGTTCAAGCTCCTCACATATCATCATCCAGGGTACAGTCATATGCTCATGAGGAGATCCCACGCAGGTAACACTACGGCAGTGCAACAAGTTAAATATGCACACATTTTAAGCTATTTCCTAATATGTAACCATTATGATAAATGTTTGCCTGCAACCGACACAACCAACACAAATGTCATTGAAAAAAACAAAACCCTGTGATCACATGTTTCTGTTTTTCTAGAACAGAAGAAGCACAATTTAAAAAGCCAGTAGTAATAAATCTTTGTTGTTACTGCATGATTCGAATGAAGTACCTGAAGTCTGGCTGGAATAAGAAGTGGTAATCTGTGTACTGTGCTAGTGATCTGCATAATTCACCTCATCTGTTTGGATGGCAGAAGTCGGCTAACTACACAGCTAATTTCATCAGGCTGCTAATGAAACATCTAAAATGATAGATGGTTAACTACACAACGGAAGTAACAGCATTACAATCACTTGATTTAATTACATTTCCCCCCCAAACTTTTGATCCAAATTAGCAAAGTACTGCAGCCATCTGAACCTTCTAGGTGTTACATGTTACAGTGTTCCACTCTGGCCAGCTTTGAAAATGGAAAACTCTTTGCGTGGTTTACTCGGTTCTGTAAATAAGGCTCCTTTCATTTGTGAGACTGTATTCCACAGCCAGTTGTCTTCTCTCCCCTTTGGTCCGCCCTTACAAGGTGAAGGTGCTGCCCACCCATGATACCAGCAAGGTGCGTGCAAGTGGATCCGGCCTTAACACCACTGGAGCGCCCACCTCTCTGCCAGTGAAGGTCACCATTGATGCCAAAGATGCAGGTGAGGGACTGCTGGCAGTGCAGATCACTGTGAGTGCATGAACGTGGACCACACAATAATGTATTCAAAGCATTGATATTTAGGTAACAGTTTTTGTTTTCTCCTGAAGGACCCAGAGGGGAAGCCCAAGAAGCAGATATCTGTGACAGCCATGATGGGACCTACCTGGTGTTTTATGTGCCAGACATGACTGACAGATACACCACTCTCATTAAGTACGGAGGAGACAAGATCCCTTATTCACCCTACTGAATCACCGGAGATGCCAGCAAGTGCACTGTCACTGAATGTTGTCCAGTGGCCAGGTAGGACTCACTTCCTTGGTTGCTTATACACTTGTAGTTTTCTTTGAAAACGGCCCTTTAAGTCACTTGATCCATGACTTGAGCGAGCACTCTCCATTTGTTCATTTGATAGTTATTGTAGAAAAGATAAGAAATGATGCTTTAGTCTTTTTGTAAATTATAGTCAAACATACAATAAACTGAGGTATTCCCTTTGGTTAACAGAGCAATCCGATAATAAAAGTGGACAAAGCACATCGAGTTGCCACAAATATCTTTGTATATTACGCAGTGGGGCAAAAAATGAGGTGACCAAATACTTCTTTTCCACCATAATTTGCAAATCAGTTCTTTAAAACTCGGACAAGTTAGAGGTATACCTATGATGAAAATGACAGGCCTCTCTCATATTTTTAAGTGGGAGAACGTGCACAATTGGTGGCTGACTAAATACTTTTTTGCCCCACTGTATTTGATCCTGTCTCCCTCAATACTATTTAATATCTAAATGCTTGATTCATCATATTATAACAAATGTGCTGTTGTAGCTACTGACAGTGAGTTTGATTCCATTTTTTCCATCTACCAAAGAGAAATAATATCTCTTAGTGGCAGGTGGATCACACGTTGATTCTAACACTTTGCATATGACTGGGTAGGATGAGCATTTTATAAGCGCTTGTGTGGTTTTTGTTTATTTAAGGAAATACATCAGTTTCCCTTGTATTTTAAATTTGAGTGAAGATCCTAAATTGGCCCCCACTCTTCACTTTGAGAAAAGGCTAATCTGTCTTATCCCCACATGAGCACAGTCAGATATAATACAGGCTTTCACTCAGGAGCAGGAAGGCTAAAGGCTGTTTAATGTTTGATCTAACTGTGTCAGACATTTGCGTTCTCACGTGCATGGACAATATCTTGAAAACTTCAGAGCTGCAGTGCATGTGTAAAAGTGGTTAGAAAGCAGTGCTTTAACACAGGTTTTGTCTCTTTGCGTAGCTGCTCGGTCCATCCAGACTCCCCTCGATATACAACAGTGATGCCAGCAACTCAAATACAAGCTCTCTCCAAGTGATTCCTTCATCATCAACATCTGCATCCATGATCCATTAGCTCAACAGCAACATCTGTCAGCTGTGCATCCAACTCGGGGGAATCGCCTGCTGTGCTCAGCCAGTGGGCCGCAATTTCTGTGCCTTGTTGATGGCCTCGCTGTATCCTGTGCTGGAGAAAGCTGGTGAGGAGACACTGCTGGTGAGCCAGGCGGCGCTGAGCTCCATGTAGGACATCAGTAAGGCCTGTGGATACACTTCCCTCAAGGAACTGATCAATGAGAACTCTGACTACCTGCTTAATGACATATCACTCAACCTTCAGAGGCTCAGCCAGCATCCACAGGTAGTTATGAGGTGTTTTTGTTTTTAGCCCAGAATGGACACAGAAATGAGTGCTGGAGGGTTTACCCGATTTCCTTCTTTGTCTGCTTAAGCCTGTGCGTCCCTTTCAGTAAGTGATTTGAATCCACCTGACATTCAGAAGGTCGTGGTAGAGCATATCGTACGAAGGCAAGATGTCAAACACATCCAGTCCCAGGTTAGACTCCGTACCTTCTCCGGTAAGGTTCCCAGACCTAACAACAAAACTGATTATGACACGTGGCGCACACAAATTAACCTGCTCCAAAATGACCCCAGCATGTCCCCGCTGCAAATATCCAGAAAGATCCATGAGAGCCTGCTCCCACCAGCAGCTGATATAGTTAAAATGTGTGACTCACAGGTGCTATAGCGTACGGCCACAGCTTCACTCTGAGCTCCATCTCCATAGAGTGCAGACAGTGATATCTGATACTCCTTAAGACACAGGACAACAGTTTATTGAGATGTTGTATTTTTTATTTCATAATATGTACTCCAACAACTCAATAGTTCTTCCCCACCTGCCTCAGGTCACCTCCACTTAGGGAGATCCACTTAATGAGGTAAGAAACATCATCATCATCTGCAGCTTCCCAGCGCACCGTGATGTCACTGTCTGAGAAATTAGTTATCCTAAGGTCTGAAGGAGGAGGCACCTTCACTAGAAGAAAAGAATAATGTGTATGGGAATTTTTTAAAAATGGGAAAGCTACATCTTTATATCTTTCATTATTAATAACATTTACAGTACTGTGCAAAAGTCATGAGCCACACGCTGAAGTATTTCATTGGACATTATCTGTTTTTTCCAATCCTTTTTAATCCAGTTCTTGTACCTGACCATTTTCTGAGTAATGTTTTTTGTTTGTTTGTTTGTTTGTGTAAACACTTGTTTGTTTGTTTGTTTGTTTGTTTGTTTGTGTAAACACTTTGCACTGACCATTATTGGAGAATTAAAAAGCACCTAATTCAAGGAATATGTGTACACATAACAGAAAACTTGGGAAAGAACCAATTTGAAATCTTTAAGCACTTTGTTACTAGCGGCCTGTCACAAAAACACATTTTGTATAGTGTTTTTTTTTAATCTTGTTAATAAAATGTATACAAATGTGTGTGATTAATCACAATGTGTTAGTGTGTAATCACCCTGAGACATGCATGCCTGTCTGTAAGAGTCAGATCTAAAGCCACTTGTGATTTGGAGATGCAGCCTGCAGATTCTGTCCAGATTATCCCAGCTCTCTTCACTATATATCCAGGCTTCACTTATCAAATCTGTAAAATTCAAGGCTGGTCCTTAAAAGTTCCCAACAATGCAAAAACTGCATAGCAGTTTTTGCACAAGTCCCAGCGTTTCCCACCGCAGCAGCTGTGAAACGAAAGAGGAGAAAGGATGAATGAGTGTTTGCTTATCGGCTCTCCGCTCTCCCCCAAGCTGGCGTTGTTCTTGGTAGCCATGACAACGGAGATAGTCCCAGCTTTGTAAATACAGGCCCCAACAGCCCAAAAAAGAAAAGAAAAAAAAAGGATTGGGATTCCCTGCGCAGCCCAGGAATCCCCCTAGCAGACTGAAGACACAGATAGGACCTGAACTCAGTGAGTGTGTTCGAGCCGAGGCTCGAACCAGGGCCTGTCTGTGCTTCAAGTTGCCAGGGGCCGGCAAGTGTTCTGCGCCACCTGCCCGCCGTGTAAGCTGTACAAATTTGCTATATTTGACTTCTCTGAATATAAATTATTTTTGAAAAGGCAAAATAATAATTTTAATGTGAGGCAAAACATGTATGGTGCTCGATAAAGATGACACGCCGACTCACTTCTTCTTCTTTCTTTTTTTTGCAAAGTTTGTTTTCATATTAAACCAGTGTCAGTGACGTCATTCTATGCGACTACCACAGTAAAGGAAAGGCCTGGATCTGTACATCTTTTTCTTTTATTTTTGTTGTCTAAAACACAAAAATCGCGAAACAGTCAGCTCACAAAGTTGCAGGTTGGTGGCAATTTGGCAGAACAGCCAATGACTTAAAACATTTAAGTGCATATATCTTGCCACAAGACATGTGCGCTAAGCTAGCCAAATTAGTTTCTGTTAGCGAATCAAGTTCAAGCTCCTCACATATCATCATCCAGGGTACAGTCATATGCTCATGAGGAGATCCCACGCAGGTAACACTACGGCAGTGCAACAAGTTAAATATGCACACATTTTAAGCTATTTCCTAATATGTAACCATTATGATAAATGTTTGCCTGCAACCGACACAACCAACACAAATGTCATTGAAAAAAACAAAACCCTGTGATCACATGTTTCTGTTTTTCTAGAACAGAAGAAGCACAATTTAAAAAGCCAGTAGTAATAAATCTTTGTTGTTACTGCATGATTCGAATGAAGTACCTGAAGTCTGGCTGGAATAAGAAGTGGTAATCTGTGTACTGTGCTAGTGATCTGCATAATTCACCTCATCTGTTTGGATGGCAGAAGTCGGCTAACTACACAGCTAATTTCATCAGGCTGCTAATGAAACATCTAAAATGATAGATGGTTAACTACACAACGGAAGTAACAGCATTACAATCACTTGATTTAATTACATTTCCCCCCCAAACTTTTGATCCAAATTAGCAAAGTACTGCAGCCATCTGAACCTTCTAGGTGTTACATGTTACAGTGTTCCACTCTGGCCAGCTTTGAAAATGGAAAACTCTTTGCGTGGTTTACTCGGTTCTGTAAATAAGGCTCCTTTCATTTGTGAGACTGTATTCCACAGCCAGTTGTCTTCTCTCCCCTTTGGTCCGCCCTTACAAGGTGAAGGTGCTGCCCACCCATGATACCAGCAAGGTGCGTGCAAGTGGATCCGGCCTTAACACCACTGGAGCGCCCACCTCTCTGCCAGTGAAGGTCACCATTGATGCCAAAGATGCAGGTGAGGGACTGCTGGCAGTGCAGATCACTGTGAGTGCATGAACGTGGACCACACAATAATGTATTCAAAGCATTGATATTTAGGTAACAGTTTTTGTTTTCTCCTGAAGGACCCAGAGGGGAAGCCCAAGAAGCAGATATCTGTGACAGCCATGATGGGACCTACCTGGTGTTTTATGTGCCAGACATGACTGACAGATACACCACTCTCATTAAGTACGGAGGAGACAAGATCCCTTATTCACCCTACTGAATCACCGGAGATGCCAGCAAGTGCACTGTCACTGAATGTTGTCCAGTGGCCAGGTAGGACTCACTTCCTTGGTTGCTTATACACTTGTAGTTTTCTTTGAAAACGGCCCTTTAAGTCACTTGATCCATGACTTGAGCGAGCACTCTCCATTTGTTCATTTGATAGTTATTGTAGAAAAGATAAGAAATGATGCTTTAGTCTTTTTGTAAATTATAGTCAAACATACAATAAACTGAGGTATTCCCTTTGGTTAACAGAGCAATCCGATAATAAAAGTGGACAAAGCACATCGAGTTGCCACAAATATCTTTGTATATTACGCAGTGGGGCAAAAAATGAGGTGACCAAATACTTCTTTTCCACCATAATTTGCAAATCAGTTCTTTAAAACTCGGACAAGTTAGAGGTATACCTATGATGAAAATGACAGGCCTCTCTCATATTTTTAAGTGGGAGAACGTGCACAATTGGTGGCTGACTAAATACTTTTTTGCCCCACTGTATTTGATCCTGTCTCCCTCAATACTATTTAATATCTAAATGCTTGATTCATCATATTATAACAAATGTGCTGTTGTAGCTACTGACAGTGAGTTTGATTCCATTTTTTCCATCTACCAAAGAGAAATAATATCTCTTAGTGGCAGGTGGATCACACGTTGATTCTAACACTTTGCATATGACTGGGTAGGATGAGCATTTTATAAGCGCTTGTGTGGTTTTTGTTTATTTAAGGAAATACATCAGTTTCCCTTGTATTTTAAATTTGAGTGAAGATCCTAAATTGGCCCCCACTCTTCACTTTGAGAAAAGGCTAATCTGTCTTATCCCCACATGAGCACAGTCAGATATAATACAGGCTTTCACTCAGGAGCAGGAAGGCTAAAGGCTGTTTAATGTTTGATCTAACTGTGTCAGACATTTGCGTTCTCACGTGCATGGACAATATCTTGAAAACTTCAGAGCTGCAGTGCATGTGTAAAAGTGGTTAGAAAGCAGTGCTTTAACACAGGTTTTGTCTCTTTGCGTAGCTGCTCGGTCCATCCAGACTCCCCTCGATATACAACAGTGATGCCAGCAACTCAAATACAAGCTCTCTCCAAGTGATTCCTTCATCATCAACATCTGCATCCATGATCCATTAGCTCAACAGCAACATCTGTCAGCTGTGCATCCAACTCGGGGGAATCGCCTGCTGTGCTCAGCCAGTGGGCCGCAATTTCTGTGCCTTGTTGATGGCCTCGCTGTATCCTGTGCTGGAGAAAGCTGGTGAGGAGACACTGCTGGTGAGCCAGGCGGCGCTGAGCTCCATGTAGGACATCAGTAAGGCCTGTGGATACACTTCCCTCAAGGAACTGATCAATGAGAACTCTGACTACCTGCTTAATGACATATCACTCAACCTTCAGAGGCTCAGCCAGCATCCACAGGTAGTTATGAGGTGTTTTTGTTTTTAGCCCAGAATGGACACAGAAATGAGTGCTGGAGGGTTTACCCGATTTCCTTCTTTGTCTGCTTAAGCCTGTGCGTCCCTTTCAGTAAGTGATTTGAATCCACCTGACATTCAGAAGGTCGTGGTAGAGCATATCGTACGAAGGCAAGATGTCAAACACATCCAGTCCCAGGTTAGACTCCGTACCTTCTCCGGTAAGGTTCCCAGACCTAACAACAAAACTGATTATGACACGTGGCGCACACAAATTAACCTGCTCCAAAATGACCCCAGCATGTCCCCGCTGCAAATATCCAGAAAGATCCATGAGAGCCTGCTCCCACCAGCAGCTGATATAGTTAAAATGTGTGACTCACAGGTGCTATAGCGTACGGCCACAGCTTCACTCTGAGCTCCATCTCCATAGAGTGCAGACAGTGATATCTGATACTCCTTAAGACACAGGACAACAGTTTATTGAGATGTTGTATTTTTTATTTCATAATATGTACTCCAACAACTCAATAGTTCTTCCCCACCTGCCTCAGGTCGCCTCCACTTAGGGAGATCCACTTAATGAGGTAAGAAACATCATCATCATCTGCAGCTTCCCAGCGCACCGTGATGTCACTGTCTGAGAAATTAGTTATCCTAAGGTCTGAAGGAGGAGGCACCTTCACTAGAAGAAAAGAATAATGTGTATGGGAATTTTTTAAAAATGGGAAAGCTACATCTTTATATCTTTCATTATTAATAACATTTACAGTACTGTGCAAAAGTCATGAGCCACACGCTGAAGTATTTCATTGGACATTATCTGTTTTTTCCAATCCTTTTTAATCCAGTTCTTGTACCTGACCATTTTCTGAGTAATGTTTTTTGTTTGTTTGTTTGTTTGTGTAAACACTTGTTTGTTTGTTTGTTTGTTTGTTTGTGTAAACACTTTGCACTGACCATTATTGGAGAATTAAAAAGCACCTAATTCAAGGAATATGTGTACACATAACAGAAAACTTGGGAAAGAACCAATTTGAAATCTTTAAGCACTTTGTTACTAGCGGCCTGTCACAAAAACACATTTTGTATAGTGTTTTTTTTTAATCTTGTTAATAAAATGTATACAAATGTGTGTGATTAATCACAATGTGTTAGTGTGTAATCACCCTGAGACATGCATGCCTGTCTGTAAGAGTCAGATCTAAAGCCACTTGTGATTTGGAGATGCAGCCTGCAGATTCTGTCCAGATTATCCCAGCTCTCTTCACTATATATCCAGGCTTCACTTATCAAATCTGTAAAATTCAAGGCTGGTCCTTAAAAGTTCCCAACAATGCAAAAACTGCATAGCAGTTTTTGCACAAGTCCCAGCGTTTCCCACCGCAGCAGCTGTGAAACGAAAGAGGAGAAAGGATGAATGAGTGTTTGCTTATCGGCTCTCCGCTCTCCCCCAAGCTGGCGTTGTTCTTGGTAGCCATGACAACGGAGATAGTCCCAGCTTTGTAAATACAGGCCCCAACAGCCCAAAAAAGAAAAGAAAAAAAAAGGATTGGGATTCCCTGCGCAGCCCAGGAATCCCCCTAGCAGACTGAAGACACAGATAGGACCTGAACTCAGTGAGTGTGTTCGAGCCGAGGCTCGAACCAGGGCCTGTCTGTGCTTCAAGTTGCCAGGGGCCGGCAAGTGTTCTGCGCCACCTGCCCGCCGTGTAAGCTGTACAAATTTGCTATATTTGACTTCTCTGAATATAAATTATTTTTGAAAAGGCAAAATAATAATTTTAATGTGAGGCAAAACATGTATGGTGCTCGATAAAGATGACACGCCGACTCACTTCTTCTTCTTTCTTTTTTTTGCAAAGTTTGTTTTCATATTAAACCAGTGTCAGTGACGTCATTCTATGCGACTACCACAGTAAAGGAAAAGCCTGGATCTGTACATCTTTTTCTTTTATTTTTGTTGTCTAAAACACAAAAATCGCGAAACAGTCAGCTCACAAAGTTGCAGGTTGGTGGCAATTTGGCAGAACAGCCAATGACTTAAAACATTTAAGTGCATATATCTTGCCACAAGACATGTGCGCTAAGCTAGCCAAATTAGTTTCTGTTAGCGAATCAAGTTCAAGCTCCTCACATATCATCATCCAGGGTACAGTCATATGCTCATGAGGAGATCCCACGCAGGTAACACTACGGCAGTGCAACAAGTTAAATATGCACACATTTTAAGCTATTTCCTAATATGTAACCATTATGATAAATGTTTGCCTGCAACCGACACAACCAACACAAATGTCATTGAAAAAAACAAAACCCTGTGATCACATGTTTCTGTTTTTCTAGAACAGAAGAAGCACAATTTAAAAAGCCAGTAGTAATAAATCTTTGTTGTTACTGCATGATTCGAATGAAGTACCTGAAGTCTGGCTGGAATAAGAAGTGGTAATCTGTGTACTGTGCTAGTGATCTGCATAATTCACCTCATCTGTTTGGATGGCAGAAGTCGGCTAACTACACAGCTAATTTCATCAGGCTGCTAATGAAACATCTAAAATGATAGATGGTTAACTACACAACGGAAGTAACAGCATTACAATCACTTGATTTAATTACATTTCCCCCCCAAACTTTTGATCCAAATTAGCAAAGTACTGCAGCCATCTGAACCTTCTAGGTGTTACATGTTACAGTGTTCCACTCTGGCCAGCTTTGAAAATGGAAAACTCTTTGCGTGGTTTACTCGGTTCTGTAAATAAGGCTCCTTTCATTTGTGAGACTGTATTCCACAGCCAGTTGTCTTCTCTCCCCTTTGGTCCGCCCTTACAAGGTGAAGGTGCTGCCCACCCATGATACCAGCAAGGTGCGTGCAAGTGGATCCGGCCTTAACACCACTGGAGCGCCCACCTCTCTGCCAGTGAAGGTCACCATTGATGCCAAAGATGCAGGTGAGGGACTGCTGGCAGTGCAGATCACTGTGAGTGCATGAACGTGGACCACACAATAATGTATTCAAAGCATTGATATTTAGGTAACAGTTTTTGTTTTCTCCTGAAGGACCCAGAGGGGAAGCCCAAGAAGCAGATATCTGTGACAGCCATGATGGGACCTACCTGGTGTTTTATGTGCCAGACATGACTGACAGATACACCACTCTCATTAAGTACGGAGGAGACAAGATCCCTTATTCACCCTACTGAATCACCGGAGATGCCAGCAAGTGCACTGTCACTGAATGTTGTCCAGTGGCCAGGTAGGACTCACTTCCTTGGTTGCTTATACACTTGTAGTTTTCTTTGAAAACGGCCCTTTAAGTCACTTGATCCATGACTTGAGCGAGCACTCTCCATTTGTTCATTTGATAGTTATTGTAGAAAAGATAAGAAATGATGCTTTAGTCTTTTTGTAAATTATAGTCAAACATACAATAAACTGAGGTATTCCCTTTGGTTAACAGAGCAATCCGATAATAAAAGTGGACAAAGCACATCGAGTTGCCACAAATATCTTTGTATATTACGCAGTGGGGCAAAAAATGAGGTGACCAAATACTTCTTTTCCACCATAATTTGCAAATCAGTTCTTTAAAACTCGGACAAGTTAGAGGTATACCTATGATGAAAATGACAGGCCTCTCTCATATTTTTAAGTGGGAGAACGTGCACAATTGGTGGCTGACTAAATACTTTTTTGCCCCACTGTATTTGATCCTGTCTCCCTCAATACTATTTAATATCTAAATGCTTGATTCATCATATTATAACAAATGTGCTGTTGTAGCTACTGACAGTGAGTTTGATTCCATTTTTTCCATCTACCAAAGAGAAATAATATCTCTTAGTGGCAGGTGGATCACACGTTGATTCTAACACTTTGCATATGACTGGGTAGGATGAGCATTTTATAAGCGCTTGTGTGGTTTTTGTTTATTTAAGGAAATACATCAGTTTCCCTTGTATTTTAAATTTGAGTGAAGATCCTAAATTGGCCCCCACTCTTCACTTTGAGAAAAGGCTAATCTGTCTTATCCCCACATGAGCACAGTCAGATATAATACAGGCTTTCACTCAGGAGCAGGAAGGCTAAAGGCTGTTTAATGTTTGATCTAACTGTGTCAGACATTTGCGTTCTCACGTGCATGGACAATATCTTGAAAACTTCAGAGCTGCAGTGCATGTGTAAAAGTGGTTAGAAAGCAGTGCTTTAACACAGGTTTTGTCTCTTTGCGTAGCTGCTCGGTCCATCCAGACTCCCCTCGATATACAACAGTGATGCCAGCAACTCAAATACAAGCTCTCTCCAAGTGATTCCTTCATCATCAACATCTGCATCCATGATCCATTAGCTCAACAGCAACATCTGTCAGCTGTGCATCCAACTCGGGGGAATCGCCTGCTGTGCTCAGCCAGTGGGCCGCAATTTCTGTGCCTTGTTGATGGCCTCGCTGTATCCTGTGCTGGAGAAAGCTGGTGAGGAGACACTGCTGGTGAGCCAGGCGGCGCTGAGCTCCATGTAGGACATCAGTAAGGCCTGTGGATACACTTCCCTCAAGGAACTGATCAATGAGAACTCTGACTACCTGCTTAATGACATATCACTCAACCTTCAGAGGCTCAGCCAGCATCCACAGGTAGTTATGAGGTGTTTTTGTTTTTAGCCCAAAATGGACACAGAAATGAGTGCTGGAGGGTTTACCCGATTTCCTTCTTTGTCTGCTTAAGCCTGTGCGTCCCTTTCAGTAAGTGATTTGAATCCACCTGACATTCAGAAGGTCGTGGTAGAGCATATCGTACGAAGGCAAGATGTCAAACACATCCAGTCCCAGGTTAGACTCCGTACCTTCTCCGGTAAGGTTCCCAGACCTAACAACAAAACTGATTATGACACGTGGCGCACACAAATTAACCTGCTCCAAAATGACCCCAGCATGTCCCCGCTGCAAATATCCAGAAAGATCCATGAGAGCCTGCTCCCACCAGCAGCTGATATAGTTAAAATGTGTGACTCACAGGTGCTATAGCGTACGGCCACAGCTTCACTCTGAGCTCCATCTCCATAGAGTGCAGACAGTGATATCTGATACTCCTTAAGACACAGGACAACAGTTTATTGAGATATTGTATTTTTTATTTCATAATATGTACTCCAACAACTCAATAGTTCTTCCCCACCTGCCTCAGGTCGCCTCCACTTAGGGAGATCCACTTAATGAGGTAAGAAACATCATCATCATCTGCAGCTTCCCAGCGCACCGTGATGTCACTGTCTGAGAAATTAGTTATCCTAAGGTCTGAAGGAGGAGGCACCTTCACTAGAAGAAAAGAATAATGTGTATGGGAATTTTTTAAAAATGGGAAAGCTACATCTTTATATCTTTCATTATTAATAACATTTACAGTACTGTGCAAAAGTCATGAGCCACACGCTGAAGTATTTCATTGGACATTATCTGTTTTTTCCAATCCTTTTTAATCCAGTTCTTGTACCTGACCATTTTCTGAGTAATGTTTTTTGTTTGTTTGTTTGTGTAAACACTTGTTTGTTTGTTTGTTTGTTTGTTTGTTTGTGTAAACACTTTGCACTGACCATTATTGGAGAATTAAAAAGCACCTAATTCAAGGAATATGTGTACACATAACAGAAAACTTGGGAAAGAACCAATTTGAAATCTTTAAGCACTTTGTTACTAGCGGCCTGTCACAAAAACACATTTTGTATAGTGTTTTTTTTTAATCTTGTTAATAAAATGTATACAAATGTGTGTGATTAATCACAATGTGTTAGTGTGTAATCACCCTGAGACATGCATGCCTGTCTGTAAGAGTCAGATCTAAAGCCACTTGTGATTTGGAGATGCAGCCTGCAGATTCTGTCCAGATTATCCCAGCTCTCTTCACTATATATCCAGGCTTCACTTATCAAATCTGTAAAATTCAAGGCTGGTCCTTAAAAGTTCCCAACAATGCAAAAACTGCATAGCAGTTTTTGCACAAGTCCCAGCGTTTCCCACCGCAGCAGCTGTGAAACGAAAGAGGAGAAAGGATGAATGAGTGTTTGCTTATCGGCTCTCCGCTCTCCCCCAAGCTGGCGTTGTTCTTGGTAGCCATGACAACGGAGATAGTCCCAGCTTTGTAAATACAGGCCCCAACAGCCCAAAAAAGAAAAGAAAAAAAAAAGGATTGGGATTCCCTGCGCAGCCCAGGAATCCCCCTAGCAGACTGAAGACACAGATAGGACCTGAACTCAGTGAGTGTGTTCGAGCCGAGGCTCGAACCAGGGCCTGTCTGTGCTTCAAGTTGCCAGGGGCCGGCAAGTGTTCTGCGCCACCTGCCCGCCGTGTAAGCTGTACAAATTTGCTATATTTGACTTCTCTGAATATAAATTATTTTTGAAAAGGCAAAATAATAATTTTAATGTGAGGCAAAACATGTATGGTGCTCGATAAAGATGACACGCCGACTCACTTCTTCTTCTTTCTTTTTTTTGCAAAGTTTGTTTTCATATTAAACCAGTGTCAGTGACGTCATTCTATGCGACTACCACAGTAAAGGAAAGGCCTGGATCTGTACATCTTTTTCTTTTATTTTTGTTGTCTAAAACACAAAAATCGCGAAACAGTCAGCTCACAAAGTTGCAGGTTGGTGGCAATTTGGCAGAACAGCCAATGACTTAAAACATTTAAGTGCATATATCTTGCCACAAGACATGTGCGCTAAGCTAGCCAAATTAGTTTCTGTTAGCGAATCAAGTTCAAGCTCCTCACATATCATCATCCAGGGTACAGTCATATGCTCATGAGGAGATCCCACGCAGGTAACACTACGGCAGTGCAACAAGTTAAATATGCACACATTTTAAGCTATTTCCTAATATGTAACCATTATGATAAATGTTTGCCTGCAACCGACACAACCAACACAAATGTCATTGAAAAAAACAAAACCCTGTGATCACATGTTTCTGTTTTTCTAGAACAGAAGAAGCACAATTTAAAAAGCCAGTAGTAATAAATCTTTGTTGTTACTGCATGATTCGAATGAAGTACCTGAAGTCTGGCTGGAATAAGAAGTGGTAATCTGTGTACTGTGCTAGTGATCTGCATAATTCACCTCATCTGTTTGGATGGCAGAAGTCGGCTAACTACACAGCTAATTTCATCAGGCTGCTAATGAAACATCTAAAATGATAGATGGTTAACTACACAACGGAAGTAACAGCATTACAATCACTTGATTTAATTACATTTCCCCCCCAAACTTTTGATCCAAATTAGCAAAGTACTGCAGCCATCTGAACCTTCTAGGTGTTACATGTTACAGTGTTCCACTCTGGCCAGCTTTGAAAATGGAAAACTCTTTGCGTGGTTTACTCGGTTCTGTAAATAAGGCTCCTTTCATTTGTGAGACTGTATTCCACAGCCAGTTGTCTTCTCTCCCCTTTGGTCCGCCCTTACAAGGTGAAGGTGCTGCCCACCCATGATACCAGCAAGGTGCGTGCAAGTGGATCCGGCCTTAACACCACTGGAGCGCCCACCTCTCTGCCAGTGAAGGTCACCATTGATGCCAAAGATGCAGGTGAGGGACTGCTGGCAGTGCAGATCACTGTGAGTGCATGAACGTGGACCACACAATAATGTATTCAAAGCATTGATATTTAGGTAACAGTTTTTGTTTTCTCCTGAAGGACCCAGAGGGGAAGCCCAAGAAGCAGATATCTGTGACAGCCATGATGGGACCTACCTGGTGTTTTATGTGCCAGACATGACTGACAGATACACCACTCTCATTAAGTACGGAGGAGACAAGATCCCTTATTCACCCTACTGAATCACCGGAGATGCCAGCAAGTGCACTGTCACTGAATGTTGTCCAGTGGCCAGGTAGGACTCACTTCCTTGGTTGCTTATACACTTGTAGTTTTCTTTGAAAACGGCCCTTTAAGTCACTTGATCCATGACTTGAGCGAGCACTCTCCATTTGTTCATTTGATAGTTATTGTAGAAAAGATAAGAAATGATGCTTTAGTCTTTTTGTAAATTATAGTCAAACATACAATAAACTGAGGTATTCCCTTTGGTTAACAGAGCAATCCGATAATAAAAGTGGACAAAGCACATCGAGTTGCCACAAATATCTTTGTATATTACGCAGTGGGGCAAAAAATGAGGTGACCAAATACTTCTTTTCCACCATAATTTGCAAATCAGTTCTTTAAAACTCGGACAAGTTAGAGGTATACCTATGATGAAAATGACAGGCCTCTCTCATATTTTTAAGTGGGAGAACGTGCACAATTGGTGGCTGACTAAATACTTTTTTGCCCCACTGTATTTGATCCTGTCTCCCTCAATACTATTTAATATCTAAATGCTTGATTCATCATATTATAACAAATGTGCTGTTGTAGCTACTGACAGTGAGTTTGATTCCATTTTTTCCATCTACCAAAGAGAAATAATATCTCTTAGTGGCAGGTGGATCACACGTTGATTCTAACACTTTGCATATGACTGGGTAGGATGAGCATTTTATAAGCGCTTGTGTGGTTTTTGTTTATTTAAGGAAATACATCAGTTTCCCTTGTATTTTAAATTTGAGTGAAGATCCTAAATTGGCCCCCACTCTTCACTTTGAGAAAAGGCTAATCTGTCTTATCCCCACATGAGCACAGTCAGATATAATACAGGCTTTCACTCAGGAGCAGGAAGGCTAAAGGCTGTTTAATGTTTGATCTAACTGTGTCAGACATTTGCGTTCTCACGTGCATGGACAATATCTTGAAAACTTCAGAGCTGCAGTGCATGTGTAAAAGTGGTTAGAAAGCAGTGCTTTAACACAGGTTTTGTCTCTTTGCGTAGCTGCTCGGTCCATCCAGACTCCCCTCGATATACAACAGTGATGCCAGCAACTCAAATACAAGCTCTCTCCAAGTGATTCCTTCATCATCAACATCTGCATCCATGATCCATTAGCTCAACAGCAACATCTGTCAGCTGTGCATCCAACTCGGGGGAATCGCCTGCTGTGCTCAGCCAGTGGGCCGCAATTTCTGTGCCTTGTTGATGGCCTCGCTGTATCCTGTGCTGGAGAAAGCTGGTGAGGAGACACTGCTGGTGAGCCAGGCGGCGCTGAGCTCCATGTAGGACATCAGTAAGGCCTGTGGATACACTTCCCTCAAGGAACTGATCAATGAGAACTCTGACTACCTGCTTAATGACATATCACTCAACCTTCAGAGGCTCAGCCAGCATCCACAGGTAGTTATGAGGTGTTTTTGTTTTTAGCCCAAAATGGACACAGAAATGAGTGCTGGAGGGTTTACCCGATTTCCTTCTTTGTCTGCTTAAGCCTGTGCGTCCCTTTCAGTAAGTGATTTGAATCCACCTGACATTCAGAAGGTCGTGGTAGAGCATATCGTACGAAGGCAAGATGTCAAACACATCCAGTCCCAGGTTAGACTCCGTACCTTCTCCGGTAAGGTTCCCAGACCTAACAACAAAACTGATTATGACACGTGGCGCACACAAATTAACCTGCTCCAAAATGACCCCAGCATGTCCCCGCTGCAAATATCCAGAAAGATCCATGAGAGCCTGCTCCCACCAGCAGCTGATATAGTTAAAATGTGTGACTCACAGGTGCTATAGCGTACGGCCACAGCTTCACTCTGAGCTCCATCTCCATAGAGTGCAGACAGTGATATCTGATACTCCTTAAGACACAGGACAACAGTTTATTGAGATATTGTATTTTTTATTTCATAATATGTACTCCAACAACTCAATAGTTCTTCCCCACCTGCCTCAGGTCGCCTCCAACCTTTTTAAAAAAAACAAGCGCATCCATGCTCACAGGTGTACACATGGGTGATCACACCCACAAACTACACCCTTTTTGGCTCCTACCTCAAAGCACACTGTGTTCTGTTGATCTTATGTGCTGCACAATAATGTTTAATATTTAGTATTTACTGTCATATTCCCATATATCATTGTGATGCTGTTTATTCTATTACTCTTGTTCTCTTCTGCTTGTTTTCTTTTTTCTTTCTCAGCAGGTGATCCAGGTGATCGATATATGCATTTTTTATTTCTTTTTTTTTTCTGCTCATTCTATTGGTTTTTGTTTTTTGCCCTTCTCCCCCGTCCCTCTTCTCAGCTGTTTCTCTTTCCCTCTTTCTTTCTCCCCTTCTTTCCCCCAGTCAAGTCTGTCCCGTATTCAGCAAGTGAAAATAAAATAAACAATAAAAGGTGAATCAAATGGACCATTACGGCAAGGCTGGGATGGTCAATTTGGTAAAGTAAATCCGTTGGGCATCTTTCTTTGCCTTTAGACAACAATTCTGATGGCAAAAGAGCCAAACGGGACAGGCAAAAAAAAAAGAAAAAAAGAAAAAAAGAAGTGGCTTTAGATCTGACTCTTACAGACAGGCATGCATGTCTCAGGGTGATTACACACTAACACATTGTGATTAATCACACACATTTGTATACATTTTATTAACAAGATTAAAAAAAAAACACTATACAAAATGTGTTTTTGTGACAGGCCGCTAGTAACAAAGTGCTTAAAGATTTCAAATTGGTTCTTTCCCAAGTTTTCTGTTATGTGTACACATATTCCTTGAATTAGGTGCTTTTTAATTCTCCAATAATGGTCAGTGCAAAGTGTTTACACAAACAAACAAACAAACAAACAAACAAACAAACAAACAAACAAGTGTTTACACAAACAAACAAACAAACAACATTACTCAGAAAATGGTCAGGTACAAGAACTGGATTAAAAAGGATTGGAAAAAACAGATAATGTCCAATGAAATACTTCAGCGTGTGGCTCATGACTTTTGCACAGTACTGTAAATGTTATTAATAATGAAAGATATAAAGATGTAGCTTTCCCATTTTTAAAAAATTCCCATACACATTATTCTTTTCTTCTAGTGAAGGTGCCTCCTCCTTCAGACCTTAGGATAACTAATTTCTCAGACAGTGACATCACGGTGCGCTGGGAAGCTGCAGATGATGATGATGTTTCTTACCTCATTAAGTGGATCTCCCTAAGTGGAGGCGACCTGAGGCAGGTGGGGAAGAACTATTGAGTTGTTGGAGTACATATTATGAAATAAAAAATACAATATCTCAATAAACTGTTGTCCTGTGTCTTAAGGAGTATCAGATATCACTGTCTGCACTCTATGGAGATGGAGCTCAGAGTGAAGCTGTGGCCGTACGCTATAGCACCTGTGAGTCACACATTTTAACTATATCAGCTGCTGGTGGGAGCAGGCTCTCATGGATCTTTCTGGATATTTGCAGCGGGGACATGCTGGGGTCATTTTGGAGCAGGTTAATTTGTGTGCGCCACGTGTCATAATCAGTTTTGTTGTTAGGTCTGGGAACCTTACCGGAGAAGGTACGGAGTCTAACCTGGGACTGGATGTGTTTGACATCTTGCCTTCGTATGATATGCTCTACCACGACCTTCTGAATGTCAGGTGGATTCAAATCACTTACTGAAAGGGACGCACAGGCTTAAGCAGACAAAGAAGGAAATCGGGTAAACCTGAGGACAAATCTAAGAGAACAGAAAAAGGAAAGGAAACTTAGCTTAGAACCATGCAGCGCTACAGGAGACGGCAGCACTGCAGAGGTGAGGACCGGCACCTGTTTGAAAGAGACAAATGCACACAAACACACACAACAACGAACGAGAAACAAACACAGAGAGAGGAAAAAGTGGTTATACAGAACTTGAGGACATTACCTACATGTAACTATCTAAATAATTATAAGTTTGTTGTGTTTTCTTTAACAATGTCAGAAGGAGAGAGGCACTGAGGCACATATGTTTTGGGCAAAAACATTTTTTAATATTAAAATACGAACATTTGTAGCAAACAATTGACAAATTAGCCATTCCAATGCAAAACTTTCTCTGCCTGTTAAAAAAAGAAGATAATCTTCTCACAAACTGGTGTTT
Organism: Diplotaxodon limnothrissa; assembly: GCF_057381915.1. Classification (NCBI taxonomy): domain Eukaryota; kingdom Metazoa; phylum Chordata; class Actinopteri; order Cichliformes; family Cichlidae; genus Diplotaxodon; species Diplotaxodon limnothrissa. Next base: position 12,520,546 of record NC_140605.1, on the reverse strand, counting down.
GATTTTGAAACAGGAAAAAAGTGGAGAAACAACTGAAAAGACTAATATTTGAATAAAACCTGAAAGCAAGTAAATACTTTCTATGCTGCCTTATGGTAAACTTTGGTAATATTGATAAAGAACAACACTGGCTGATGATGAAATACATTCAGCTGGCATGGTGACACTGCCAGTATAACCTGCAGGGCTGGACTGGGACAGAAAATCGGGCATTTTGACTACAGACCGACCCACCAGGTATTAAAGCCATAAAGCCTTTGAATGAAAACAAACCCTGTTGTGACAGTGATGTACAGTCTTTTTGGTATATGTATGATTTCTATACATTTTACGTCAGATAAAAACTTTGGTTGTAAGATTTAGATAATTATTTAATAAAAGCTAGATATTTTAAATGAGAATAGGAAAGAAAAGTATTTCTTTGTGCCCCCTTTCCCTGTTAATGCCCTACCTGGCCCCCTGGCAAAACTTTGCTAGACCCGCCCCTGCACAGTTACCAGCTGTCAGCTACATAAAAAAGGATCCTGGTGGGTGGTCTTCACGTTTCCCTCTCACCAGATATCCAAACCGACATCATGACCAGCAGCTTTACAGCTGTGGCTCCAGCAAACATCAGCTGATACTAGAAATTAATATTAAATAAATTCTAACAACAGCCGATCAAGCTTAAACGTGCTGCTGTTGTTTAGCGCGACATCTGCTGGTTTCGTCTTTCTGGCGCAAAGTGGGCGATAAACAAACAAGAGAGAAAAGCCGATCAGCTGATCATCGATCAGTTTCATGATTGAAGTAGCAACAGGAGAGGGAGGATGAGAGAAGAGGCAGCTGTGCAGCGTAAAGACAGAATAAATCCAGCTTTGTGTCTTTTTCCATTCTAGCTGAAGTTCGGGACAAACTGCGTCTCTTCTCAGCTCAATACGAAACGTGTAATATTTTCTCTGATTGAGGGACCATTCCATTTTTTTAAGGAGCCGTTGGCAACTCTACTAACTAACCTTATGAATAAAATAAAGTTCACTATCAGTAACATCATAGCAACCGAACAGCTGTATAAAAACTCCAAGCTGGCTAGAATGCAGTATGAGTTATTGCAACTGACAGTAAAAAGTCAGCACAACGAAAATAAACTCCACCTAAACTTAGTTCATATCTGACCCAGATAGACTGCAGGTCATAACTTCTTACCTGAAGTTCAGTTCACCTGACACTCGGACTGGCGGCTGCCTCGGGGCTCTCCTCCTGCCTCCCCTTCCCTCATCCACCTGCTGCCTCTGTGGAAGCCCCGCCATAGCCACCACCAAACAACGGAGTTATTTCTACACATCGACCTGCATCTGGCCAATCCACCACCTCTCATTGTTCATGCCCTTACAAAAATAAATAAAAAAGTTTCCTGCAGTGACGTCTTTCGTGCTTGGCTCTCCTACCTTTGCTAACGTGATGCACATAGCGCAGAAGCCGATGCTGCATTCACTTACACTCGGATATCTGAGCGTCACCGTGAAAACATAATCGGACATTTGATATTTGATTGAATTTTATTGTTTTGCCTTTGGGGTGGCACCTGGGGTGGCCAGTCTGGTTGGGGGGGTGGCCTGTGCCCCCCCAGGCCACCCCGCTGGACACGCCATTGACCATAGCCAAAGAAAGCTCGTTTATGACCAGCATCATGTAAATAAGCGCTCTGTAGAACCATCGCTCCATCCTCCAATCCAGCAGGTGGCGTCAGCGTGCCCGCAGGGTGAACGTCAGCCACAAACGAAGCCGAAGAAAACGTTAGCGTCATTTCCTGGTTGCTGTGCGACAAGCAACTGTAAAACTCGAAGCTCTGAACGCGGTCCTCTGTCATATAAATCTGCGAGTGGTCTCTGCGTGAGGCGAGCGGCTTTTCCCGGTGAGTGAGAGATTGAGCGTGAGGTCCGGAGCGCGCACAATGAATAAAAAGGGCTCTGAGAAAACACGCCATGTGGTAGCCTGGCTTAACAAAGCGGAGTGGGATCAGGTTCGGGACTACCTTTACTCGATGGACTCCTCTCTGCAGAGGTTTGCGTTAGAGAGGATATCGGCTTGGAGGGCCAGGTACGCTAATAGTTTTCCCGTGGCCGTGGACTGCACAGCAGACCTCGTGCGCTGCCAGGTGCGGGACCGGTCCGGACAGCTTACCGGAGATGACTTGACCCTGATGTACGGGACGGCCCTGGTAAGATTTGTTAATCTTATCACGGATCGCCAGCAGGGGAGAAAGGCCCGGCCGCTGAGGCAACTGGCTGGAAACTTGAACATCCCCGAGTGGGTGGTGGATCTGAGGCACGAAATCATGCATGGGACTCTTCCTTCTTTGAAATGGTGCCGAAAGGGATGTAAGGTGGCCCTGGAGTGGCTCCAGCAGGAGTTTTGGTCCAGACAGCTGGGAGGAGGCCCCGATGAGCAGCTCGTTGCCAGGCAGAAAGAAGTGGATGCCTGCAGAAACGCTCGGGAGCTGCTGATCTCTTTTCAGAAGGACCAGTACCAAGCTTTTGATGATGGGTCTCCTGAAGACAAGGGGAAGAGCTTGTGGCAGGCCCCCTTAGCAGACATGAGTTCGTTGCTGGGTGAGATCAAGCAGTTTGCACTGGGGTCCAGGGAGCTGTTGATTGATGTGCTGCTGGAAGACGGTTTTCTTGTTCCTACCATGGAGCAGCTGGAAGCATTAGGCTGTGCAACATCTGACAGTGCCAGTCCCACTGAGCCCAGAGTCCCACAAACCTTCCTGCGCTTTTGGCTGCCCCTGCTAAAGATGCTTAACTCTTCGTCTTTCATTCACCTCTTCCTGGAGAAGCTCTTTGTGGAACTGAAGCTGCTCAGCAAAGAGCCCAACGGTCACAGGTGTTTCTATATTTCTGCATGGATTTCAGAAGTCTTCCTCTGCAACAACAACAAAATTGAATATCATTTTGAGACAAGGTTGCAGAAGAAAGCCAGAATGAAGGACAGGATTTTCATCGACCGCATCAAGCTGAGGTGGCAGCAGCTTCTCTCTGCATGTCTGGATGCCCCCTGCATCAGCACACCTCACCTGATCCAGCTAGTCCTGGATGACATGGAGCATCCCCCCCCTCAGGAAACCAGAGAGAAGCTGTTCCAGCTCTGCTCCATCTACACACAGACAGAGCGCTCAGAGGCCAGCACATCTCTGCAGCAGCAGCAGCCCATATATACTGTGAGTATGCTGCTGGACCAGATGCAACACTCCTCACCGATGGACTCGGAGAGAAGTGAGGAGCGCAAATGGGCAGACGTGCAGGCTGAAAGAGCACTTGCCCTCAGAGGTTCTCCGTGGCAGGTGTGCACTGATAATGTCACATGGAAGAACTATACCCTTGGTAAAGTTCCTGGACAGTCGGACGACCCGTCGGGCCTCATGGTGGACAATTATTCGATAATGACTGTGTTTGACCAGCCAGTGGAGCTGGAGAGCAGCGCGACACGTAGCAGCATCCCCGGGGCCTCGGCTCCAGCCCCGCCAGCTGAGGGCCTCCTCTGGAGCAACAGCGAGCTCAACTAACTGAAATGTGGACTGAAGCTTTTTTAAGTTACTTGTGTTGTTTTTGTTACTTGTGTTATTTTTTGTTTTATGTTAAGCACAAGATTGTTGTTGTTGTTGTCATTCCAGCCTCCGCTGACTCTTGTTGTGCTAGAAGCAGTTTTGAAGCAAAAATACAATATTCAGAAGACAAAATGTTGTGGAATTTTAACCATGAGCACAGTGCAGGTTCAGCAGTTGTGATTGTTTCTGTCCAGTCGAGCTCGTTAACTAAACATGTTGGCAGAAGCAGAAATAAAACTTTCAGAAGACAAAATGTTCTGATTTAAAGAAGGACCAAAGGAAGGAAAGCATAGGTTTTGATTAAGTCTGATAAACTAGAATTATAATTTATTGTTACATTAAAAGGAGCAAAATGAAATAAAAAGGCTATATCAAAAACAGGTTATAACATAGGAAATGTGAGGTTTTAAAATGAAGTTAGTGTCAGCGTTTTAAGAGAGTGGTAAAATGATGAGTAACGTTGAAGAATATATATAAATACAAGTCTATAAGTCAAGAACATAATTAGGATAAGGCTTTTGATTAAAGAGTCCCAACTATGATAAGTTAGGGAGATGCAGGAAAAGGTGTTTTGTTTCCTTTGCAGAAGATCTCGGCGACCACAGGGGGTGAGGATCCTGGAGGCCCGAGGCCGGATGGACCACAAGAGAGGGTCAGAGCGAGGACACAATGTATTGCGACCTCTGGTGTACCAGAGGTCGAGAGAGGGAGTGTGGAGCAGGGAAATTATTTTACTGCTATTGTTAAATAATCGTCATCGTCACCATTGCATTAATAATATAATCTGCAGCATTGATATTGCATTCAGAGGTTTAAACAGTGTGTGTCTTTCAGAAAGACTAAGTTGCAGAAAGTTTGCATTAATGAAAGCAGAGTCTAAGTTATTCTGAGGAGCAGGTTAGACGAGGCTATTTGATGAGCCTCTGGTCTGGTGGAAGGTCAGAAGTGCAACGGGTGAGATGAGAGAGCATTTGAGGACGACATATACACACACACACTTAGTTAGAGAGAATCATTTATAGGTGAGAGGTTAGTTATGTTTACTCGCAACTGTGAAAGAGGAACAGTTTCTTGTTGTCTCGGCAAGAAAGAGGAAATACCTGGTGTGAATACGTATGAATGGACGGTGACTGGACGGACGAACTGAACTAAGGTTGGACCAACTGGACACTGAGGTAAAGACTGGACTAAGGCTAAGCACATGACTGATGACTGTTCTGTTTTAAGTTCATTTTCATGACATAGATTGGATCATGAGTGGGGAAAACTGAGCATTTTTAGTTTTGTACATTATTTTGACACATGAAATGTGTCAAAATAAAGGGGGGATTTAAGGTTTAAGTTGAAATGGGTTTAGGATCATTTTAGGACTTTTGGGGTGTTTGATGATTTAGATATGGTAAAACTGAGGCAGACATTGTTATTTTCATGTTTAAGTTGAAGGATTAAAATGAACTGAATCCTGGTTAGAAGATAAACTCTTTACACACATAAAGAGCATTTAGATTAGGGCTGAACGATATATCGCATTTGCGATAATATCGCGACATGATCAAGTGCAATTTTCTAACCGCAAAGGCTGCGATTATACTGCGATTATATTATACAATTCATGGGCAGTATATTCACAGCTGAAACCAGATATTTACATACACTTTAGGGAAAAAACATAAAAACATTTTTTTTTTCTGTTAAACATCAATTTAGAGTGAACTTGCAACTAGAAGATCACTGGCTGCTCTCTGCCCAGCATGGAGGTCACTGCAAACTCTCGGTACCTCAGCAGAGCTGGCAATATCATCAAGGACTACTCTCACCCCAGCAACCAACTGTTTGAACTATTACCGTCAGGCCGACGGTACAGGTCACATAAAACCAGGACAAACAGATTCAGGGATAGCTTCTTTCCCAGAGCTATCACCGTAGTAAATAAGAACAAATACAATTGAACCTATTCCATACCGTCACTGTCATTATATTATGCTGCTATTCATACTGTCATTATATTAATGCTGCTATCCTGTATATATTGTACAAACTATTGTTTGAGTACTTACGATTGTTTTTTTGTACTTTTTATATTTTACATTTATATTTATTATTGAAACTTGCACCAAGGGAGTGGCACTCCAATTTCGTTGTACTCTGTACAATGACAATAAAGGCTATTCTAACTTGTTTTGTTTTAGATAAATAAATATTGAAATATCTTTTGAATTAGTTAAATGTCAGAATATAGAGAGAGAGCTGTCTATTATTTATCACTTTCATCAAATTTAGGAGTACATATACACTAAGTTTATTGTTAATTAAGAAGAAAACTGCAGATGATTGCATTCTGATCTTAAGCAGCCTCTGATAGGTTAGTAGAGTCGGATTTTTTAGTAGAGTCCTCTGTCCTCTGCTGGATGTGTTGGAGAACACTTTCAGCCCTCTGAGGACTGCATACCACTGCCTGAGCCAAGCCAATGTGCCACTAAGCTCCAGCCAGTGTCCACACTGCCAGAGGTCTCCACACATGCTGGTTCGGTGTCTGTCTCCGCTGAAGGGTCAGAGGAACCCGTTTGAGCTGTCTGTCTCGGCTGGAGGGCCCAAGGGGCCCATTCAGCCACCTGTCTATGCTGAAGGGTCAGAGACCTGTTCGGCCTCCTGTCTCCTTTATAGTCGAAAAAGATGTGCTCCTGGTGCACTGGCCATTGCTGCTACTCAAATCGAGCGTGGACCTGGACCTCCAGCAGGCCCCGGGGACCTACGTCACACCTTGCTCTTGTCTCCCTTACAGCTGAAAAAGGTCCATGCTTGTGCCCTGGCCCTTCTGAAATTCCCTCTCCATTTAGCCGAGGCAGTGAGTCGGCCTCCTGTCTCCCTTACGGTCGAAAAAGATGTGCTCCTGGGCGCACTGGCCCTGCTGCTACTCACATCGGGCATGGCCCTTGCCCTCCAGCAGGCCCCGGGGACCCACATCCTCCCCTGCTCTACTCCCCCACTAGCTTCTTCTCCTGCAGTTACCCTCCACCACATATCCAGCACATATCCAGCTAACCCTAACCCACTACAATTCGTCCTGATTGTAGCACAAGTGGAACCAATAAGCAGGATTCATTGGCAAGCAGACAACCAGTTCCAACTACTGGGAAGAACCAGTGCGATGCATTTTGTGGTACGCGTCGTGGTAGCTCCTGCTAGGATTTAGGACAGACCTGAGGCTGATGAGAAGGATCTGGGTGTTGCAGGGCCGTCCTGGCTGACACGGCGCTGCGTGAAGCTCTGGGATGCTGCCTCTGGACTGGCACACTGGGGTGGTGGTTCCCCTGTTTAAAGACTTAGACCTGAGCGTGTGCTCCAACTGTCACACTCCTCAGCCTCCTCTATGCCAGGGTGTGTCTGTCAGTCAGGCCTCTGATTCAGGAGGAAGCAGTTTGTGTCCTGGTCATGATCACTGGAGCAGCTTGTTATCCTCTCGACTGCAGGGTCCGTGGGAGTTTGCACAACCAGTCTACATGTGGTTTGTGAGGCTTCTACTTTTGTAGGATCTTCATCTTACAGTACAAAGAGCCTTTGCTGCAGCTGTTGTTGTGTTTTGGCGCCTCATGGATAACTTTTCATGTCATTTGAGTTTCAGGCTTGTTGGTGTTGCTGAGCTGTGTGCATCGTCTGCGTGGGTTTGTCAGCATAATGGGGCTCATATTAAAATGACTTTACAGTCACAGAGAAAAACTTTAAAACACAAAATCAACACTTTGAACCATCGTGGAAACTACGTGTCCTTACTTGTCATCAAATGATGAGTGTGCGTCCTCACCAGGTGTCACAATCATGTGTATCAAAACGTGTGTAACTGTTAAACAGCAAAATGTGTTAAAGCTGAAAGTCTGACTGTTCAAAGGTGAAACTACAAACACTTGTACATATACAGCTCCCTCCATAATGGCCTGAGGAAAACCAAAGACCTGATGTGATTTCATGTTTTCTTTGTTTCACAGTTTAAAAGTTTGTGGTTCTGTTCTCAGACCTTTGTCACTCACATGTTGTGCATCAGCTGTTTATGTCACTGTGCAGCCAAACTAACTCCCCTCATGTGTTTCCTTTGCAGCTGCTCCTCTGGATAGCATTGAGTCCCTGGCTGCCTACTACGTGAGCTGCGTCAGGCAGGTGCAGCCGGACGGCCCGTACAGAGTCGCTGGATATTCTTCTGGTGCCTGTGTAGCATTTGAAATGTGCTCTCAGCTGCAGACCCAGAATCAGCCTGTGGAGTTCCTGTTTCTCTTTGATGGCTCACATTCATATGTGGCAGCGTACACACAGGTCAGAGAAACACTCGCGCATCTTTATTTCATGTATATGCTGTATAGCGTGTGTGATGTTGGTTTTGAAGGATGAGCTCTGGTCACATGATCTGCATGTGAACAGGTTTAACTGTGTTTTTGATTTGCAGAGCTACAGAGCCAAGCTAACACCCGGCAACGAGTCTGAGGCTGAGACTGAAGCCTTGTGTGCCTTCATCCAGCAGTTCACTGGCATTGAATACAACAAGGTATACTGTCTCTGACCCACAGGTTCACACACAAGTATTCCTTTATGTGGCATCAGCGTTAAAGGCCACACAACCTGAGCTTTTGCCTCACGGCGCCTGTAAGGTAAAGATGGTGACTGTAACACAGTCTGGAGCTGCTGTTCCAGCACAGTCTGTGTGTGGTGCAGGTTTGACTCAACAATGATGTGATGTTTGGAGCTGTTATGGAGACTAAAGTAAAACATGCGGTTAAATCAAACCTTCGTACAGTTTCTCACTGAAAGCTGACATTTGTAACTCCTGAATATCAAAACATCTTCATTTTGCATTTTCATATACATAAGATCTGTGATGTTCATTAATTATGTGTCACTTACTTTTCTGAAAACAACAATATGTCACGGTGCGGCATGGCACACCGTGGAAGGAGTGGGGAAGGAGGACCCAGGCGCGGTGCTCTACGTATAGACAGTGTTTATTTACAGAGGGTGATATCAAACAACAATAAATCCCCGTGTTTCTCCCCAGACTCCCGTGTCGTGTCCTCCAAGTGCTCTCTGCTCCCGTGCCTGCACTCCCGGTGCTCGCTGCTCCTTAAGCCTTCCACGCTCCTCCTGCGGGAAACAATAGCGGCAGCAGTCAGGACACTGAACAATGGCAGGCATACACTACACGACCAAAACCTAAACTGGGTAACTAACGTGGAGTCCCAAGCAATGATCCCGCGTCAGTGGGCGCTCCAAGACTCTCTTAAGTAGCTCCCCCGACGAGGCCTGATCAGCAGCAGGTGTGTGGCTTCGGGTGTGGCCAGTCCCCTTGCAGGGCCACACCCTCCAGGCCTGACGCCGCCTATAAACAAGTGCTCAGCCACCCACACACACACACACACACACACATATACACAAGCACAGGGAAGGGGGAGCAACACCAAAATACACAACAATAATAATAATAATAATAATAATACATGACTGCTCAGGGATCCTGGGTCGCCCAGTCCCAGGACCCTGACACAATATCTCCGCGAGCACGCGGTAACGTTTGCTATGAACTTACAGTCGTCTCCATGGTTACATCCTACAGCTTTTGGAGACTCTGCTCCCGCTGTCAGACCTGAATGCACGCGTCAGTGTGGCCGTGGACCTAATCACCTCCGCTCACAAGGACATCGACCGAGACTCACTGCACTTTGCAGCCTCCGCCTTCTACTACAAGCTAAAGGCTGCTGATGCATATGTACCTACTGCAAAATACCACGGCAGCGTGAAGCTGCTGCGCGCCGAAACCAGCAGCGAATATGAGCAAAACCTGGGAGCTGACTATAAGCTCAGCGAGGTACCGATGCACATTTACATCAGTCTGTAGTACTTATCTTCACTGTGCGTGTGTGCGCTTGTGTGTGTTTCTATAAACTCTGTCTGAGCCTTCCAATGTTCAAACTGTGTACTGCGTCTTTCTTCAGGTCTGTGATGGCGAGGTGTCGGTCCACGTCATCAAGGGAGATCACCACACTTTCCTAGAAGGCGCGGGGGCGGAGTCTATCAAGAACATCATTCATAACTCGCTGGCTGAGCGAGCTGTCAAACCAAGGGAGGGTTAAACATCCACCGTCTCTTCACCCTAATTCCTCAGCTTTCCCCAAACTAGACTGTAAATGTGTCGTTATAGGAAGTGTTTGCACTGCTTATGTTTACACGCTACTGTTATCCTAATATCCCAAATGTTAATGGTTAGTGAACCAGTCGACATCCCATCATCTCACAGCTCCATCGATTCCAACTGCAAGTTTTGTTTTTTGTTGCCATATGTTGTTGTTTGCAGAAGTTCATCCCACAACAAAATAACGTGGTTAAAAAATTAATGTAACAAAGTAACAAACACTGACACATTGATTGAATCCTGAATTACATAACATCACTCAAATTGGTGTTTCTGCTCATGCAGACATCAGTAGACAGGCAAACGCGCTGCGACCAGCCTGATGAGCGACTGTGGAGGGAGGGCTGACCCTGCAGCCGTGTTTCTGCACACTAACTACTCGTAACACAAGTTGGAGGCATTTCTTTATTTTGTGATATTTGTTTACTTTTCAGTCATGTGACCACACAGTCATCAGTTACAGTGGCAACCAGCAAATGTTTACGTTGTCAATAAGTTCACAACAAATTAAGTGTTTCATAAACTGTGTTTTAACAATGACACTCGTGTTACTGTAATTTACAGACCAGTTATTTCACTAATTCAGAAGAAAAACTGCTTCTCTTCATGATGGACTGTGTCAAACACACGCTGTTGTTCTGACAGACGCCTGTGACAGAGGCGTCGCTAAGGACCAAATGTGTCTCTTCAGAGGTTAATCAGAGATGTGAATGATCACTGTAACAGTGAGATCATATTTACTGATGTAACCTCTGAGAAACTGTTTCCTTTTAAAGGCTTTGGTCCAGAGATCTAAAACCTCAGCAAATAATCCAAACCTGAGTACAACAGCTGGCCTGAGACCTGTGATTGGGTCAGTGAAGGAAGCTGCTGATTGGAGATGAATGTGCTGAGGAGTCACAGTACGATGGACGTGACAATAAAGGCCTCTGTGTTTTATTGTAACATTTCTGTTATGTTTTGTAGGACTAATAAGGGCCTCAACAGTCGCTCAGTGTTTTCCTTCATTGTAACGAGCCTGTCCCGTTGGATCTATGATTCCTGTGCTTTTGTTGTCGTTACTATTTCTGATCATTTATCTTGTAAATATAGTTTTTGGGTTTTGTTTTTTAGAGGATGGGTCAGTTTATCAGGGACTGAAACACAAATCCTGTTGGCCCAGAAAATTCTTAGTCGCTGTTGGCGCCACCCGACCGTTTAGTTCAGACCATTAAAGTAACGACTGGTTCTATATGACACTTTTCTACATGCAACAAAGGTGGTGATGGAAGGAGGAGAACAAACTTTTTTGTCTGTATTTAATAGCACAATGAAGACCAGACAGCAAAGCAGGGAGGGAGAAATAAAGGGCCTCAGGTCAGAGTTGAACCCGGCCGCAGCATTTACCCCATGACCAGGTGACGTGGTCACCCGCCCGACCCTTACGCACAGCAGTATTTCACTTCAGCTACCAGGAGTATGTGGGTCGAGCATGCAGACTGAACTTTAGCTGCATGTTAGAAAGCCGAGTTTATGAATGAAGGCTAGAACAAATGTCCCGGCTGAAGGAGGAGGGGCTGCAGAGGTGTATAAACACAGGTGGGCGGGGCAGGGCTAGTGTGCAGGATGACTCAGTGACCTACACTGACCCGTGTTGGTGAACATTTTGTTAAAGTTAAATGTTTTCAAGCTGACAAGTAAATTATCCAGCGAGCTAAGTTGAGCTGACCGACGTGCAGTAAGGTTTTCATGCTCTTCACTAACAGCTGATCGCTGAGAATATATCAACAGTAATAATGTCCTGTAATTCCCACGGCTCTGTATGTCACACCTGCGTATGCTTCCCCATCACATTCATCACCTGTTCCTCTGGTGTCTCTGATTGGAGCACGCAGGTGTGTGGAGCAGAGTGAAATCACACACCTAATGCTGTTTTATTCAACCTGGATCTTGGAAGTTTTGATTAACATCAGTGTCAAACATGAACTAACTCTTTGTCCCCTTCAACATTACATGTTGTTTTTTGAAGTAACAGGTTCAGTGATCTTAAAAGGCTGCGGTAACGTGTCGCTGATAAAACACTGAGTCATTTTCAAATTATTCACTTTAGTTCAATTCAGCTTTATTGTTTTATGTGAAAGTCTCCATCCTGTGTCCTTCACTTATCTTTATCCCAGGTGTGAATTGTTCACAGGACTTAAAAGAAGGACGTGTCTGTGGAAAAGGCTCCGGCCAACCTAAACTCCTCCCTCATCAGGACACAGAAGAGCCGCTGAGGCAGCGCCTTGGAGTACGCTGCTGGTCGCGGCACACAGGTGCGCAACAAGATCTCCCGGCCTGCTGGAGGAGGGAAGTCTGGTACTCTGCTGCTTCCCCCAGTTTGCTTCTTGTCAGATCCCAAGTCCTCATCGACGGGCGCCAGAAGGGCAGCCTAAAAGGGCAAAGGTCAAATGTTAGCAAACAGCAACCGATTCTGAAGAAATGTGCTGTGTGATATTCAGAAGTACTGTAACCCGAGTCTCCCACAGAGACCTGATCCAGACTACAGCTCACAAACACAGCTCCTCTACTAACACCTCACTGCAGCTGCACGCTGCTGATCCTGTCTGTGATTAGAAATGATTTCAATAAAGTAAAACAGAGGCTCGTTTTCTATGAGCGTAAACAGGGATCTCTTTTTCAGTCTCAGTGTAACAAACGTGTTTACTGAATAAGTCTTTCAGTAAAAATGTTTTTGTTAATTCAGTAAAATCTGCAAAGATGACTTGTACTGTTGGCAGCAACAAACAGAGACAACAGAGTGTGGGACAGACAGGAAGTCAGGACACGTCTATGTGCTTCACAGTGGGACTAGAACATGAACATTTCTACACACACCACAGGCAGCAACTGTGCAAACCTCCACGTCACCAAAAACACCCTGCAGGTCCCATCAGAGCAACGGCAGAGAAAACAGATGAAAGGTCTGTTAGAGAGAAAAACGCTTCGCTGCTTTCTTACCCGTATGACACCAAAAGGGTTTTGTTTTTTTAATAATAAAGGCTTCATGTTTTACAGTTAAAGGTAAAGCTCATGCAAACATGCAGGCTTATTTGTCTGATCAATGCAAAAGTTCAAACATGTCTCTTTCAAGCCTCATTATCAGCTGAGATCATAGTAAAGACACAGACAGGATCCTGATCCATCTGTTCTTTATATAATTACTGTTTTTACTGTAATGTAGAATATCATGGACATAATACACAGACTGCAGCCTAAATACTGCTAAAAACAGCCCTTTTTATTTTTAAGGTTTCACGTATTAACCTTTTATTATAAAAGTCACCTGATCCTTAGCAGGTGTGTATACAGAAATACACCAGGTCATTATTTAAGCAAAGCGAAGCCAAACTGCTCCTGTGTGACAGATGAAGTCCACCTTTAAACAGCATTTAGATGCTGCTAATGAAACTCGATTAGTGGCAGCACTGGTCTGTGGGCTGGGGACACTGGTGCCACCAGTACAGCGCGCACTTTTCACAGCGCCACCATGTGGACCAAACTGTATTCTGGGTCAAACCTGATGTTTTATCATTTACACTGAACAAAAATATAAACGCAACACTTTTGCTTTTGCTCCTGTTTTCCATGAGCTGAACTCAGAGATATGAAACATTTTCTACAAACACAAAAGACCCGACACTCGCAAGCAATGTTCCCTCTAAGCTGCGCGCGTACACAATTGCGCACTGCTGGCACGGTCTCTGCACAGAAAATCTGCGTTGCGCGCACAAAAAAAAAAAAAAAAAATTCACCTGAATTGAAATTAAAATGAAAACTTTAACAATCCTGTTTTGCAGTGTTAGTCAGTGACTGGCTGCTCCCGTATGGGATTAGAACGAGGCCACCTTATCCCGTAGTCCAGCCAATCACGCGATTCACATTCGTATATACGCAGCTAATCAACGTCGCTGTCAGGCTCTGACGCGTCCTTATGCGCCGACACCGGTGTTTTAGCAAAGCGGCTGATGTGGAGTGAAGCCACGTTAATGACAACGTGTACAACCATTGGAGATGTGAGCAGGACCGACGGAACAACTGACGGGAAAAGTGTGGACTTTATACCAGTTTTTAAATTGTGTTGATCGGCCGCGTACAACCAGAGTTATGATAAAAATATCTGCAATGTTTGGTTTTCTTCCTGAATACTGTCGTTGTTTATATTTACTGCGGGAAGAAACGGTGAAAACGGCGTTTTCTGGTATAAAGTCCACACTTTTCCCGTCAGTTGTTCCGTCGGTCCTGCTCACATCTCCAGTGGTTGTACACGTTGTCATTAACGTGGCTTCACTCCACATCAGCCGCTTTGCTAAAACACCGGTGTCGGCGCATAAGGACGCGTCAGAGCCTGACAGCGACGTTGATTAGCTGCGTATATACGAATGTGAATCGCGTGATTGGCTGGACTACGGGATAAGGTGGCCTCGTTCTAATCCCATACGGGAGCAGCCAGTCACTGACTAACACTGCAAAACAGGATTGTTAAAGTTTTCATTTTAATTTCAATTCAGGTGAATTTTTTTTTTTTTTTTTTTTTTTTTTTTTTTTGTGCGCGCAACGCAGATTTTCTGTGCAGAGACCGTGCCAGCAGTGCGCAATTGTGTACGCGCGCAGCTTAGAGGGAACATTGCTTGCGAGTGTCGGGTCTTTTGTGTTTGTAGAAAATGTTTCATATCTCTGAGTTCAGCTCATGGAAAACAGGAGCAAAAGCAAAAGTGTTGCGTTTATATTTTTGTTCAGTGTAAATGATAAAACATCAGGTTTGACCCAGAATACAGTTTGGTCCACATGGTGGCGCTGTGAAAAGTGCGCGCTGTACTGGTGGCACCAGTGTCCCCAGCCCACAGACCAGTGCTGCCACTAATCGAGTTTCATTAGCAGCATCTAAATGCTGTTTAAAGGTGGACTTCATCTGTCACACAGGAGCAGTTTGGCTTCGCTTTGCTTAAATAATGACCTGGTGTATTTCTGTATACACACCTGCTAAGGATCAGGTGACTTTTATAATAAAAGGTTAATACGTGAAACCTTAAAAATAAAAAGGGCTGTTTTTAGCAGTATTTAGGCTGCAGTCTGTGTATTATGTCCATGATATTCTACATTACAGTAAAAACAGTAATTATATAAAGAACAGATGGATCAGGATCCTGTCTGTGTCTTTACTATGATCTCAGCTGATAATGAGGCTTGAAAGAGACATGTTTGAACTTTTGCATTGATCAGACAAATAAGCCTGCATGTTTGCATGAGCTTTACCTTTAACTGTAAAACATGAAGCCTTTATTATTAAAAAAACAAAACCCTTTTGGTGTCATACGGGTAAGAAAGCAGCGAAGCGTTTTTCTCTCTAACAGACCTTTCATCTGTTTTCTCTGCCGTTGCTCTGATGGGACCTGCAGGGTGTTTTTGGTGACGTGGAGGTTTGCACAGTTGCTGCCTGTGGTGTGTGTAGAAATGTTCATGTTCTAGTCCCACTGTGAAGCACATAGACGTGTCCTGACTTCCTGTCTGTCCCACACTCTGTTGTCTCTGTTTGTTGCTGCCAACAGTACAAGTCATCTTTGCAGATTTTACTGAATTAACAAAAACATTTTTACTGAAAGACTTATTCAGTAAACACGTTTGTTACACTGAGACTGAAAAAGAGATCCCTGTTTACGCTCATAGAAAACGAGCCTCTGTTTTACTTTATTGAAATCATTTCTAATCACAGACAGGATCAGCAGCGTGCAGCTGCAGTGAGGTGTTAGTAGAGGAGCTGTGTTTGTGAGCTGTAGTCTGGATCAGGTCTCTGTGGGAGACTCGGGTTACAGTACTTCTGAATATCACACAGCACATTTCTTCAGAATCGGTTGCTGTTTGCTAACATTTGACCTTTGCCCTTTTAGGCTGCCCTTCTGGCGCCCGTCGATGAGGACTTGGGATCTGACAAGAAGCAAACTGGGGGAAGCAGCAGAGTACCAGACTTCCCTCCTCCAGCAGGCCGGGAGATCTTGTTGCGCACCTGTGTGCCGCGACCAGCAGCGTACTCCAAGGCGCTGCCTCAGCGGCTCTTCTGTGTCCTGATGAGGGAGGAGTTTAGGTTGGCCGGAGCCTTTTCCACAGACACGTCCTTCTTTTAAGTCCTGTGAACAATTCACACCTGGGATAAAGATAAGTGAAGGACACAGGATGGAGACTTTCACATAAAACAATAAAGCTGAATTGAACTAAAGTGAATAATTTGAAAATGACTCAGTGTTTTATCAGCGACACGTTACCGCAGCCTTTTAAGATCACTGAACCTGTTACTTCAAAAAACAACATGTAATGTTGAAGGTAGTGATGTGACGTTCTGTATCGAGGCTTCGGAGCGTGTGTCGAGTAATGGAGGGGGCGTTTCCGCGAAGCGCGTATCGAGGCTTGCTTCATTTATGGGAGGAGCTGAAAATGATGACGTCCGAAGCCTCGCTGCCCGGCTGTACCACGTGACTGGTTCATGAAGTGGTTCGAACTTTGCCGCGAGATATGACAGCGATATAAACCCCTCAGACTTCATTCAAAATGTGGGTGTTTGATGGAGAGCTGCGGTTAGTGAGAGTTTGGAGACAGTTTGGAGGTTTATGAGAGTGAGGAGAGAAAGTCAGGAGAGAATGGAGCCAGCTAAGAAGAGGAGGATGTCCTCCCCTGTGTGGGAACATTTTGATCTTATTCCTCCCAACAAGGTATGTAAATTTCTACAGAAGATGTATTGTCATGATACTGATGGTGCAATACAATTTATGTTGAGCTGTCTTGACTTTTGTACAAGGTGAAGTGTTTGCTATGTGCCAGGGAGCTGGGATATAACAACAACACCTCATCCATGTTTAGGCACTACAGAGCTTTGCATGAGAATAAGGGGAACACCGATTGTGGAGCAAGACCAGGTGAGCCATCAAATGCCATGATGATATGGCATGCCGTAATGTTACTAAATGATATAACAATATTATACAACTGTAATAAGTTACGTGTGTGATATTTATATTTGTGCTTTATCTTTATTGTCTTTCCTCAGGAGAACAATCTCAAATAGATGAAGACCTGGTCAGCATGGTGATTGAGGACTCACAGCTATTTAGCATTGTGGAGGACAAAGGATTTAAAAGATTTGTTAAATCATTAAATCCTAGCTATGTTCTCCCCACTAAAAAGGCCATAAAAGCAGTGAAAATTTAGTTTTTACAGAATAAAATGTGAACAGGCAAGACTGAGGCTCAAAGCCTCAGTGTGTAGCTGTCCATACCTCAACGTTACAAAAGCACAACTACTGTCCACACCCCAACCACACCTCACCTCACAGTAAATGATCATTTCCATTTCAAGCATTTCCAAATGATCATTTTCCATACTGCCACTATAAATACACACAGTACACTGCCATCACTACAATATACATGTTTTACACACTCCTTTTGTTGTTGACATTTACAGGCTGTGTGCAAAATGCCACACTCTTCAAATTCATGCCAGCTATTATTTTTACGTCCAGTAGGTGTCCTGCTAGAGCAAATGAAGCTTCATGAAGCTTCGCATTGGGGTGAACCAATTGGATGAAAAGCTTCAGTGCTTCATGGGGCTTCATCTGCCCATCACTAGTTGAAGGGGACAAAGAGTTAGTTCATGTTTGACACTGATGTTAATCAAAACTTCCAAGATCCAGGTTGAATAAAACAGCATTAGGTGTGTGATTTCACTCTGCTCCACACACCTGCGTGCTCCAATCAGAGACACCAGAGGAACAGGTGATGAATGTGATGGGGAAGCATACGCAGGTGTGACATACAGAGCCGTGGGAATTACAGGACATTATTACTGTTGATATATTCTCAGCGATCAGCTGTTAGTGAAGAGCATGAAAACCTTACTGCACGTCGGTCAGCTCAACTTAGCTCGCTGGATAATTTACTTGTCAGCTTGAAAACTGTTAAGGTTCAAAAATTGAGGAAGGGTACAAGAGGTGCTCGAAGAATAACCACACTGGTCCGGCCGGGTGAAGTCAAACGAAGATTTTAATTCACACGTGGGAAGATCACTAGAAACAGCAATTGATCTTCAACTTAATCAAAGCATTAAACAGATATTTATACCGTCAGGGCTTAAATTTAATGACGCCCCTTCAACGTCACAGATACATTTTATACATAGATCAAATCAAAACCACAATGACTTTTGACACCGTTTAAAAGAACAATTGTCTTCTATGTTCATAACAGGTGCTTCCTGTCACTGCCGGATGCTCGCTTGTCATCCTGACACCTCAGCAGCAGTTCTGCGACAAACTGCTCTTTTTGCAACCCCAGCAAAACATGATTAAACTTTCACCTATAAATGATTCTCTAACTAAGTGTGTGTGTGTCTGTGTGCTAACCACAATTGCACCCTGTTTCACCTCGCGACTAGCTCCTAACCTCTAACCAGACAGAGAGACAGAAGCCACTCTGATATGTAACAACTGAGACTATGTATGTGTCCTCTACTAAATAAATGTTTTAATCAAGAACCCCTACTAAAAGCTTAATACAAGAATATGAACATATAAAAGATATTAAAATGAACTGTTGTGTAAGCATGTACTGCAATTCCTTCTATGTTCTAGTTTTCCCTCAGCATGGATCATCTAGACACTCTCACTAGATGAAGCTCAAAACCATTAATGAACCTGAACATCAACTCAAATAAGCACAGATATGCAATATGTATAAAATAGTTATAACTGCACCTGGAATACAAAGTTAACATCATCATAAACATCTTAAGGCCATCTTAAAGCTATCTGTTACATTGTTAAAGCAATGATCATACTGCAGATTATATTATGCTGGTAAAATACTTTTTGTTCAACCTATGTATACTTTTTGTTCAACCTATGTATCGACCTCTGGCACACCAGAGGTCGATACATAGGTTGTTGTTCACTCCTCAGTCCACTCGACTACTTCCAGATCCATCATCGGCATCATGGACATAGGGGCCACCGCCCCAGGGTCCACTGCCTTTACAATCACCTTCTCTACCAACCTTCGGGCACAAGGAATGAGACAACAACCACAGGTCACCAAAATACCCACCAATACAGATAGAGAAAACATAATTGACAGAGCAAACCCCTTCCACTTTCCGAACACTGAGGTCATCCAGCTCTCCAGCGGGTTGTCAATTCCCGAGTGGTCATGCATGGTTCTAGAGAGACTCTTTAGCCCCTCCAAGGCTCGCGTCACCGAGCCATCTGGAGCAGTGTTATTCGGGATAAAAGTACAACACTGATCACCGAACATCGCACAAACCCCCCCTTTTTCCGCCAATAACATATCAAGGGCCATTCTATTTTGGACTCCCACTAATGAGGTCGGACCCATCTGCTCCGCTAACCCTTCCATCCCGTCTCTGGTAAGGTTAGAGAGCCTCAGCAAATTATAGTGAACATAATTGATTCTATCTACATTCTTGTTCGGGGTCACTGGAAAGAGAGCAGAAATTATTGGAAGATTCTCAAAACCAGCAGCTATTTGGTCTACGAGTTTATATTCACTTGGAACTCCTCTGGGGACCCCTATTGAGTCAATCCAGGTTGGCGAGTTCAGCCTAGGGTCATAAGCGTGTGTTCCCTCAATCCCCCTTTTGGACAGGATATGTCTCTTCCGCCTAGCTGCCAATGTGCGTGTGTTGTGCTGTGGAATGTTTTTTACCTGATTTCCAATTAGCATAAGAGGTGCTCCTAGCCTCACCATCGCGCACGTCCCCACACTTCCCAGAGGAACACGAGCCAAAAGAGTCTTATGCCCACAATAATAGTAAAGTCCACTTCTAGCCCAAGTCCCAATCAAAGTGGTGGGATCACTTACATTGTTTGTGGTTCTTCCCGTCTGGGTAACAGCGCACCAACTTGGGTCGATTTCTCCCACGTTATATATTACTTTATCTGTGGAGAACTTAAAGCACGTATAATTATCTTTTTTCGGCAAAAATGGTCCTGCCTTTGTCCGCTTGTCAACTGGAGGAAACAAACTGGACAAGACAGTGCAGTCTCCAGTACTCACCGCTCCCCTAGTCATTCGCAACATGCAATCATAGCCCCACTTGTCCTCCAGATGGAGTGGAGCGGGCTTTGTGAACAGACGTGGTCTAGCAGAGGCGCAAGCAACACAATTAGATAGCTCTTGTTCCCTAGCATTTAGAGCCATCCAGTCCAGCCAGAGATTACTGTCACTGAACCCAGTGGCGCGCTCAATTAAATCTTGAGGCTTCAGTCTAGTATAGTCCACCACCAGGACTCGTCTATCCTTTGGTTCCTGTTCCTCTGGTACCGCATATGACGACCCGTTTCCCCTTTCTCCTGTAAAATGTACAACAGCGTTCATTGGGTCGTTAATCATGTGTATTTCCTTTTCTTCTCTAACTGGCTCTACGGGATTTACGGGATTGGCCTTTTCAAGAAAATTGACTTTAATTAACCCCTTCGGGTCAGTTCCCACAGTCTCCACACCCAAGACTAAATATACAGAGTTTTTACGCCGCCAGTTGCCCAGCGACATAGTCAAAGGATTCTTAGATGGACTATAATCTCTTTGAAGTTTTAACACGTTCTCTAACCCTTGTCCTGACGTTTCCCCATTTTCCCCAGTGTAACCCTTTACCTGATTCCAGTTCCGACACCAGTTTGCAAAGGGCCTACTCCCTCTTTCACAATGTGTACTTACTGCATAATCCCAACAAACCCACACATTATATGCTCTCCAACTACTATCTGCTCCTCCACACTTAAAAACATCGCATAAATCAAACGTGAATGAAGTTGTGGACCCATTAACATAGTTCAACTCTAAACCACCATATGTACTCAGGCACTCATCCCTTTTACCCGAAACCTCGCGTTTTGATCTCCTTTTTAGCCCTGTTTCAATAAACAGTTTCTCTTTTGGTGCTGGATTCAACTGGCCCCCGTGTTCAGACAGTTCACGGGGGCCTCCCTGCAAAATATAAACAAGCAAACATAGGGCCATTATCAATATCATTACAGTCATCAAACTAACAATCACAAGCAACATTTTAATTAGTCCTCTCTCCTCACGAATCTCCGGTTCGCGGGGTGGCATTGTGTGATGTATATTTTGTACTTAACATAAATTTTGAAACTTTTGTTTCTGTTTTCCCCTTTCCCTTTCACTCTTTTTATTTAAACCACCCCTTTTTAACCTCTTAGGTTATTACCACTCCTTTCTGTAGACGCGGCGATTTCCTCCTAGGCTGCTCTTCTTTCTTCGGCCTTCCAGGTGGACTACTGGTCGGCCCGTTGCACAGGTGAAGAGGTTTATTCTGCCTCTGTTCCTTGACACCTGCGTTCTTTGAAGACGAATTTTCCTCCACCAAGCTCTCGTGTGCGGGTGCACACTGCGACCAGTGGTACCAGGTGTCGCCTTTCCCTTTCAGCTGGACTGCTGTAGCCGTCCGGGCGGTCACCTCATACGGACCAGTCCAGCGGGGCTCCTTCCACTTTCGCTTAATGACCTTTAGCCACACCGCCTTTGCGTCCGGGACCTCTCCGTTCCCCGTGGGTCTCTCACAAGTGACCTGTTTTGTAAAGCTGGACACAAGAGCTTTCAACTCATTAAAATATTCTGCATGAGACCTGTTGCTTGTCCTGGGCTGCTCCACTGGGACCACTGTCCAGGGTGCTGGAAACTGTCTCCCAGTCAGCAGCTCGTAAGGGGTGAAACCTGTGGATTGGTTAACAGAACATCTTATGGTCATCAAAGCAATGGGCAGGGCTGCGACCCAATTTAGCCCTGTCTGCGCACAGATTTTAGCCAACTTGTTTTTCAAATTTAGGTTCATCCTCTCTACCTTTCCTTGAGATTGAGGATGATAGACCGTCCCGAACTTATGTTGCACTCCCAACATCCTCTCTACCTCTTGCAAATCTTTGTTCTTGAAGTGAGTACCATTGTCTGATCTAATTCTCTTGGGAAACCCATGCCTTGGAATGTAATGATTGATTAAGCACTTAATCACGCTTTTCGCGTCTTCACGTTTGGTTGCCCATGCTTCGGGCCATCCAGTCAGAACATCCACACACACCAACAAATACCTCACACCACCTGGTCCTGTATCAATCATGTCGGTATAATCAATCACGACCTCTTCGCCTGGCCTTTCTGGCATGAGAAACTTACCAGCTTCAGGTTTTACTGCTGGCTTTGGATTGTGTGCCCCACAAATTAGGCACGTTCTGGCCTTTTCCAGTATCATCCTTCTCAAATCAGGATGCCACCATCGGCACAAATTTCTCTCCATCTGTTTCACTCCCACGTGACCAAGCCCGTGAGCCTCATTCACCTTCTGTTCCGCCATTTTGGCCGTTAAGGCGGGACGCCCATCTGGCCCCCTCCACAAACCGCCATCTTGCCAGGCTCCTTTGTTTTCCCACACCCCCTTTTCCTCTGGGGATGTCTCCTCCTGAGCCTGTCTCACTTCTTCCATACTGTTAGTACTGGCCTCCTCTTCTGGGGTTACCTGTACCATTTGTCTCTGTCCTTTGTAGCCTGCTGCTTCCTTTGCGGCTTCATCAGCTTTCTGATTTCCTTTTGCCACCATACTGTCTGCTTGTGAGTGGCCTTTGCATTTTATAATACTTACCTCGTCTGGGTCCTCCAGGGCCTTTTCCAGTTCCTCCATTTCCTTTTGGTGACAGATGGGTGCATTAGTGGCCGTTCTGAACCCGGCTCTCTTCCACTGAGCCAGTTCCACATGAGCTGCTCCAAACGCATATGCTGAGTCAGTGTAGATGTTCACTCTCATGTTTTTAGCCAACCTCAGGGCTCGAGTTAGGGCTATCACTTCAGCTCTCTGGGCCAACTG
This sequence comes from Diplotaxodon limnothrissa, assembly GCF_057381915.1. Lineage (NCBI taxonomy): Eukaryota > Metazoa > Chordata > Actinopteri > Cichliformes > Cichlidae > Diplotaxodon > Diplotaxodon limnothrissa. The sequence goes on along the minus strand of NC_140605.1, from coordinate 12,497,891 downwards.
TTGTCCCTCAATTTTTCCTGCTTCTTTCACCTGAAACTCAGTTCCTACTCTACAGACTACTGCATAGCCGGCTTTTAATCCTTCTTCATCTCTGTGGCAGCATCCATCTGTGAACCAATCCTCAGCTCCATGTATGGGCTCTGCCTTCAGGTCTTCCCTGATTTTTCCTTCAACTTGGGCTTTCTTAATACAATCATGTGGTTCTCCTGACCCCATTAGGTCTGCCATATTTATTCCTTCATGTGTGAATGTCAGATTTGGCACATCTAAAATTTTGCTCAACCTTTGTTGCGTCAGTGGGGTCATTGTGAATACCTGTGAGTTCACATAGGCCACTACACTGTGTGTGGTAAGCACTCTCAGTGGGTGTTCCCTCACTATGTGTGCTGTTTTCTGAATTATCTTTGCTACTCCTGCTGCGTGTTGTGTGCATGTGGGATGCCTTGCTTCTGTTGAATTTAATCTTATGCTGACATACATAAGTACATCTCTACCTCCCCCTTTTTTCTGAAACAACACACCATTCACAACTCCCTTTGTTTCTGAAACATAAAGATAAAATGCCTCATCATAGTTAGGTGTGGCTAGATCTGTGGCTCTTGACAAATCCTGTTTTAGTGAAATGAACGCTGTCTCTGTGTCCGGCGTCCAAGGCAATTCAGCCTTAAGATTTCGAACGCCGACTTTCTTGATCAGGTCCCTTAAAGGGGCAGTTTTACCAGCATAGTTCGGAATGAACTGCCTACTGTAACCTGTCAAGCCAAGAAAGGAAAGCAACTCCTTCACAGTTCTTGGTTTTGGATGTGTCAGAATTTGGTCTCTGTGTGTGTTCATTAACCCCACTGATCTGTGTGCGATCACCCGGCCCAGAAATGTTACCTCTGGTCGGACCAACTGTAGTTTTTCTTTACTCACTTTGAAGCCACACTCCGCCAATCTGTTCAACACCACGAGCGATGCTGCCGTACAGGCCGCTGCTGACGGGGCTGCAATAAGAAGATCATCAACATACTGTATTAATGTACAGCCCTCTGGCAGTTGACATGGGGAGAGTGCCTCTTTCAATACTTGATTGAAAATTCCTGGTGAGAGTGCAAAGCCTTGTGGTAGGCGTGTGTACCTAAATTTCCGGCCTCTGTATGTGAAAGAGAAAATGTCTCTGAGTGACTCGTGCAGTGGGAGACAAAAGAATGCATTCGCTAGGTCAATACATGTGAACCATTTTTGGTCCCCAGTAATTTCGGTCAGAGCTGTGTAGGGATTTGGTACAGGCACAGTATCAGTCCTCAGTATGGCATTTATTGCTCTCAAATCATGTGCCATACGGTACTTCCCTGTCCCATGTTTTTCCACTGGCAAAATAGGTGTGTTCCAAAATGACCATGAGGGCTCAAGCACTCCTGCCTTCCACAGCCCTTCAATGGTTTCAGCTATACCTTCCTCTGCTTCAGTTTTGTGCTTATATTGTGGTCTGTTAATTGGTGTGTCAGACTTCAGCTGGAACAGGACAGGCGAACAGTTAGCCAAACCTACATCTGTGGGCCCTGCGGACCACAAAGTATCAGGCAATTTCAAGAGCTCAGCTACTGCATCAGGATGATCCATTCTTTCCCTGCCATGTATTCTGGAGATTTCTTTATGTTCTAAGATCACTGCATCGTTGGACAAACAAGTTATGCGATATATTTTACATTTTGGTGCATACCAGACATTTGGAATTTGGGTGCTTTGCCAGCATGCGTTGTCCAGCGCCCGCTTGACCATCGGTCCCAGATCTCTTGGCCCATGACCCTCGTGGACCGCCAAGGTAATGTGAGGGGCTGAATCCTCTCCCACATTGTACCAAGGCAGTTGTTCATCAGTAAATTTCACAGCCGCGGCCACACCTTCTGGTCCAACATAAATGTTATGTGTTCGCACATTCCACGTCTGTCCCTCGAGATCAGACTGGAACTGTTCCCGATAGATATCGTTATCTTCCCTATCATAAAAGAGTGTGACGTGGAAAGGATCCCGTGGCGGGGAATAGACGGCCAGGCTCATTATCCAGGGTTTCCACAGCTGATAATGTCTCAGAATGCCTTCTTCCACTAGCCTCCCCCAGTAGATTTCGGCAGTGGGTTGTTCAGAGTTCTGGACTAGATATTGAGTCTTTGAAGGTGATCCCAGACATGGGAATTCTTTTCCTCCAGGCAGAGTAACAATCAGTCCATCTGGTGAGCACATGATCGTGGCTCCCAGCTTCACGAGCAGGTCCCTGCCCATGAGATTTGCAGGCACCTGTGAGGACACCACATATTGATGTTTCAAAGTCTGTTTTCCCAGCTTTGTCAATGCTGGATCTGTCAATGGCAGAGTCATCGGTATCCCGGAAAAACCGACCACATTAACTGTGTGACAGGAGAGTGTTGCACTGTCTGGTGTGTCTCTTAATGTCGAGTATGTTGCTCCAGTGTCTACCAGAAAGGGCAATTCAGTGCCTTCCACGGTCATCGACAGCATGGGTTCTGCCGTCCCCACGCTGTTCGGTCTCTCCGGGCTCATCTGTTTTCTCTGCCGTTGCTCTGATGGGACCTGCAGGGTGTTTTTGGTGACGTGGAGGTTTGCACAGTTGCTGCCTGTGGTGTGTGTAGAAATGTTCATGTTCTAGTCCCACTGTGAAGCACATAGACGTGTCCTGACTTCCTGTCTGTCCCACACTCTGTTGTCTCTGTTTGTTGCTGCCAACAGTACAAGTCATCTTTGCAGATTTTACTGAATTAACAAAAACATTTTTACTGAAAGACTTATTCAGTAAACACGTTTGTTACACTGAGACTGAAAAAGAGATCCCTGTTTACGCTCATAGAAAACGAGCCTCTGTTTTACTTTATTGAAATCATTTCTAATCACAGACAGGATCAGCAGCGTGCAGCTGCAGTGAGGTGTTAGTAGAGGAGCTGTGTTTGTGAGCTGTAGTCTGGATCAGGTCTCTGTGGGAGACTCGGGTTACAGTACTTCTGAATATCACACAGCACATTTCTTCAGAATCGGTTGCTGTTTGCTAACATTTGACCTTTGCCCTTTTAGGCTGCCCTTCTGGCGCCCGTCGATGAGGACTTGGGATCTGACAAGAAGCAAACTGGGGGAAGCAGCAGAGTACCAGACTTCCCTCCTCCAGCAGGCCGGGAGATCTTGTTGCGCACCTGTGTGCCGCGACCAGCAGCGTACTCCAAGGCGCTGCCTCAGCGGCTCTTCTGTGTCCTGATGAGGGAGGAGTTTAGGTTGGCCGGAGCCTTTTCCACAGACACGTCCTTCTTTTAAGTCCTGTGAACAATTCACACCTGGGATAAAGATAAGTGAAGGACACAGGATGGAGACTTTCACATAAAACAATAAAGCTGAATTGAACTAAAGTGAATAATTTGAAAATGACTCAGTGTTTTATCAGCGACACGTTACCGCAGCCTTTTAAGATCACTGAACCTGTTACTTCAAAAAACAACATGTAATGTTGAAGGGGACAAAGAGTTAGTTCATGTTTGACACTGATGTTAATCAAAACTTCCAAGATCCAGGTTGAATAAAACAGCATTAGGTGTGTGATTTCACTCTGCTCCACACACCTGCGTGCTCCAATCAGAGACACCAGAGGAACAGGTGATGAATGTGATGGGGAAGCATACGCAGGTGTGACATACAGAGCCGTGGGAATTACAGGACATTATTACTGTTGATATATTCTCAGCGATCAGCTGTTAGTGAAGAGCATGAAAACCTTACTGCACGTCGGTCAGCTCAACTTAGCTCGCTGGATAATTTACTTGTCAGCTTGAAAACATTTAACTTTAACAAAATGTTCACCAACACGGGTCAGTGTAGGTCACTGAGTCATCCTGCACACTAGCCCTGCCCCGCCCACCTGTGTTTATACACCTCTGCAGCCCCTCCTCCTTCAGCCGGGACATTTGTTCTAGCCTTCATTCATAAACTCGGCTTTCTAACATGCAGCTAAAGTTCAGTCTGCATGCTCGACCCACATACTCCTGGTAGCTGAAGTGAAATACTGCTGTGCGTAAGGGTCGGGCGGGTGACCACGTCACCTGGTCATGGGGTAAATGCTGCGGCCGGGTTCAACTCTGACCTGAGGCCCTTTATTTCTCCCTCCCTGCTTTGCTGTCTGGTCTTCATTGTGCTATTAAATACAGACAAAAAAGTTTGTTCTCCTCCTTCCATCACCACCTTTGTTGCATGTAGAAAAGTGTCATATAGAACCAGTCGTTACTTTAATGGTCTGAACTAAACGGTCGGGTGGCGCCAACAGCGACTAAGAATTTTCTGGGCCAACAGGATTTGTGTTTCAGTCCCTGATAAACTGACCCATCCTCTAAAAAACAAAACCCAAAAACTATATTTACAAGATAAATGATCAGAAATAGTAACGACAACAAAAGCACAGGAATCATAGATCCAACGGGACAGGCTCGTTACAATGAAGGAAAACACTGAGCGACTGTTGAGGCCCTTATTAGTCCTACAAAACATAACAGAAATGTTACAATAAAACACAGAGGCCTTTATTGTCACGTCCATCGTACTGTGACTCCTCAGCACATTCATCTCCAATCAGCAGCTTCCTTCACTGACCCAATCACAGGTCTCAGGCCAGCTGTTGTACTCAGGTTTGGATTATTTGCTGAGGTTTTAGATCTCTGGACCAAAGCCTTTAAAAGGAAACAGTTTCTCAGAGGTTACATCAGTAAATATGATCTCACTGTTACAGTGATCATTCACATCTCTGATTAACCTCTGAAGAGACACATTTGGTCCTTAGCGACGCCTCTGTCACAGGCGTCTGTCAGAACAACAGCGTGTGTTTGACACAGTCCATCATGAAGAGAAGCAGTTTTTCTTCTGAATTAGTGAAATAACTGGTCTGTAAATTACAGTAACACGAGTGTCATTGTTAAAACACAGTTTATGAAACACTTAATTTGTTGTGAACTTATTGACAACGTAAACATTTGCTGGTTGCCACTGTAACTGATGACTGTGTGGTCACATGACTGAAAAGTAAACAAATATCACAAAATAAAGAAATGCCTCCAACTTGTGTTACGAGTAGTTAGTGTGCAGAAACACGGCTGCAGGGTCAGCCCTCCCTCCACAGTCGCTCATCAGGCTGGTCGCAGCGCGTTTGCCTGTCTACTGATGTCTGCATGAGCAGAAACACCAATTTGAGTGATGTTATGTAATTCAGGATTCAATCAATGTGTCAGTGTTTGTTACTTTGTTACATTAATTTTTTAACCACGTTATTTTGTTGTGGGATGAACTTCTGCAAACAACAACATATGGCAACAAAAAACAAAACTTGCAGTTGGAATCGATGGAGCTGTGAGATGATGGGATGTCGACTGGTTCACTAACCATTAACATTTGGGATATTAGGATAACAGTAGCGTGTAAACATAAGCAGTGCAAACACTTCCTATAACGACACATTTACAGTCTAGTTTGGGGAAAGCTGAGGAATTAGGGTGAAGAGACGGTGGATGTTTAACCCTCCCTTGGTTTGACAGCTCGCTCAGCCAGCGAGTTATGAATGATGTTCTTGATAGACTCCGCCCCCGCGCCTTCTAGGAAAGTGTGGTGATCTCCCTTGATGACGTGGACCGACACCTCGCCATCACAGACCTGAAGAAAGACGCAGTACACAGTTTGAACATTGGAAGGCTCAGACAGAGTTTATAGAAACACACACAAGCGCACACACGCACAGTGAAGATAAGTACTACAGACTGATGTAAATGTGCATCGGTACCTCGCTGAGCTTATAGTCAGCTCCCAGGTTTTGCTCATATTCGCTGCTGGTTTCGGCGCGCAGCAGCTTCACGCTGCCGTGGTATTTTGCAGTAGGTACATATGCATCAGCAGCCTTTAGCTTGTAGTAGAAGGCGGAGGCTACAAAGTGCAGTGAGTCTCGGTCGATGTCCTTGTGAGCGGAGGTGATTAGGTCCACGGCCACACTGACGCGTGCATTCAGGTCTGACAGCGGGAGCAGAGTCTCCAAAAGCTGTAGGATGTAACCATGGAGACGACTGTAAGTTCATAGCAAACGTTACCGCGTGCTCGCGGAGATATTGTGTCAGGGTCCTGGGACTGGGCGACCCAGGATCCCTGAGCAGTCATGTATTATTATTATTATTATTATTATTGTTGTGTATTTTGGTGTTGCTCCCCCTTCCCTGTGCTTGTGTATATGTGTGTGTGTGTGTGTGTGTGTGGGTGGCTGAGCACTTGTTTATAGGCGGCGTCAGGCCTGGAGGGTGTGGCCCTGCAAGGGGACTGGCCACACCCGAAGCCACACACCTGCTGCTGATCAGGCCTCGTCGGGGGAGCTACTTAAGAGAGTCTTGGAGCGCCCACTGACGCGGGATCATTGCTTGGGACTCCACGTTAGTTACCCAGTTTAGGTTTTGGTCGTGTAGTGTATGCCTGCCATTGTTCAGTGTCCTGACTGCTGCCGCTATTGTTTCCCGCAGGAGGAGCGTGGAAGGCTTAAGGAGCAGCGAGCACCGGGAGTGCAGGCACGGGAGCAGAGAGCACTTGGAGGACACGACACGGGAGTCTGGGGAGAAACACGGGGATTTATTGTTGTTTGATATCACCCTCTGTAAATAAACACTGTCTATACGTAGAGCACCGCGCCTGGGTCCTCCTTCCCCACTCCTTCCACGGTGTGCCATGCCGCACCGTGACATATTGTTGTTTTCAGAAAAGTAAGTGACACATAATTAATGAACATCACAGATCTTATGTATATGAAAATGCAAAATGAAGATGTTTTGATATTCAGGAGTTACAAATGTCAGCTTTCAGTGAGAAACTGTACGAAGGTTTGATTTAACCGCATGTTTTACTTTAGTCTCCATAACAGCTCCAAACATCACATCATTGTTGAGTCAAACCTGCACCACACACAGACTGTGCTGGAACAGCAGCTCCAGACTGTGTTACAGTCACCATCTTTACCTTACAGGCGCCGTGAGGCAAAAGCTCAGGTTGTGTGGCCTTTAACGCTGATGCCACATAAAGGAATACTTGTGTGTGAACCTGTGGGTCAGAGACAGTATACCTTGTTGTATTCAATGCCAGTGAACTGCTGGATGAAGGCACACAAGGCTTCAGTCTCAGCCTCAGACTCGTTGCCGGGTCTTAGCTTGGCTCTGTAGCTCTGCAAATCAAAAACACAGTTAAACCTGTTCACATGCAGATCATGTGACCAGAGCTCATCCTTCAAAACCAACATCACACACGCTATACAGCATATACATGAAATAAAGATGCGCGAGTGTTTCTCTGACCTGTGTGTACGCTGCCACATATGAATGTGAGCCATCAAAGAGAAACAGGAACTCCACAGGCTGATTCTGGGTCTGCAGCTGAGAGCACATTTCAAATGCTACACAGGCACCAGAAGAATATCCAGCGACTCTGTACGGGCCGTCCGGCTGCACCTGCCTGACGCAGCTCACGTAGTAGGCAGCCAGGGACTCAATGCTATCCAGAGGAGCAGCTGCAAAGGAAACACATGAGGGGAGTTAGTTTGGCTGCACAGTGACATAAACAGCTGATGCACAACATGTGAGTGACAAAGGTCTGAGAACAGAACCACAAACTTTTAAACTGTGAAACAAAGAAAACATGAAATCACATCAGGTCTTTGGTTTTCCTCAGGCCATTATGGAGGGAGCTGTATATGTACAAGTGTTTGTAGTTTCACCTTTGAACAGTCAGACTTTCAGCTTTAACACATTTTGCTGTTTAACAGTTACACACGTTTTGATACACATGATTGTGACACCTGGTGAGGACGCACACTCATCATTTGATGACAAGTAAGGACACGTAGTTTCCACGATGGTTCAAAGTGTTGATTTTGTGTTTTAAAGTTTTT
>NC_140605.1:12453048-12489852 GCF_057381915.1 Diplotaxodon limnothrissa | reverse complement strand
TAGCTTAGCGCACATGTCTTGTGGCAAGATATATGCACTTAAATGTTTTAAGTCATTGGCTGTTCTGCCAAATTGCCACCAACCTGCAACTTTGTGAGCTGACTGTTTCGCGATTTTTGTGTTTTAGACAACAAAAATAAAAGAAAAAGATGTACAGATCCAGGCCTTTCCTTTACTGTGGTAGTCGCATAGAATGACGTCACTGACACTGGTTTAATATGAAAACAAACTTTGCAAAAAAAAGAAAGAAGAAGAAGTGAGTCGGCGTGTCATCTTTATCGAGCACCATACATGTTTTGCCTCACATTAAAATTATTATTTTGCCTTTTCAAAAATAATTTATATTCAGAGAAGTCAAATATAGCAAATTTGTACAGCTTACACGGCGGGCAGGTGGCGCAGAACACTTGCCGGCCCCTGGCAACTTGAAGCACAGACAGGCCCTGGTTCGAGCCTCGGCTCGAACACACTCACTGAGTTCAGGTCCTATCTGTGTCTTCAGTCTGCTAGGGGGATTCCTGGGCTGCGCAGGGAATCCCAATCCTTTTTTTTTTCTTTTCTTTTTTGGGCTGTTGGGGCCTGTATTTACAAAGCTGGGACTATCTCCGTTGTCATGGCTACCAAGAACAACGCCAGCTTGGGGGAGAGCGGAGAGCCGATAAGCAAACACTCATTCATCCTTTCTCCTCTTTCGTTTCACAGCTGCTGCGGTGGGAAACGCTGGGACTTGTGCAAAAACTGCTATGCAGTTTTTGCATTGTTGGGAACTTTTAAGGACCAGCCTTGAATTTTACAGATTTGATAAGTGAAGCCTGGATATATAGTGAAGAGAGCTGGGATAATCTGGACAGAATCTGCAGGCTGCATCTCCAAATCACAAGTGGCTTTAGATCTGACTCTTACAGACAGGCATGCATGTCTCAGGGTGATTACACACTAACACATTGTGATTAATCACACACATTTGTATACATTTTATTAACAAGATTAAAAAAAAACACTATACAAAATGTGTTTTTGTGACAGGCCGCTAGTAACAAAGTGCTTAAAGATTTCAAATTGGTTCTTTCCCAAGTTTTCTGTTATGTGTACACATATTCCTTGAATTAGGTGCTTTTTAATTCTCCAATAATGGTCAGTGCAAAGTGTTTACACAAACAAACAAACAAACAAACAAACAAACAAGTGTTTACACAAACAAACAAACAAAAAACATTACTCAGAAAATGGTCAGGTACAAGAACTGGATTAAAAAGGATTGGAAAAAACAGATAATGTCCAATGAAATACTTCAGCGTGTGGCTCATGACTTTTGCACAGTACTGTAAATGTTATTAATAATGAAAGATATAAAGATGTAGCTTTCCCATTTTTAAAAAATTCCCATACACATTATTCTTTTCTTCTAGTGAAGGTGCCTCCTCCTTCAGACCTTAGGATAACTAATTTCTCAGACAGTGACATCACGGTGCGCTGGGAAGCTGCAGATGATGATGATGTTTCTTACCTCATTAAGTGGATCTCCCTAAGTGGAGGCGACCTGAGGCAGGTGGGGAAGAACTATTGAGTTGTTGGAGTACATATTATGAAATAAAAAATACAATATCTCAATAAACTGTTGTCCTGTGTCTTAAGGAGTATCAGATATCACTGTCTGCACTCTATGGAGATGGAGCTCAGAGTGAAGCTGTGGCCGTACGCTATAGCACCTGTGAGTCACACATTTTAACTATATCAGCTGCTGGTGGGAGCAGGCTCTCATGGATCTTTCTGGATATTTGCAGCGGGGACATGCTGGGGTCATTTTGGAGCAGGTTAATTTGTGTGCGCCACGTGTCATAATCAGTTTTGTTGTTAGGTCTGGGAACCTTACCGGAGAAGGTACGGAGTCTAACCTGGGACTGGATGTGTTTGACATCTTGCCTTCGTACGATATGCTCTACCACGACCTTCTGAATGTCAGGTGGATTCAAATCACTTACTGAAAGGGACGCACAGGCTTAAGCAGACAAAGAAGGAAATCGGGTAAACCCTCCAGCACTCATTTCTGTGTCCATTTTGGGCTAAAAACAAAAACACCTCATAACTACCTGTGGATGCTGGCTGAGCCTCTGAAGGTTGAGTGATATGTCATTAAGCAGGTAGTCAGAGTTCTCATTGATCAGTTCCTTGAGGGAAGTGTATCCACAGGCCTTACTGATGTCCTACATGGAGCTCAGCGCCGCCTGGCTCACCAGCAGTGTCTCCTCACCAGCTTTCTCCAGCACAGGATACAGCGAGGCCATCAACAAGGCACAGAAATTGCGGCCCACTGGCTGAGCACAGCAGGCGATTCCCCCGAGTTGGATGCACAGCTGACAGATGTTGCTGTTGAGCTAATGGATCATGGATGCAGATGTTGATGATGAAGGAATCACTTGGAGAGAGCTTGTATTTGAGTTGCTGGCATCACTGTTGTATATCGAGGGGAGTCTGGATGGACCGAGCAGCTACGCAAAGAGACAAAACCTGTGTTAAAGCACTGCTTTCTAACCACTTTTACACATGCACTGCAGCTCTGAAGTTTTCAAGATATTGTCCATGCACGTGAGAACGCAAATGTCTGACACAGTTAGATCAAACATTAAACAGCCTTTAGCCTTCCTGCTCCTGAGTGAAAGCCTGTATTATATCTGACTGTGCTCATGTGGGGATAAGACAGATTAGCCTTTTCTCAAAGTGAAGAGTGGGGGCCAATTTAGGATCTTCACTCAAATTTAAAATACAAGGGAAACTGATGTATTTCCTTAAATAAACAAAAACCACACAAGCGCTTATAAAATGCTCATCCTACCCAGTCATATGCAAAGTGTTAGAATCAACGTGTGATCCACCTGCCACTAAGAGATATTATTTCTCTTTGGTAGATGGAAAAAATGGAATCAAACTCACTGTCAGTAGCTACAACAGCACATTTGTTATAATATGATGAATCAAGCATTTAGATATTAAATAGTATTGAGGGAGACAGGATCAAATACAGTGGGGCAAAAAAGTATTTAGTCAGCCACCAATTGTGCACGTTCTCCCACTTAAAAATATGAGAGAGGCCTGTCATTTTCATCATAGGTATACCTCTAACTTGTCCGAGTTTTAAAGAACTGATTTGCAAATTATGGTGGAAAAGAAGTATTTGGTCACCTCATTTTTTGCCCCACTGCGTAATATACAAAGATATTTGTGGCAACTCGATGTGCTTTGTCCACTTTTATTATCGGATTGCTCTGTTAACCAAAGGGAATACCTCAGTTTATTGTATGTTTGACTATAATTTACAAAAAGACTAAAGCATCATTTCTTATCTTTTCTACAATAACTATCAAATGAACAAATGGAGAGTGCTCGCTCAAGTCATGGATCAAGTGACTTAAAGGGCCGTTTTCAAAGAAAACTACAAGTGTATAAGCAACCAAGGAAGTGAGTCCTACCTGGCCACTGGACAACATTCAGTGACAGTGCACTTGCTGGCATCTCCGGTGATTCAGTAGGGTGAATAAGGGATCTTGTCTCCTCCGTACTTAATGAGAGTGGTGTATCTGTCAGTCATGTCTGGCACATAAAACACCAGGTAGGTCCCATCATGGCTGTCACAGATATCTGCTTCTTGGGCTTCCCCTCTGGGTCCTTCAGGAGAAAACAAAAACTGTTACCTAAATATCAATGCTTTGAATACATTATTGTGTGGTCCACGTTCATGCACTCACAGTGATCTGCACTGCCAGCAGTCCCTCACCTGCATCTTTGGCATCAATGGTGACCTTCACTGGCAGAGAGGTGGGCGCTCCAGTGGTGTTAAGGCCGGATCCACTTGCACGCACCTTGCTGGTATCATGGGTGGGCAGCACCTTCACCTTGTAAGGGCGGACCAAAGGGGAGAGAAGACAACTGGCTGTGGAATACAGTCTCACAAATGAAAGGAGCCTTATTTACAGAACCGAGTAAACCACGCAAAGAGTTTTCCATTTTCAAAGCTGGCCAGAGTGGAACACTGTAACATGTAACACCTAGAAGGTTCAGATGGCTGCAGTACTTTGCTAATTTGGATCAAAAGTTTGGGGGGGAAATGTAATTAAATCAAGTGATTGTAATGCTGTTACTTCCGTTGTGTAGTTAACCATCTATCATTTTAGATGTTTCATTAGCAGCCTGATGAAATTAGCTGTGTAGTTAGCCGACTTCTGCCATCCAAACAGATGAGGTGAATTATGCAGATCACTAGCACAGTACACAGATTACCACTTCTTATTCCAGCCAGACTTCAGGTACTTCATTCGAATCATGCAGTAACAACAAAGATTTATTACTACTGGCTTTTTAAATTGTGCTTCTTCTGTTCTAGAAAAACAGAAACATGTGATCACAGGGTTTTGTTTTTTTCAATGACATTTGTGTTGGTTGTGTCGGTTGCAGGCAAACATTTATCATAATGGTTACATATTAGGAAATAGCTTAAAATGTGTGCATATTTAACTTGTTGCACTGCCGTAGTGTTACCTGCGTGGGATCTCCTCATGAGCATATGACTGTACCCTGGATGATGATATGTGAGGAGCTTGAACTTGATTCGCTAACAGAAACTAATTTGGCTAGCTTAGCGCACATGTCTTGTGGCAAGATATATGCACTTAAATGTTTTAAGTCATTGGCTGTTCTGCCAAATTGCCACCAACCTGCAACTTTGTGAGCTGACTGTTTCGCGATTTTTGTGTTTTAGACAACAAAAATAAAAGAAAAAGATGTACAGATCCAGGCTTTTCCTTTACTGTGGTAGTCGCATAGAATGACGTCACTGACACTGGTTTAATATGAAAACAAACTTTGCAAAAAAAAGAAAGAAGAAGAAGTGAGTCGGCGTGTCATCTTTATCGAGCACCATACATGTTTTGCCTCACATTAAAATTATTATTTTGCCTTTTCAAAAATAATTTATATTCAGAGAAGTCAAATATAGCAAATTTGTACAGCTTACACGGCGGGCAGGTGGCGCAGAACACTTGCCGGCCCCTGGCAACTTGAAGCACAGACAGGCCCTGGTTCGAGCCTCGGCTCGAACACACTCACTGAGTTCAGGTCCTATCTGTGTCTTCAGTCTGCTAGGGGGATTCCTGGGCTGCGCAGGGAATCCCAATCCTTTTTTTTTCTTTTCTTTTTTGGGCTGTTGGGGCCTGTATTTACAAAGCTGGGACTATCTCCGTTGTCATGGCTACCAAGAACAACGCCAGCTTGGGGGAGAGCGGAGAGCCGATAAGCAAACACTCATTCATCCTTTCTCCTCTTTCGTTTCACAGCTGCTGCGGTGGGAAACGCTGGGACTTGTGCAAAAACTGCTATGCAGTTTTTGCATTGTTGGGAACTTTTAAGGACCAGCCTTGAATTTTACAGATTTGATAAGTGAAGCCTGGATATATAGTGAAGAGAGCTGGGATAATCTGGACAGAATCTGCAGGCTGCATCTCCAAATCACAAGTGGCTTTAGATCTGACTCTTACAGACAGGCATGCATGTCTCAGGGTGATTACACACTAACACATTGTGATTAATCACACACATTTGTATACATTTTATTAACAAGATTAAAAAAAAACACTATACAAAATGTGTTTTTGTGACAGGCCGCTAGTAACAAAGTGCTTAAAGATTTCAAATTGGTTCTTTCCCAAGTTTTCTGTTATGTGTACACATATTCCTTGAATTAGGTGCTTTTTAATTCTCCAATAATGGTCAGTGCAAAGTGTTTACACAAACAAACAAACAAACAAACAAACAAGTGTTTACACAAACAAACAAACAAACAAAAAACATTACTCAGAAAATGGTCAGGTACAAGAACTGGATTAAAAAGGATTGGAAAAAACAGATAATGTCCAATGAAATACTTCAGCGTGTGGCTCATGACTTTTGCACAGTACTGTAAATGTTATTAATAATGAAAGATATAAAGATGTAGCTTTCCCATTTTTAAAAAATTCCCATACACATTATTCTTTTCTTCTAGTGAAGGTGCCTCCTCCTTCAGACCTTAGGATAACTAATTTCTCAGACAGTGACATCACGGTGCGCTGGGAAGCTGCAGATGATGATGATGTTTCTTACCTCATTAAGTGGATCTCCCTAAGTGGAGGCGACCTGAGGCAGGTGGGGAAGAACTATTGAGTTGTTGGAGTACATATTATGAAATAAAAAATACAACATCTCAATAAACTGTTGTCCTGTGTCTTAAGGAGTATCAGATATCACTGTCTGCACTCTATGGAGATGGAGCTCAGAGTGAAGCTGTGGCCGTACGCTATAGCACCTGTGAGTCACACATTTTAACTATATCAGCTGCTGGTGGGAGCAGGCTCTCATGGATCTTTCTGGATATTTGCAGCGGGGACATGCTGGGGTCATTTTGGAGCAGGTTAATTTGTGTGCGCCACGTGTCATAATCAGTTTTGTTGTTAGGTCTGGGAACCTTACCGGAGAAGGTACGGAGTCTAACCTGGGACTGGATGTGTTTGACATCTTGCCTTCGTACGATATGCTCTACCACGACCTTCTGAATGTCAGGTGGATTCAAATCACTTACTGAAAGGGACGCACAGGCTTAAGCAGACAAAGAAGGAAATCGGGTAAACCCTCCAGCACTCATTTCTGTGTCCATTCTGGGCTAAAAACAAAAACACCTCATAACTACCTGTGGATGCTGGCTGAGCCTCTGAAGGTTGAGTGATATGTCATTAAGCAGGTAGTCAGAGTTCTCATTGATCAGTTCCTTGAGGGAAGTGTATCCACAGGCCTTACTGATGTCCTACATGGAGCTCAGCGCCGCCTGGCTCACCAGCAGTGTCTCCTCACCAGCTTTCTCCAGCACAGGATACAGCGAGGCCATCAACAAGGCACAGAAATTGCGGCCCACTGGCTGAGCACAGCAGGCGATTCCCCCGAGTTGGATGCACAGCTGACAGATGTTGCTGTTGAGCTAATGGATCATGGATGCAGATGTTGATGATGAAGGAATCACTTGGAGAGAGCTTGTATTTGAGTTGCTGGCATCACTGTTGTATATCGAGGGGAGTCTGGATGGACCGAGCAGCTACGCAAAGAGACAAAACCTGTGTTAAAGCACTGCTTTCTAACCACTTTTACACATGCACTGCAGCTCTGAAGTTTTCAAGATATTGTCCATGCACGTGAGAACGCAAATGTCTGACACAGTTAGATCAAACATTAAACAGCCTTTAGCCTTCCTGCTCCTGAGTGAAAGCCTGTATTATATCTGACTGTGCTCATGTGGGGATAAGACAGATTAGCCTTTTCTCAAAGTGAAGAGTGGGGGCCAATTTAGGATCTTCACTCAAATTTAAAATACAAGGGAAACTGATGTATTTCCTTAAATAAACAAAAACCACACAAGCGCTTATAAAATGCTCATCCTACCCAGTCATATGCAAAGTGTTAGAATCAACGTGTGATCCACCTGCCACTAAGAGATATTATTTCTCTTTGGTAGATGGAAAAAATGGAATCAAACTCACTGTCAGTAGCTACAACAGCACATTTGTTATAATATGATGAATCAAGCATTTAGATATTAAATAGTATTGAGGGAGACAGGATCAAATACAGTGGGGCAAAAAAGTATTTAGTCAGCCACCAATTGTGCACGTTCTCCCACTTAAAAATATGAGAGAGGCCTGTCATTTTCATCATAGGTATACCTCTAACTTGTCCGAGTTTTAAAGAACTGATTTGCAAATTATGGTGGAAAAGAAGTATTTGGTCACCTCATTTTTTGCCCCACTGCGTAATATACAAAGATATTTGTGGCAACTCGATGTGCTTTGTCCACTTTTATTATCGGATTGCTCTGTTAACCAAAGGGAATACCTCAGTTTATTGTATGTTTGACTATAATTTACAAAAAGACTAAAGCATCATTTCTTATCTTTTCTACAATAACTATCAAATGAACAAATGGAGAGTGCTCGCTCAAGTCATGGATCAAGTGACTTAAAGGGCCGTTTTCAAAGAAAACTACAAGTGTATAAGCAACCAAGGAAGTGAGTCCTACCTGGCCACTGGACAACATTCAGTGACAGTGCACTTGCTGGCATCTCCGGTGATTCAGTAGGGTGAATAAGGGATCTTGTCTCCTCCGTACTTAATGAGAGTGGTGTATCTGTCAGTCATGTCTGGCACATAAAACACCAGGTAGGTCCCATCATGGCTGTCACAGATATCTGCTTCTTGGGCTTCCCCTCTGGGTCCTTCAGGAGAAAACAAAAACTGTTACCTAAATATCAATGCTTTGAATACATTATTGTGTGGTCCACGTTCATGCACTCACAGTGATCTGCACTGCCAGCAGTCCCTCACCTGCATCTTTGGCATCAATGGTGACCTTCACTGGCAGAGAGGTGGGCGCTCCAGTGGTGTTAAGGCCGGATCCACTTGCACGCACCTTGCTGGTATCATGGGTGGGCAGCACCTTCACCTTGTAAGGGCGGACCAAAGGGGAGAGAAGACAACTGGCTGTGGAATACAGTCTCACAAATGAAAGGAGCCTTATTTACAGAACCGAGTAAACCACGCAAAGAGTTTTCCATTTTCAAAGCTGGCCAGAGTGGAACACTGTAACATGTAACACCTAGAAGGTTCAGATGGCTGCAGTACTTTGCTAATTTGGATCAAAAGTTTGGGGGGGAAATGTAATTAAATCAAGTGATTGTAATGCTGTTACTTCCGTTGTGTAGTTAACCATCTATCATTTTAGATGTTTCATTAGCAGCCTGATGAAATTAGCTGTGTAGTTAGCCGACTTCTGCCATCCAAACAGATGAGGTGAATTATGCAGATCACTAGCACAGTACACAGATTACCACTTCTTATTCCAGCCAGACTTCAGGTACTTCATTCGAATCATGCAGTAACAACAAAGATTTATTACTACTGGCTTTTTAAATTGTGCTTCTTCTGTTCTAGAAAAACAGAAACATGTGATCACAGGGTTTTGTTTTTTTCAATGACATTTGTGTTGGTTGTGTCGGTTGCAGGCAAACATTTATCATAATGGTTACATATTAGGAAATAGCTTAAAATGTGTGCATATTTAACTTGTTGCACTGCCGTAGTGTTACCTGCGTGGGATCTCCTCATGAGCATATGACTGTACCCTGGATGATGATATGTGAGGAGCTTGAACTTGATTCGCTAACAGAAACTAATTTGGCTAGCTTAGCGCACATGTCTTGTGGCAAGATATATGCACTTAAATGTTTTAAGTCATTGGCTGTTCTGCCAAATTGCCACCAACCTGCAACTTTGTGAGCTGACTGTTTCGCGATTTTTGTGTTTTAGACAACAAAAATAAAAGAAAAAGATGTACAGATCCAGGCCTTTCCTTTACTGTGGTAGTCGCATAGAATGACGTCACTGACACTGGTTTAATATGAAAACAAACTTTGCAAAAAAAAGAAAGAAGAAGAAGTGAGTCGGCGTGTCATCTTTATCGAGCACCATACATGTTTTGCCTCACATTAAAATTATTATTTTGCCTTTTCAAAAATAATTTATATTCAGAGAAGTCAAATATAGCAAATTTGTACAGCTTACACGGCGGGCAGGTGGCGCAGAACACTTGCCGGCCCCTGGCAACTTGAAGCACAGACAGGCCCTGGTTCGAGCCTCGGCTCGAACACACTCACTGAGTTCAGGTCCTATCTGTGTCTTCAGTCTGCTAGGGGGATTCCTGGGCTGCGCAGGGAATCCCAATCCTTTTTTTTTCTTTTCTTTTTTGGGCTGTTGGGGCCTGTATTTACAAAGCTGGGACTATCTCCGTTGTCATGGCTACCAAGAACAACGCCAGCTTGGGGGAGAGCGGAGAGCCGATAAGCAAACACTCATTCATCCTTTCTCCTCTTTCGTTTCACAGCTGCTGCGGTGGGAAACGCTGGGACTTGTGCAAAAACTGCTATGCAGTTTTTGCATTGTTGGGAACTTTTAAGGACCAGCCTTGAATTTTACAGATTTGATAAGTGAAGCCTGGATATATAGTGAAGAGAGCTGGGATAATCTGGACAGAATCTGCAGGCTGCATCTCCAAATCACAAGTGGCTTTAGATCTGACTCTTACAGACAGGCATGCATGTCTCAGGGTGATTACACACTAACACATTGTGATTAATCACACACATTTGTATACATTTTATTAACAAGATTAAAAAAAAACACTATACAAAATGTGTTTTTGTGACAGGCCGCTAGTAACAAAGTGCTTAAAGATTTCAAATTGGTTCTTTCCCAAGTTTTCTGTTATGTGTACACATATTCCTTGAATTAGGTGCTTTTTAATTCTCCAATAATGGTCAGTGCAAAGTGTTTACACAAACAAACAAACAAACAAACAAACAAACAAGTGTTTACACAAACAAACAAACAAACAAAAAACATTACTCAGAAAATGGTCAGGTACAAGAACTGGATTAAAAAGGATTGGAAAAAACAGATAATGTCCAATGAAATACTTCAGCGTGTGGCTCATGACTTTTGCACAGTACTGTAAATGTTATTAATAATGAAAGATATAAAGATGTAGCTTTCCCATTTTTAAAAAATTCCCATACACATTATTCTTTTCTTCTAGTGAAGGTGCCTCCTCCTTCAGACCTTAGGATAACTAATTTCTCAGACAGTGACATCACGGTGCGCTGGGAAGCTGCAGATGATGATGATGTTTCTTACCTCATTAAGTGGATCTCCCTAAGTGGAGGTGACCTGAGGCAGGTGGGGAAGAACTATTGAGTTGTTGGAGTACATATTATGAAATAAAAAATACAACATCTCAATAAACTGTTGTCCTGTGTCTTAAGGAGTATCAGATATCACTGTCTGCACTCTATGGAGATGGAGCTCAGAGTGAAGCTGTGGCCGTACGCTATAGCACCTGTGAGTCACACATTTTAACTATATCAGCTGCTGGTGGGAGCAGGCTCTCATGGATCTTTCTGGATATTTGCAGCGGGGACATGCTGGGGTCATTTTGGAGCAGGTTAATTTGTGTGCGCCACGTGTCATAATCAGTTTTGTTGTTAGGTCTGGGAACCTTACCGGAGAAGGTACGGAGTCTAACCTGGGACTGGATGTGTTTGACATCTTGCCTTCGTACGATATGCTCTACCACGACCTTCTGAATGTCAGGTGGATTCAAATCACTTACTGAAAGGGACGCACAGGCTTAAGCAGACAAAGAAGGAAATCGGGTAAACCCTCCAGCACTCATTTCTGTGTCCATTCTGGGCTAAAAACAAAAACACCTCATAACTACCTGTGGATGCTGGCTGAGCCTCTGAAGGTTGAGTGATATGTCATTAAGCAGGTAGTCAGAGTTCTCATTGATCAGTTCCTTGAGGGAAGTGTATCCACAGGCCTTACTGATGTCCTACATGGAGCTCAGCGCCGCCTGGCTCACCAGCAGTGTCTCCTCACCAGCTTTCTCCAGCACAGGATACAGCGAGGCCATCAACAAGGCACAGAAATTGCGGCCCACTGGCTGAGCACAGCAGGCGATTCCCCCGAGTTGGATGCACAGCTGACAGATGTTGCTGTTGAGCTAATGGATCATGGATGCAGATGTTGATGATGAAGGAATCACTTGGAGAGAGCTTGTATTTGAGTTGCTGGCATCACTGTTGTATATCGAGGGGAGTCTGGATGGACCGAGCAGCTACGCAAAGAGACAAAACCTGTGTTAAAGCACTGCTTTCTAACCACTTTTACACATGCACTGCAGCTCTGAAGTTTTCAAGATATTGTCCATGCACGTGAGAACGCAAATGTCTGACACAGTTAGATCAAACATTAAACAGCCTTTAGCCTTCCTGCTCCTGAGTGAAAGCCTGTATTATATCTGACTGTGCTCATGTGGGGATAAGACAGATTAGCCTTTTCTCAAAGTGAAGAGTGGGGGCCAATTTAGGATCTTCACTCAAATTTAAAATACAAGGGAAACTGATGTATTTCCTTAAATAAACAAAAACCACACAAGCGCTTATAAAATGCTCATCCTACCCAGTCATATGCAAAGTGTTAGAATCAACGTGTGATCCACCTGCCACTAAGAGATATTATTTCTCTTTGGTAGATGGAAAAAATGGAATCAAACTCACTGTCAGTAGCTACAACAGCACATTTGTTATAATATGATGAATCAAGCATTTAGATATTAAATAGTATTGAGGGAGACAGGATCAAATACAGTGGGGCAAAAAAGTATTTAGTCAGCCACCAATTGTGCACGTTCTCCCACTTAAAAATATGAGAGAGGCCTGTCATTTTCATCATAGGTATACCTCTAACTTGTCCGAGTTTTAAAGAACTGATTTGCAAATTATGGTGGAAAAGAAGTATTTGGTCACCTCATTTTTTGCCCCACTGCGTAATATACAAAGATATTTGTGGCAACTCGATGTGCTTTGTCCACTTTTATTATCGGATTGCTCTGTTAACCAAAGGGAATACCTCAGTTTATTGTATGTTTGACTATAATTTACAAAAAGACTAAAGCATCATTTCTTATCTTTTCTACAATAACTATCAAATGAACAAATGGAGAGTGCTCGCTCAAGTCATGGATCAAGTGACTTAAAGGGCCGTTTTCAAAGAAAACTACAAGTGTATAAGCAACCAAGGAAGTGAGTCCTACCTGGCCACTGGACAACATTCAGTGACAGTGCACTTGCTGGCATCTCCGGTGATTCAGTAGGGTGAATAAGGGATCTTGTCTCCTCCGTACTTAATGAGAGTGGTGTATCTGTCAGTCATGTCTGGCACATAAAACACCAGGTAGGTCCCATCATGGCTGTCACAGATATCTGCTTCTTGGGCTTCCCCTCTGGGTCCTTCAGGAGAAAACAAAAACTGTTACCTAAATATCAATGCTTTGAATACATTATTGTGTGGTCCACGTTCATGCACTCACAGTGATCTGCACTGCCAGCAGTCCCTCACCTGCATCTTTGGCATCAATGGTGACCTTCACTGGCAGAGAGGTGGGCGCTCCAGTGGTGTTAAGGCCGGATCCACTTGCACGCACCTTGCTGGTATCATGGGTGGGCAGCACCTTCACCTTGTAAGGGCGGACCAAAGGGGAGAGAAGACAACTGGCTGTGGAATACAGTCTCACAAATGAAAGGAGCCTTATTTACAGAACCGAGTAAACCACGCAAAGAGTTTTCCATTTTCAAAGCTGGCCAGAGTGGAACACTGTAACATGTAACACCTAGAAGGTTCAGATGGCTGCAGTACTTTGCTAATTTGGATCAAAAGTTTGGGGGGGAAATGTAATTAAATCAAGTGATTGTAATGCTGTTACTTCCGTTGTGTAGTTAACCATCTATCATTTTAGATGTTTCATTAGCAGCCTGATGAAATTAGCTGTGTAGTTAGCCGACTTCTGCCATCCAAACAGATGAGGTGAATTATGCAGATCACTAGCACAGTACACAGATTACCACTTCTTATTCCAGCCAGACTTCAGGTACTTCATTCGAATCATGCAGTAACAACAAAGATTTATTACTACTGGCTTTTTAAATTGTGCTTCTTCTGTTCTAGAAAAACAGAAACATGTGATCACAGGGTTTTGTTTTTTTCAATGACATTTGTGTTGGTTGTGTCGGTTGCAGGCAAACATTTATCATAATGGTTACATATTAGGAAATAGCTTAAAATGTGTGCATATTTAACTTGTTGCACTGCCGTAGTGTTACCTGCGTGGGATCTCCTCATGAGCATATGACTGTACCCTGGATGATGATATGTGAGGAGCTTGAACTTGATTCGCTAACAGAAACTAATTTGGCTAGCTTAGCGCACATGTCTTGTGGCAAGATATATGCACTTAAATGTTTTAAGTCATTGGCTGTTCTGCCAAATTGCCACCAACCTGCAACTTTGTGAGCTGACTGTTTCGCGATTTTTGTGTTTTAGACAACAAAAATAAAAGAAAAAGATGTACAGATCCAGGCTTTTCCTTTACTGTGGTAGTCGCATAGAATGACGTCACTGACACTGGTTTAATATGAAAACAAACTTTGCAAAAAAAAGAAAGAAGAAGAAGTGAGTCGGCGTGTCATCTTTATCGAGCACCATACATGTTTTGCCTCACATTAAAATTATTATTTTGCCTTTTCAAAAATAATTTATATTCAGAGAAGTCAAATATAGCAAATTTGTACAGCTTACACGGCGGGCAGGTGGCGCAGAACACTTGCCGGCCCCTGGCAACTTGAAGCACAGACAGGCCCTGGTTCGAGCCTCGGCTCGAACACACTCACTGAGTTCAGGTCCTATCTGTGTCTTCAGTCTGCTAGGGGGATTCCTGGGCTGCGCAGGGAATCCCAATCCTTTTTTTTTCTTTTCTTTTTTGGGCTGTTGGGGCCTGTATTTACAAAGCTGGGACTATCTCCGTTGTCATGGCTACCAAGAACAACGCCAGCTTGGGGGAGAGCGGAGAGCCGATAAGCAAACACTCATTCATCCTTTCTCCTCTTTCGTTTCACAGCTGCTGCGGTGGGAAACGCTGGGACTTGTGCAAAAACTGCTATGCAGTTTTTGCATTGTTGGGAACTTTTAAGGACCAGCCTTGAATTTTACAGATTTGATAAGTGAAGCCTGGATATATAGTGAAGAGAGCTGGGATAATCTGGACAGAATCTGCAGGCTGCATCTCCAAATCACAAGTGGCTTTAGATCTGACTCTTACAGACAGGCATGCATGTCTCAGGGTGATTACACACTAACACATTGTGATTAATCACACACATTTGTATACATTTTATTAACAAGATTAAAAAAAAACACTATACAAAATGTGTTTTTGTGACAGGCCGCTAGTAACAAAGTGCTTAAAGATTTCAAATTGGTTCTTTCCCAAGTTTTCTGTTATGTGTACACATATTCCTTGAATTAGGTGCTTTTTAATTCTCCAATAATGGTCAGTGCAAAGTGTTTACACAAACAAACAAACAAACAAACAAACAAGTGTTTACACAAACAAACAAACAAACAAAAAACATTACTCAGAAAATGGTCAGGTACAAGAACTGGATTAAAAAGGATTGGAAAAAACAGATAATGTCCAATGAAATACTTCAGCGTGTGGCTCATGACTTTTGCACAGTACTGTAAATGTTATTAATAATGAAAGATATAAAGATGTAGCTTTCCCATTTTTAAAAAATTCCCATACACATTATTCTTTTCTTCTAGTGAAGGTGCCTCCTCCTTCAGACCTTAGGATAACTAATTTCTCAGACAGTGACATCACGGTGCGCTGGGAAGCTGCAGATGATGATGATGTTTCTTACCTCATTAAGTGGATCTCCCTAAGTGGAGGCGACCTGAGGCAGGTGGGGAAGAACTATTGAGTTGTTGGAGTACATATTATGAAATAAAAAATACAACATCTCAATAAACTGTTGTCCTGTGTCTTAAGGAGTATCAGATATCACTGTCTGCACTCTATGGAGATGGAGCTCAGAGTGAAGCTGTGGCCGTACGCTATAGCACCTGTGAGTCACACATTTTAACTATATCAGCTGCTGGTGGGAGCAGGCTCTCATGGATCTTTCTGGATATTTGCAGCGGGGACATGCTGGGGTCATTTTGGAGCAGGTTAATTTGTGTGCGCCACGTGTCATAATCAGTTTTGTTGTTAGGTCTGGGAACCTTACCGGAGAAGGTACGGAGTCTAACCTGGGACTGGATGTGTTTGACATCTTGCCTTCGTACGATATGCTCTACCACGACCTTCTGAATGTCAGGTGGATTCAAATCACTTACTGAAAGGGACGCACAGGCTTAAGCAGACAAAGAAGGAAATCGGGTAAACCCTCCAGCACTCATTTCTGTGTCCATTCTGGGCTAAAAACAAAAACACCTCATAACTACCTGTGGATGCTGGCTGAGCCTCTGAAGGTTGAGTGATATGTCATTAAGCAGGTAGTCAGAGTTCTCATTGATCAGTTCCTTGAGGGAAGTGTATCCACAGGCCTTACTGATGTCCTACATGGAGCTCAGCGCCGCCTGGCTCACCAGCAGTGTCTCCTCACCAGCTTTCTCCAGCACAGGATACAGCGAGGCCATCAACAAGGCACAGAAATTGCGGCCCACTGGCTGAGCACAGCAGGCGATTCCCCCGAGTTGGATGCACAGCTGACAGATGTTGCTGTTGAGCTAATGGATCATGGATGCAGATGTTGATGATGAAGGAATCACTTGGAGAGAGCTTGTATTTGAGTTGCTGGCATCACTGTTGTATATCGAGGGGAGTCTGGATGGACCGAGCAGCTACGCAAAGAGACAAAACCTGTGTTAAAGCACTGCTTTCTAACCACTTTTACACATGCACTGCAGCTCTGAAGTTTTCAAGATATTGTCCATGCACGTGAGAACGCAAATGTCTGACACAGTTAGATCAAACATTAAACAGCCTTTAGCCTTCCTGCTCCTGAGTGAAAGCCTGTATTATATCTGACTGTGCTCATGTGGGGATAAGACAGATTAGCCTTTTCTCAAAGTGAAGAGTGGGGGCCAATTTAGGATCTTCACTCAAATTTAAAATACAAGGGAAACTGATGTATTTCCTTAAATAAACAAAAACCACACAAGCGCTTATAAAATGCTCATCCTACCCAGTCATATGCAAAGTGTTAGAATCAACGTGTGATCCACCTGCCACTAAGAGATATTATTTCTCTTTGGTAGATGGAAAAAATGGAATCAAACTCACTGTCAGTAGCTACAACAGCACATTTGTTATAATATGATGAATCAAGCATTTAGATATTAAATAGTATTGAGGGAGACAGGATCAAATACAGTGGGGCAAAAAAGTATTTAGTCAGCCACCAATTGTGCACGTTCTCCCACTTAAAAATATGAGAGAGGCCTGTCATTTTCATCATAGGTATACCTCTAACTTGTCCGAGTTTTAAAGAACTGATTTGCAAATTATGGTGGAAAAGAAGTATTTGGTCACCTCATTTTTTGCCCCACTGCGTAATATACAAAGATATTTGTGGCAACTCGATGTGCTTTGTCCACTTTTATTATCGGATTGCTCTGTTAACCAAAGGGAATACCTCAGTTTATTGTATGTTTGACTATAATTTACAAAAAGACTAAAGCATCATTTCTTATCTTTTCTACAATAACTATCAAATGAACAAATGGAGAGTGCTCGCTCAAGTCATGGATCAAGTGACTTAAAGGGCCGTTTTCAAAGAAAACTACAAGTGTATAAGCAACCAAGGAAGTGAGTCCTACCTGGCCACTGGACAACATTCAGTGACAGTGCACTTGCTGGCATCTCCGGTGATTCAGTAGGGTGAATAAGGGATCTTGTCTCCTCCGTACTTAATGAGAGTGGTGTATCTGTCAGTCATGTCTGGCACATAAAACACCAGGTAGGTCCCATCATGGCTGTCACAGATATCTGCTTCTTGGGCTTCCCCTCTGGGTCCTTCAGGAGAAAACAAAAACTGTTACCTAAATATCAATGCTTTGAATACATTATTGTGTGGTCCACGTTCATGCACTCACAGTGATCTGCACTGCCAGCAGTCCCTCACCTGCATCTTTGGCATCAATGGTGACCTTCACTGGCAGAGAGGTGGGCGCTCCAGTGGTGTTAAGGCCGGATCCACTTGCACGCACCTTGCTGGTATCATGGGTGGGCAGCACCTTCACCTTGTAAGGGCGGACCAAAGGGGAGAGAAGACAACTGGCTGTGGAATACAGTCTCACAAATGAAAGGAGCCTTATTTACAGAACCGAGTAAACCACGCAAAGAGTTTTCCATTTTCAAAGCTGGCCAGAGTGGAACACTGTAACATGTAACACCTAGAAGGTTCAGATGGCTGCAGTACTTTGCTAATTTGGATCAAAAGTTTGGGGGGGAAATGTAATTAAATCAAGTGATTGTAATGCTGTTACTTCCGTTGTGTAGTTAACCATCTATCATTTTAGATGTTTCATTAGCAGCCTGATGAAATTAGCTGTGTAGTTAGCCGACTTCTGCCATCCAAACAGATGAGGTGAATTATGCAGATCACTAGCACAGTACACAGATTACCACTTCTTATTCCAGCCAGACTTCAGGTACTTCATTCGAATCATGCAGTAACAACAAAGATTTATTACTACTGGCTTTTTAAATTGTGCTTCTTCTGTTCTAGAAAAACAGAAACATGTGATCACAGGGTTTTGTTTTTTTCAATGACATTTGTGTTGGTTGTGTCGGTTGCAGGCAAACATTGATCATAATGGTTACATATTAGGAAATAGCTTAAAATGTGTGCATATTTAACTTGTTGCACTGCCGTAGTGTTACCTGCGTGGGATCTCCTCATGAGCATATGACTGTACCCTGGATGATGATATGTGAGGAGCTTGAACTTGATTCGCTAACAGAAACTAATTTGGCTAGCTTAGCGCACATGTCTTGTGGCAAGATATATGCACTTAAATGTTTTAAGTCATTGGCTGTTCTGCCAAATTGCCACCAACCTGCAACTTTGTGAGCTGACTGTTTCGCGATTTTTGTGTTTTAGACAACAAAAATAAAAGAAAAAGATGTACAGATCCAGGCTTTTCCTTTACTGTGGTAGTCGCATAGAATGACGTCACTGACACTGGTTTAATATGAAAACAAACTTTGCAAAAAAAAGAAAGAAGAAGAAGTGAGTCGGCGTGTCATCTTTATCGAGCACCATACATGTTTTGCCTCACATTAAAATTATTATTTTGCCTTTTCAAAAATAATTTATATTCAGAGAAGTCAAATATAGCAAATTTGTACAGCTTACACGGCGGGCAGGTGGCGCAGAACACTTGCCGGCCCCTGGCAACTTGAAGCACAGACAGGCCCTGGTTCGAGCCTCGGCTCGAACACACTGAGTTCAGGTCCTATCTGTGTCTTCAGTCTGCTAGGGGGATTCCTGGGCTGCGCAGGGAATCCCAATCCTTTTTTTTTCTTTTCTTTTTTGGGCTGTTGGGGCCTGTATTTACAAAGCTGGGACTATCTCCGTTGTCATGGCTACCAAGAACAACGCCAGCTTGGGGGAGAGCGGAGAGCCGATAAGCAAACACTCATTCATCCTTTCTCCTCTTTCGTTTCACAGCTGCTGCGGTGGGAAACGCTGGGACTTGTGCAAAAACTGCTATGCAGTTTTTGCATTGTTGGGAACTTTTAAGGACCAGCCTTGAATTTTACAGATTTGATAAGTGAAGCCTGGATATATAGTGAAGAGAGCTGGGATAATCTGGACAGAATCTGCAGGCTGCATCTCCAAATCACAAGTGGCTTTAGATCTGACTCTTACAGACAGGCATGCATGTCTCAGGGTGATTACACACTAACACATTGTGATTAATCACACACATTTGTATACATTTTATTAACAAGATTAAAAAAAAACACTATACAAAATGTGTTTTTGTGACAGGCCGCTAGTAACAAAGTGCTTAAAGATTTCAAATTGGTTCTTTCCCAAGTTTTCTGTTATGTGTACACATATTCCTTGAATTAGGTGCTTTTTAATTCTCCAATAATGGTCAGTGCAAAGTGTTTACACAAACAAACAAACAAACAAACAAACAAGTGTTTACACAAACAAACAAACAAACAAAAAACATTACTCAGAAAATGGTCAGGTACAAGAACTGGATTAAAAAGGATTGGAAAAAACAGATAATGTCCAATGAAATACTTCAGCGTGTGGCTCATGACTTTTGCACAGTACTGTAAATGTTATTAATAATGAAAGATATAAAGATGTAGCTTTCCCATTTTTAAAAAATTCCCATACACATTATTCTTTTCTTCTAGTGAAGGTGCCTCCTCCTTCAGACCTTAGGATAACTAATTTCTCAGACAGTGACATCACGGTGCGCTGGGAAGCTGCAGATGATGATGATGTTTCTTACCTCATTAAGTGGATCTCCCTAAGTGGAGGCGACCTGAGGCAGGTGGGGAAGAACTATTGAGTTGTTGGAGTACATATTATGAAATAAAAAATACAACATCTCAATAAACTGTTGTCCTGTGTCTTAAGGAGTATCAGATATCACTGTCTGCACTCTATGGAGATGGAGCTCAGAGTGAAGCTGTGGCCGTACGCTATAGCACCTGTGAGTCACACATTTTAACTATATCAGCTGCTGGTGGGAGCAGGCTCTCATGGATCTTTCTGGATATTTGCAGCGGGGACATGCTGGGGTCATTTTGGAGCAGGTTAATTTGTGTGCGCCACGTGTCATAATCAGTTTTGTTGTTAGGTCTGGGAACCTTACCGGAGAAGGTACGGAGTCTAACCTGGGACTGGATGTGTTTGACATCTTGCCTTCGTACGATATGCTCTACCACGACCTTCTGAATGTCAGGTGGATTCAAATCACTTACTGAAAGGGACGCACAGGCTTAAGCAGACAAAGAAGGAAATCGGGTAAACCCTCCAGCACTCATTTCTGTGTCCATTCTGGGCTAAAAACAAAAACACCTCATAACTACCTGTGGATGCTGGCTGAGCCTCTGAAGGTTGAGTGATATGTCATTAAGCAGGTAGTCAGAGTTCTCATTGATCAGTTCCTTGAGGGAAGTGTATCCACAGGCCTTACTGATGTCCTACATGGAGCTCAGCGCCGCCTGGCTCACCAGCAGTGTCTCCTCACCAGCTTTCTCCAGCACAGGATACAGCGAGGCCATCAACAAGGCACAGAAATTGCGGCCCACTGGCTGAGCACAGCAGGCGATTCCCCCGAGTTGGATGCACAGCTGACAGATGTTGCTGTTGAGCTAATGGATCATGGATGCAGATGTTGATGATGAAGGAATCACTTGGAGAGAGCTTGTATTTGAGTTGCTGGCATCACTGTTGTATATCGAGGGGAGTCTGGATGGACCGAGCAGCTACGCAAAGAGACAAAACCTGTGTTAAAGCACTGCTTTCTAACCACTTTTACACATGCACTGCAGCTCTGAAGTTTTCAAGATATTGTCCATGCACGTGAGAACGCAAATGTCTGACACAGTTAGATCAAACATTAAACAGCCTTTAGCCTTCCTGCTCCTGAGTGAAAGCCTGTATTATATCTGACTGTGCTCATGTGGGGATAAGACAGATTAGCCTTTTCTCAAAGTGAAGAGTGGGGGCCAATTTAGGATCTTCACTCAAATTTAAAATACAAGGGAAACTGATGTATTTCCTTAAATAAACAAAAACCACACAAGCGCTTATAAAATGCTCATCCTACCCAGTCATATGCAAAGTGTTAGAATCAACGTGTGATCCACCTGCCACTAAGAGATATTATTTCTCTTTGGTAGATGGAAAAAATGGAATCAAACTCACTGTCAGTAGCTACAACAGCACATTTGTTATAATATGATGAATCAAGCATTTAGATATTAAATAGTATTGAGGGAGACAGGATCAAATACAGTGGGGCAAAAAAGTATTTAGTCAGCCACCAATTGTGCACGTTCTCCCACTTAAAAATATGAGAGAGGCCTGTCATTTTCATCATAGGTATACCTCTAACTTGTCCGAGTTTTAAAGAACTGATTTGCAAATTATGGTGGAAAAGAAGTATTTGGTCACCTCATTTTTTGCCCCACTGCGTAATATACAAAGATATTTGTGGCAACTCGATGTGCTTTGTCCACTTTTATTATCGGATTGCTCTGTTAACCAAAGGGAATACCTCAGTTTATTGTATGTTTGACTATAATTTACAAAAAGACTAAAGCATCATTTCTTATCTTTTCTACAATAACTATCAAATGAACAAATGGAGAGTGCTCGCTCAAGTCATGGATCAAGTGACTTAAAGGGCCGTTTTCAAAGAAAACTACAAGTGTATAAGCAACCAAGGAAGTGAGTCCTACCTGGCCACTGGACAACATTCAGTGACAGTGCACTTGCTGGCATCTCCGGTGATTCAGTAGGGTGAATAAGGGATCTTGTCTCCTCCGTACTTAATGAGAGTGGTGTATCTGTCAGTCATGTCTGGCACATAAAACACCAGGTAGGTCCCATCATGGCTGTCACAGATATCTGCTTCTTGGGCTTCCCCTCTGGGTCCTTCAGGAGAAAACAAAAACTGTTACCTAAATATCAATGCTTTGAATACATTATTGTGTGGTCCACGTTCATGCACTCACAGTGATCTGCACTGCCAGCAGTCCCTCACCTGCATCTTTGGCATCAATGGTGACCTTCACTGGCAGAGAGGTGGGCGCTCCAGTGGTGTTAAGGCCGGATCCACTTGCACGCACCTTGCTGGTATCATGGGTGGGCAGCACCTTCACCTTGTAAGGGCGGACCA
The DNA here is from genome assembly GCF_057381915.1 of Diplotaxodon limnothrissa. NCBI lineage: Eukaryota > Metazoa > Chordata > Actinopteri > Cichliformes > Cichlidae > Diplotaxodon > Diplotaxodon limnothrissa. Next base: position 12,467,445 of record NC_140605.1, on the reverse strand, counting down.
AAGGGGAGAGAAGACAACTGGCTGTGGAATACAGTCTCACAAATGAAAGGAGCCTTATTTACAGAACCGAGTAAACCACGCAAAGAGTTTTCCATTTTCAAAGCTGGCCAGAGTGGAACACTGTAACATGTAACACCTAGAAGGTTCAGATGGCTGCAGTACTTTGCTAATTTGGATCAAAAGTTTGGGGGGGAAATGTAATTAAATCAAGTGATTGTAATGCTGTTACTTCCGTTGTGTAGTTAACCATCTATCATTTTAGATGTTTCATTAGCAGCCTGATGAAATTAGCTGTGTAGTTAGCCGACTTCTGCCATCCAAACAGATGAGGTGAATTATGCAGATCACTAGCACAGTACACAGATTACCACTTCTTATTCCAGCCAGACTTCAGGTACTTCATTCGAATCATGCAGTAACAACAAAGATTTATTACTACTGGCTTTTTAAATTGTGCTTCTTCTGTTCTAGAAAAACAGAAACATGTGATCACAGGGTTTTGTTTTTTTCAATGACATTTGTGTTGGTTGTGTCGGTTGCAGGCAAACATTTATCATAATGGTTACATATTAGGAAATAGCTTAAAATGTGTGCATATTTAACTTGTTGCACTGCCGTAGTGTTACCTGCGTGGGATCTCCTCATGAGCATATGACTGTACCCTGGATGATGATATGTGAGGAGCTTGAACTTGATTCGCTAACAGAAACTAATTTGGCTAGCTTAGCGCACATGTCTTGTGGCAAGATATATGCACTTAAATGTTTTAAGTCATTGGCTGTTCTGCCAAATTGCCACCAACCTGCAACTTTGTGAGCTGACTGTTTCGCGATTTTTGTGTTTTAGACAACAAAAATAAAAGAAAAAGATGTACAGATCCAGGCTTTTCCTTTACTGTGGTAGTCGCATAGAATGACGTCACTGACACTGGTTTAATATGAAAACAAACTTTGCAAAAAAAAGAAAGAAGAAGAAGTGAGTCGGCGTGTCATCTTTATCGAGCACCATACATGTTTTGCCTCACATTAAAATTATTATTTTGCCTTTTCAAAAATAATTTATATTCAGAGAAGTCAAATATAGCAAATTTGTACAGCTTACACGGCGGGCAGGTGGCGCAGAACACTTGCCGGCCCCTGGCAACTTGAAGCACAGACAGGCCCTGGTTCGAGCCTCGGCTCGAACACACTCACTGAGTTCAGGTCCTATCTGTGTCTTCAGTCTGCTAGGGGGATTCCTGGGCTGCGCAGGGAATCCCAATCCTTTTTTTTTTCTTTTCTTTTTTGGGCTGTTGGGGCCTGTATTTACAAAGCTGGGACTATCTCCGTTGTCATGGCTACCAAGAACAACGCCAGCTTGGGGGAGAGCGGAGAGCCGATAAGCAAACACTCATTCATCCTTTCTCCTCTTTCGTTTCACAGCTGCTGCGGTGGGAAACGCTGGGACTTGTGTGGCTATGCAGTTTTTGCATTGTTGGGAACTTTTAAGGACCAGCCTTGAATTTTACAGATTTGATAAGTGAAGCCTGGATATATAGTGAAGAGAGCTGGGATAATCTGGACAGAATCTGCAGGCTGCATCTCCAAATCACAAGTGGCTTTAGATCTGACTCTTACAGACAGGCATGCATGTCTCAGGGTGATTACACACTAACACATTGTGATTAATCACACACATTTGTATACATTTTATTAACAAGATTAAAAAAAAACACTATACAAAATGTGTTTTTGTGACAGGCCGCTAGTAACAAAGTGCTTAAAGATTTCAAATTGGTTCTTTCCCAAGTTTTCTGTTATGTGTACACATATTCCTTGAATTAGGTGCTTTTTAATTCTCCAATAATGGTCAGTGCAAAGTGTTTACACAAACAAACAAACAAACAAACAAACAAACAAGTGTTTACACAAACAAACAAACAAACAAAAAACATTACTCAGAAAATGGTCAGGTACAAGAACTGGATTAAAAAGGATTGGAAAAAACAGATAATGTCCAATGAAATACTTCAGCGTGTGGCTCATGACTTTTGCACAGTACTGTAAATGTTATTAATAATGAAAGATATAAAGATGTAGCTTTCCCATTTTTAAAAAATTCCCATACACATTATTCTTTTCTTCTAGTGAAGGTGCCTCCTCCTTCAGACCTTAGGATAACTAATTTCTCAGACAGTGACATCACGGTGCGCTGGGAAGCTGCAGATGATGATGATGTTTCTTACCTCATTAAGTGGATCTCCCTAAGTGGAGGCGACCTGAGGCAGGTGGGGAAGAACTATTGAGTTGTTGGAGTACATATTATGAAATAAAAAATACAACATCTCAATAAACTGTTGTCCTGTGTCTTAAGGAGTATCAGATATCACTGTCTGCACTCTATGGAGATGGAGCTCAGAGTGAAGCTGTGGCCGTACGCTATAGCACCTGTGAGTCACACATTTTAACTATATCAGCTGCTGGTGGGAGCAGGCTCTCATGGATCTTTCTGGATATTTGCAGCGGGGACATGCTGGGGTCATTTTGGAGCAGGTTAATTTGTGTGCGCCACGTGTCATAATCAGTTTTGTTGTTAGGTCTGGGAACCTTACCGGAGAAGGTACGGAGTCTAACCTGGGACTGGATGTGTTTGACATCTTGCCTTCGTACGATATGCTCTACCACGACCTTCTGAATGTCAGGTGGATTCAAATCACTTACTGAAAGGGACGCACAGGCTTAAGCAGACAAAGAAGGAAATCGGGTAAACCCTCCAGCACTCATTTCTGTGTCCATTCTGGGCTAAAAACAAAAACACCTCATAACTACCTGTGGATGCTGGCTGAGCCTCTGAAGGTTGAGTGATATGTCATTAAGCAGGTAGTCAGAGTTCTCATTGATCAGTTCCTTGAGGGAAGTGTATCCACAGGCCTTACTGATGTCCTACATGGAGCTCAGCGCCGCCTGGCTCACCAGCAGTGTCTCCTCACCAGCTTTCTCCAGCACAGGATACAGCGAGGCCATCAACAAGGCACAGAAATTGCGGCCCACTGGCTGAGCACAGCAGGCGATTCCCCCGAGTTGGATGCACAGCTGACAGATGTTGCTGTTGAGCTAATGGATCATGGATGCAGATGTTGATGATGAAGGAATCACTTGGAGAGAGCTTGTATTTGAGTTGCTGGCATCACTGTTGTATATCGAGGGGAGTCTGGATGGACCGAGCAGCTACGCAAAGAGACAAAACCTGTGTTAAAGCACTGCTTTCTAACCACTTTTACACATGCACTGCAGCTCTGAAGTTTTCAAGATATTGTCCATGCACGTGAGAACGCAAATGTCTGACACAGTTAGATCAAACATTAAACAGCCTTTAGCCTTCCTGCTCCTGAGTGAAAGCCTGTATTATATCTGACTGTGCTCATGTGGGGATAAGACAGATTAGCCTTTTCTCAAAGTGAAGAGTGGGGGCCAATTTAGGATCTTCACTCAAATTTAAAATACAAGGGAAACTGATGTATTTCCTTAAATAAACAAAAACCACACAAGCGCTTATAAAATGCTCATCCTACCCAGTCATATGCAAAGTGTTAGAATCAACGTGTGATCCACCTGCCACTAAGAGATATTATTTCTCTTTGGTAGATGGAAAAAATGGAATCAAACTCACTGTCAGTAGCTACAACAGCACATTTGTTATAATATGATGAATCAAGCATTTAGATATTAAATAGTATTGAGGGAGACAGGATCAAATACAGTGGGGCAAAAAAGTATTTAGTCAGCCACCAATTGTGCACGTTCTCCCACTTAAAAATATGAGAGAGGCCTGTCATTTTCATCATAGGTATACCTCTAACTTGTCCGAGTTTTAAAGAACTGATTTGCAAATTATGGTGGAAAAGAAGTATTTGGTCACCTCATTTTTTGCCCCACTGCGTAATATACAAAGATATTTGTGGCAACTCGATGTGCTTTGTCCACTTTTATTATCGGATTGCTCTGTTAACCAAAGGGAATACCTCAGTTTATTGTATGTTTGACTATAATTTACAAAAAGACTAAAGCATCATTTCTTATCTTTTCTACAATAACTATCAAATGAACAAATGGAGAGTGCTCGCTCAAGTCATGGATCAAGTGACTTAAAGGGCCGTTTTCAAAGAAAACTACAAGTGTATAAGCAACCAAGGAAGTGAGTCCTACCTGGCCACTGGACAACATTCAGTGACAGTGCACTTGCTGGCATCTCCGGTGATTCAGTAGGGTGAATAAGGGATCTTGTCTCCTCCGTACTTAATGAGAGTGGTGTATCTGTCAGTCATGTCTGGCACATAAAACACCAGGTAGGTCCCATCATGGCTGTCACAGATATCTGCTTCTTGGGCTTCCCCTCTGGGTCCTTCAGGAGAAAACAAAAACTGTTACCTAAATATCAATGCTTTGAATACATTATTGTGTGGTCCACGTTCATGCACTCACAGTGATCTGCACTGCCAGCAGTCCCTCACCTGCATCTTTGGCATCAATGGTGACCTTCACTGGCAGAGAGGTGGGCGCTCCAGTGGTGTTAAGGCCGGATCCACTTGCACGCACCTTGCTGGTATCATGGGTGGGCAGCACCTTCACCTTGTAAGGGCGGACCAAAGGGGAGAGAAGACAACTGGCTGTGGAATACAGTCTCACAAATGAAAGGAGCCTTATTTACAGAACCGAGTAAACCACGCAAAGAGTTTTCCATTTTCAAAGCTGGCCAGAGTGGAACACTGTAACATGTAACACCTAGAAGGTTCAGATGGCTGCAGTACTTTGCTAATTTGGATCAAAAGTTTGGGGGGGAAATGTAATTAAATCAAGTGATTGTAATGCTGTTACTTCCGTTGTGTAGTTAACCATCTATCATTTTAGATGTTTCATTAGCAGCCTGATGAAATTAGCTGTGTAGTTAGCCGACTTCTGCCATCCAAACAGATGAGGTGAATTATGCAGATCACTAGCACAGTACACAGATTACCACTTCTTATTCCAGCCAGACTTCAGGTACTTCATTCGAATCATGCAGTAACAACAAAGATTTATTACTACTGGCTTTTTAAATTGTGCTTCTTCTGTTCTAGAAAAACAGAAACATGTGATCACAGGGTTTTGTTTTTTTCAATGACATTTGTGTTGGTTGTGTCGGTTGCAGGCAAACATTTATCATAATGGTTACATATTAGGAAATAGCTTAAAATGTGTGCATATTTAACTTGTTGCACTGCCGTAGTGTTACCTGCGTGGGATCTCCTCATGAGCATATGACTGTACCCTGGATGATGATATGTGAGGAGCTTGAACTTGATTCGCTAACAGAAACTAATTTGGCTAGCTTAGCGCACATGTCTTGTGGCAAGATATATGCACTTAAATGTTTTAAGTCATTGGCTGTTCTGCCAAATTGCCACCAACCTGCAACTTTGTGAGCTGACTGTTTCGCGATTTTTGTGTTTTAGACAACAAAAATAAAAGAAAAAGATGTACAGATCCAGGCTTTTCCTTTACTGTGGTAGTCGCATAGAATGACGTCACTGACACTGGTTTAATATGAAAACAAACTTTGCAAAAAAAAGAAAGAAGAAGAAGTGAGTCGGCGTGTCATCTTTATCGAGCACCATACATGTTTTGCCTCACATTAAAATTATTATTTTGCCTTTTCAAAAATAATTTATATTCAGAGAAGTCAAATATAGCAAATTTGTACAGCTTACACGGCGGGCAGGTGGCGCAGAACACTTGCCGGCCCCTGGCAACTTGAAGCACAGACAGGCCCTGGTTCGAGCCTCGGCTCGAACACACTCACTGAGTTCAGGTCCTATCTGTGTCTTCAGTCTGCTAGGGGGATTCCTGGGCTGCGCAGGGAATCCCAATCCTTTTTTTTTTCTTTTCTTTTTTGGGCTGTTGGGGCCTGTATTTACAAAGCTGGGACTATCTCCGTTGTCATGGCTACCAAGAACAACGCCAGCTTGGGGGAGAGCGGAGAGCCGATAAGCAAACACTCATTCATCCTTTCTCCTCTTTCGTTTCACAGCTGCTGCGGTGGGAAACGCTGGGACTTGTGTGGCTATGCAGTTTTTGCATTGTTGGGAACTTTTAAGGACCAGCCTTGAATTTTACAGATTTGATAAGTGAAGCCTGGATATATAGTGAAGAGAGCTGGGATAATCTGGACAGAATCTGCAGGCTGCATCTCCAAATCACAAGTGGCTTTAGATCTGACTCTTACAGACAGGCATGCATGTCTCAGGGTGATTACACACTAACACATTGTGATTAATCACACACATTTGTATACATTTTATTAACAAGATTAAAAAAAAACACTATACAAAATGTGTTTTTGTGACAGGCCGCTAGTAACAAAGTGCTTAAAGATTTCAAATTGGTTCTTTCCCAAGTTTTCTGTTATGTGTACACATATTCCTTGAATTAGGTGCTTTTTAATTCTCCAATAATGGTCAGTGCAAAGTGTTTACACAAACAAACAAACAAACAAACAAACAAACAAGTGTTTACACAAACAAACAAACAAACAAAAAACATTACTCAGAAAATGGTCAGGTACAAGAACTGGATTAAAAAGGATTGGAAAAAACAGATAATGTCCAATGAAATACTTCAGCGTGTGGCTCATGACTTTTGCACAGTACTGTAAATGTTATTAATAATGAAAGATATAAAGATGTAGCTTTCCCATTTTTAAAAAATTCCCATACACATTATTCTTTTCTTCTAGTGAAGGTGCCTCCTCCTTCAGACCTTAGGATAACTAATTTCTCAGACAGTGACATCACGGTGCGCTGGGAAGCTGCAGATGATGATGATGTTTCTTACCTCATTAAGTGGATCTCCCTAAGTGGAGGCGACCTGAGGCAGGTGGGGAAGAACTATTGAGTTGTTGGAGTACATATTATGAAATAAAAAATACAACATCTCAATAAACTGTTGTCCTGTGTCTTAAGGAGTATCAGATATCACTGTCTGCACTCTATGGAGATGGAGCTCAGAGTGAAGCTGTGGCCGTACGCTATAGCACCTGTGAGTCACACATTTTAACTATATCAGCTGCTGGTGGGAGCAGGCTCTCATGGATCTTTCTGGATATTTGCAGCGGGGACATGCTGGGGTCATTTTGGAGCAGGTTAATTTGTGTGCGCCACGTGTCATAATCAGTTTTGTTGTTAGGTCTGGGAACCTTACCGGAGAAGGTACGGAGTCTAACCTGGGACTGGATGTGTTTGACATCTTGCCTTCGTACGATATGCTCTACCACGACCTTCTGAATGTCAGGTGGATTCAAATCACTTACTGAAAGGGACGCACAGGCTTAAGCAGACAAAGAAGGAAATCGGGTAAACCCTCCAGCACTCATTTCTGTGTCCATTTTGGGCTAAAAACAAAAACACCTCATAACTACCTGTGGATGCTGGCTGAGCCTCTGAAGGTTGAGTGATATGTCATTAAGCAGGTAGTCAGAGTTCTCATTGATCAGTTCCTTGAGGGAAGTGTATCCACAGGCCTTACTGATGTCCTACATGGAGCTCAGCGCCGCCTGGCTCACCAGCAGTGTCTCCTCACCAGCTTTCTCCAGCACAGGATACAGCGAGGCCATCAACAAGGCACAGAAATTGCGGCCCACTGGCTGAGCACAGCAGGCGATTCCCCCGAGTTGGATGCACAGCTGACAGATGTTGCTGTTGAGCTAATGGATCATGGATGCAGATGTTGATGATGAAGGAATCACTTGGAGAGAGCTTGTATTTGAGTTGCTGGCATCACTGTTGTATATCGAGGGGAGTCTGGATGGACCGAGCAGCTACGCAAAGAGACAAAACCTGTGTTAAAGCACTGCTTTCTAACCACTTTTACACATGCACTGCAGCTCTGAAGTTTTCAAGATATTGTCCATGCACGTGAGAACGCAAATGTCTGACACAGTTAGATCAAACATTAAACAGCCTTTAGCCTTCCTGCTCCTGAGTGAAAGCCTGTATTATATCTGACTGTGCTCATGTGGGGATAAGACAGATTAGCCTTTTCTCAAAGTGAAGAGTGGGGGCCAATTTAGGATCTTCACTCAAATTTAAAATACAAGGGAAACTGATGTATTTCCTTAAATAAACAAAAACCACACAAGCGCTTATAAAATGCTCATCCTACCCAGTCATATGCAAAGTGTTAGAATCAACGTGTGATCCACCTGCCACTAAGAGATATTATTTCTCTTTGGTAGATGGAAAAAATGGAATCAAACTCACTGTCAGTAGCTACAACAGCACATTTGTTATAATATGATGAATCAAGCATTTAGATATTAAATAGTATTGAGGGAGACAGGATCAAATACAGTGGGGCAAAAAAGTATTTAGTCAGCCACCAATTGTGCACGTTCTCCCACTTAAAAATATGAGAGAGGCCTGTCATTTTCATCATAGGTATACCTCTAACTTGTCCGAGTTTTAAAGAACTGATTTGCAAATTATGGTGGAAAAGAAGTATTTGGTCACCTCATTTTTTGCCCCACTGCGTAATATACAAAGATATTTGTGGCAACTCGATGTGCTTTGTCCACTTTTATTATCGGATTGCTCTGTTAACCAAAGGGAATACCTCAGTTTATTGTATGTTTGACTATAATTTACAAAAAGACTAAAGCATCATTTCTTATCTTTTCTACAATAACTATCAAATGAACAAATGGAGAGTGCTCGCTCAAGTCATGGATCAAGTGACTTAAAGGGCCGTTTTCAAAGAAAACTACAAGTGTATAAGCAACCAAGGAAGTGAGTCCTACCTGGCCACTGGACAACATTCAGTGACAGTGCACTTGCTGGCATCTCCGGTGATTCAGTAGGGTGAATAAGGGATCTTGTCTCCTCCGTACTTAATGAGAGTGGTGTATCTGTCAGTCATGTCTGGCACATAAAACACCAGGTAGGTCCCATCATGGCTGTCACAGATATCTGCTTCTTGGGCTTCCCCTCTGGGTCCTTCAGGAGAAAACAAAAACTGTTACCTAAATATCAATGCTTTGAATACATTATTGTGTGGTCCACGTTCATGCACTCACAGTGATCTGCACTGCCAGCAGTCCCTCACCTGCATCTTTGGCATCAATGGTGACCTTCACTGGCAGAGAGGTGGGCGCTCCAGTGGTGTTAAGGCCGGATCCACTTGCACGCACCTTGCTGGTATCATGGGTGGGCAGCACCTTCACCTTGTAAGGGCGGACCAAAGGGGAGAGAAGACAACTGGCTGTGGAATACAGTCTCACAAATGAAAGGAGCCTTATTTACAGAACCGAGTAAACCACGCAAAGAGTTTTCCATTTTCAAAGCTGGCCAGAGTGGAACACTGTAACATGTAACACCTAGAAGGTTCAGATGGCTGCAGTACTTTGCTAATTTGGATCAAAAGTTTGGGGGGGAAATGTAATTAAATCAAGTGATTGTAATGCTGTTACTTCCGTTGTGTAGTTAACCATCTATCATTTTAGATGTTTCATTAGCAGCCTGATGAAATTAGCTGTGTAGTTAGCCGACTTCTGCCATCCAAACAGATGAGGTGAATTATGCAGATCACTAGCACAGTACACAGATTACCACTTCTTATTCCAGCCAGACTTCAGGTACTTCATTCGAATCATGCAGTAACAACAAAGATTTATTACTACTGGCTTTTTAAATTGTGCTTCTTCTGTTCTAGAAAAACAGAAACATGTGATCACAGGGTTTTGTTTTTTTCAATGACATTTGTGTTGGTTGTGTCGGTTGCAGGCAAACATTTATCATAATGGTTACATATTAGGAAATAGCTTAAAATGTGTGCATATTTAACTTGTTGCACTGCCGTAGTGTTACCTGCGTGGGATCTCCTCATGAGCATATGACTGTACCCTGGATGATGATATGTGAGGAGCTTGAACTTGATTCGCTAACAGAAACTAATTTGGCTAGCTTAGCGCACATGTCTTGTGGCAAGATATATGCACTTAAATGTTTTAAGTCATTGGCTGTTCTGCCAAATTGCCACCAACCTGCAACTTTGTGAGCTGACTGTTTCGCGATTTTTGTGTTTTAGACAACAAAAATAAAAGAAAAAGATGTACAGATCCAGGCTTTTCCTTTACTGTGGTAGTCGCATAGAATGACGTCACTGACACTGGTTTAATATGAAAACAAACTTTGCAAAAAAAAGAAAGAAGAAGAAGTGAGTCGGCGTGTCATCTTTATCGAGCACCATACATGTTTTGCCTCACATTAAAATTATTATTTTGCCTTTTCAAAAATAATTTATATTCAGAGAAGTCAAATATAGCAAATTTGTACAGCTTACACGGCGGGCAGGTGGCGCAGAACACTTGCCGGCCCCTGGCAACTTGAAGCACAGACAGGCCCTGGTTCGAGCCTCGGCTCGAACACACTCACTGAGTTCAGGTCCTATCTGTGTCTTCAGTCTGCTAGGGGGATTCCTGGGCTGCGCAGGGAATCCCAATCCTTTTTTTTTTCTTTTCTTTTTTGGGCTGTTGGGGCCTGTATTTACAAAGCTGGGACTATCTCCGTTGTCATGGCTACCAAGAACAACGCCAGCTTGGGGGAGAGCGGAGAGCCGATAAGCAAACACTCATTCATCCTTTCTCCTCTTTCGTTTCACAGCTGCTGCGGTGGGAAACGCTGGGACTTGTGTGGCTATGCAGTTTTTGCATTGTTGGGAACTTTTAAGGACCAGCCTTGAATTTTACAGATTTGATAAGTGAAGCCTGGATATATAGTGAAGAGAGCTGGGATAATCTGGACAGAATCTGCAGGCTGCATCTCCAAATCACAAGTGGCTTTAGATCTGACTCTTACAGACAGGCATGCATGTCTCAGGGTGATTACACACTAACACATTGTGATTAATCACACACATTTGTATACATTTTATTAACAAGATTAAAAAAAAACACTATACAAAATGTGTTTTTGTGACAGGCCGCTAGTAACAAAGTGCTTAAAGATTTCAAATTGGTTCTTTCCCAAGTTTTCTGTTATGTGTACACATATTCCTTGAATTAGGTGCTTTTTAATTCTCCAATAATGGTCAGTGCAAAGTGTTTACACAAACAAACAAACAAACAAACAAACAAACAAGTGTTTACACAAACAAACAAACAAACAAAAAACATTACTCAGAAAATGGTCAGGTACAAGAACTGGATTAAAAAGGATTGGAAAAAACAGATAATGTCCAATGAAATACTTCAGCGTGTGGCTCATGACTTTTGCACAGTACTGTAAATGTTATTAATAATGAAAGATATAAAGATGTAGCTTTCCCATTTTTAAAAAATTCCCATACACATTATTCTTTTCTTCTAGTGAAGGTGCCTCCTCCTTCAGACCTTAGGATAACTAATTTCTCAGACAGTGACATCACGGTGCGCTGGGAAGCTGCAGATGATGATGATGTTTCTTACCTCATTAAGTGGATCTCCCTAAGTGGAGGCGACCTGAGGCAGGTGGGGAAGAACTATTGAGTTGTTGGAGTACATATTATGAAATAAAAAATACAACATCTCAATAAACTGTTGTCCTGTGTCTTAAGGAGTATCAGATATCACTGTCTGCACTCTATGGAGATGGAGCTCAGAGTGAAGCTGTGGCCGTACGCTATAGCACCTGTGAGTCACACATTTTAACTATATCAGCTGCTGGTGGGAGCAGGCTCTCATGGATCTTTCTGGATATTTGCAGCGGGGACATGCTGGGGTCATTTTGGAGCAGGTTAATTTGTGTGCGCCACGTGTCATAATCAGTTTTGTTGTTAGGTCTGGGAACCTTACCGGAGAAGGTACGGAGTCTAACCTGGGACTGGATGTGTTTGACATCTTGCCTTCGTACGATATGCTCTACCACGACCTTCTGAATGTCAGGTGGATTCAAATCACTTACTGAAAGGGACGCACAGGCTTAAGCAGACAAAGAAGGAAATCGGGTAAACCCTCCAGCACTCATTTCTGTGTCCATTTTGGGCTAAAAACAAAAACACCTCATAACTACCTGTGGATGCTGGCTGAGCCTCTGAAGGTTGAGTGATATGTCATTAAGCAGGTAGTCAGAGTTCTCATTGATCAGTTCCTTGAGGGAAGTGTATCCACAGGCCTTACTGATGTCCTACATGGAGCTCAGCGCCGCCTGGCTCACCAGCAGTGTCTCCTCACCAGCTTTCTCCAGCACAGGATACAGCGAGGCCATCAACAAGGCACAGAAATTGCGGCCCACTGGCTGAGCACAGCAGGCGATTCCCCCGAGTTGGATGCACAGCTGACAGATGTTGCTGTTGAGCTAATGGATCATGGATGCAGATGTTGATGATGAAGGAATCACTTGGAGAGAGCTTGTATTTGAGTTGCTGGCATCACTGTTGTATATCGAGGGGAGTCTGGATGGACCGAGCAGCTACGCAAAGAGACAAAACCTGTGTTAAAGCACTGCTTTCTAACCACTTTTACACATGCACTGCAGCTCTGAAGTTTTCAAGATATTGTCCATGCACGTGAGAACGCAAATGTCTGACACAGTTAGATCAAACATTAAACAGCCTTTAGCCTTCCTGCTCCTGAGTGAAAGCCTGTATTATATCTGACTGTGCTCATGTGGGGATAAGACAGATTAGCCTTTTCTCAAAGTGAAGAGTGGGGGCCAATTTAGGATCTTCACTCAAATTTAAAATACAAGGGAAACTGATGTATTTCCTTAAATAAACAAAAACCACACAAGCGCTTATAAAATGCTCATCCTACCCAGTCATATGCAAAGTGTTAGAATCAACGTGTGATCCACCTGCCACTAAGAGATATTATTTCTCTTTGGTAGATGGAAAAAATGGAATCAAACTCACTGTCAGTAGCTACAACAGCACATTTGTTATAATATGATGAATCAAGCATTTAGATATTAAATAGTATTGAGGGAGACAGGATCAAATACAGTGGGGCAAAAAAGTATTTAGTCAGCCACCAATTGTGCACGTTCTCCCACTTAAAAATATGAGAGAGGCCTGTCATTTTCATCATAGGTATACCTCTAACTTGTCCGAGTTTTAAAGAACTGATTTGCAAATTATGGTGGAAAAGAAGTATTTGGTCACCTCATTTTTTGCCCCACTGCGTAATATACAAAGATATTTGTGGCAACTCGATGTGCTTTGTCCACTTTTATTATCGGATTGCTCTGTTAACCAAAGGGAATACCTCAGTTTATTGTATGTTTGACTATAATTTACAAAAAGACTAAAGCATCATTTCTTATCTTTTCTACAATAACTATCAAATGAACAAATGGAGAGTGCTCGCTCAAGTCATGGATCAAGTGACTTAAAGGGCCGTTTTCAAAGAAAACTACAAGTGTATAAGCAACCAAGGAAGTGAGTCCTACCTGGCCACTGGACAACATTCAGTGACAGTGCACTTGCTGGCATCTCCGGTGATTCAGTAGGGTGAATAAGGGATCTTGTCTCCTCCGTACTTAATGAGAGTGGTGTATCTGTCAGTCATGTCTGGCACATAAAACACCAGGTAGGTCCCATCATGGCTGTCACAGATATCTGCTTCTTGGGCTTCCCCTCTGGGTCCTTCAGGAGAAAACAAAAACTGTTACCTAAATATCAATGCTTTGAATACATTATTGTGTGGTCCACGTTCATGCACTCACAGTGATCTGCACTGCCAGCAGTCCCTCACCTGCATCTTTGGCATCAATGGTGACCTTCACTGGCAGAGAGGTGGGCGCTCCAGTGGTGTTAAGGCCGGATCCACTTGCACGCACCTTGCTGGTATCATGGGTGGGCAGCACCTTCACCTTGTAAGGGCGGACCAAAGGGGAGAGAAGACAACTGGCTGTGGAATACAGTCTCACAAATGAAAGGAGCCTTATTTACAGAACCGAGTAAACCACGCAAAGAGTTTTCCATTTTCAAAGCTGGCCAGAGTGGAACACTGTAACATGTAACACCTAGAAGGTTCAGATGGCTGCAGTACTTTGCTAATTTGGATCAAAAGTTTGGGGGGGAAATGTAATTAAATCAAGTGATTGTAATGCTGTTACTTCCGTTGTGTAGTTAACCATCTATCATTTTAGATGTTTCATTAGCAGCCTGATGAAATTAGCTGTGTAGTTAGCCGACTTCTGCCATCCAAACAGATGAGGTGAATTATGCAGATCACTAGCACAGTACACAGATTACCACTTCTTATTCCAGCCAGACTTCAGGTACTTCATTCGAATCATGCAGTAACAACAAAGATTTATTACTACTGGCTTTTTAAATTGTGCTTCTTCTGTTCTAGAAAAACAGAAACATGTGATCACAGGGTTTTGTTTTTTTCAATGACATTTGTGTT
>NC_140605.1:12418285-12452948 GCF_057381915.1 Diplotaxodon limnothrissa | reverse complement strand
TGAAGATCCTAAATTGGCCCCCACTCTTCACTTTGAGAAAAGGCTAATCTGTCTTATCCCCACATGAGCACAGTCAGATATAATACAGGCTTTCACTCAGGAGCAGGAAGGCTAAAGGCTGTTTAATGTTTGATCTAACTGTGTCAGACATTTGCGTTCTCACGTGCATGGACAATATCTTGAAAACTTCAGAGCTGCAGTGCATGTGTAAAAGTGGTTAGAAAGCAGTGCTTTAACACAGGTTTTGTCTCTTTGCGTAGCTGCTCGGTCCATCCAGACTCCCCTCGATATACAACAGTGATGCCAGCAACTCAAATACAAGCTCTCTCCAAGTGATTCCTTCATCATCAACATCTGCATCCATGATCCATTAGCTCAACAGCAACATCTGTCAGCTGTTCATCCAACTCGGGGAATCGCCTGCTGTGCTCAGCCAGTGGGCCGCAATTTCTGTGCCTTGTTGATGGCCTCGCTGTATCCTGTGCTGGAGAAAGCTGGTGAGGAGACACTGCTGGTGAGCCAGGCGGCGCTGAGCTCCATGTAGGACATCAGTAAGGCCTGTGGATACACTTCCCTCAAGGAACTGATCAATGAGAACTCTGACTACCTGCTTAATGACATATCACTCAACCTTCAGAGGCTCAGCCAGCATCACAGGTAGTTATGAGGTGTTTTTGTTTTTAGCCCAGAATGGACACAGAAATGAGTGCTGGAGGGTTTACCCGATTTCCTTCTTTGTCTGCTTAAGCCTGTGCGTCCCTTTCAGTAAGTGATTTGAATCCACCTGACATTCAGAAGGTCGTGGTAGAGCATATCGTACGAAGGCAAGATGTCAAACACATCCAGTCCCAGGTTAGACTCCGTACCTTCTCCGGTAAGGTTCCCAGACCTAACAACAAAACTGATTATGACACGTGGCGCACACAAATTAACCTGCTCCAAAATGACCCCAGCATGTCCCCGCTGCAAATATCCAGAAAGATCCATGAGAGCCTGCTCCCACCAGCAGCTGATATAGTTAAAATGTGTGACTCACAGGTGCTATAGCGTACGGCCACAGCTTCACTCTGAGCTCCATCTCCATAGAGTGCAGACAGTGATATCTGATACTCCTTAAGACACAGGACAACAGTTTATTGAGATGTTGTATTTTTTATTTCATAATATGTACTCCAACAACTCAATAGTTCTTCCCCACCTGCCTCAGGTCGCCTCCACTTAGGGAGATCCACTTAATGAGGTAAGAAACATCATCATCATCTGCAGCTTCCCAGCGCACCGTGATGTCACTGTCTGAGAAATTAGTTATCCTAAGGTCTGAAGGAGGAGGCACCTTCACTAGAAGAAAAGAATAATGTGTATGGGAATTTTTTAAAAATGGGAAAGCTACATCTTTATATCTTTCATTATTAATAACATTTACAGTACTGTGCAAAAGTCATGAGCCACACGCTGAAGTATTTCATTGGACATTATCTGTTTTTTCCAATCCTTTTTAATCCAGTTCTTGTACCTGACCATTTTCTGAGTAATGTTTTTTGTTTGTTTGTTTGTTTGTGTAAACACTTGTTTGTTTGTTTGTTTGTTTGTTTGTGTAAACACTTTGCACTGACCATTATTGGAGAATTAAAAAGCACCTAATTCAAGGAATATGTGTACACATAACAGAAAACTTGGGAAAGAACCAATTTGAAATCTTTAAGCACTTTGTTACTAGCGGCCTGTCACAAAAAACACATTTTTGTATAGTGTTTTTTTTTTAATCTTGTTAATAAAAATGTATACAAATGTGTGTGATTAATCACAATGTGTTAGTGTGTAATCACCCTGAGACATGCATGCCTGTCTGTAAGAGTCAGATCTAAAGCCACTTGTGATTTGGAGATGCAGCCTGCAGATTCTGTCCAGATTATCCCAGCTCTCTTCACTATATATCCAGGCTTCACTTATCAAATCTGTAAAATTCAAGGCTGGTCCTTAAAAGTTCCCAACAATGCAAAAACTGCATAGCAGTTTTTGCACAAGTCCCAGCGTTTCCCACCGCAGCAGCTGTGAAACGAAAGAGGAGAAAGGATGAATGAGTGTTTGCTTTATCGGCTCTCCGCTCTCCCCCAAGCTGGCGTTGTTCTTGGTAGCCATGACAACGGAGATAGTCCCAGCTTTGTAAATACAGGCCCCAACAGCCAAAAAAGGAAAGGAAAAAAAAAAGGATTGGGATTCCCTGCGCAGCCCAGGAATCCCCCTAGCAGACTGAAGACACAGATAGGACCTGAACTCAGTGAGTGTGTTCGAGCCGAGGCTCGAACCAGGGCCTGTCTGTGCTTCAAGTTGCCAGGGGCCGGCAAGTGTTCTGCGCCACCTGCCCGCCGTGTAAGCTGTACAAATTTGCTATATTTGACTTCTCTGAATATAAATTATTTTTGAAAAGGCAAAATAATAATTTTAATGTGAGGCAAAACATGTATGGTGCTCGATAAAGATGACACGCCGACTCACTTCTTCTTCTTTCTTTTTTTTGCAAAGTTTGTTTTCATATTAAAACCAGTGTCAGTGACGTCATTCTATGCGACTACCACAGTAAAGGAAAAGCCTGGATCTGTACATCTTTTTCTTTTATTTTTGTTGTCTAAAACACAAAAATCGCGAAACAGTCAGCTCACAAAGTTGCAGGTTGGTGGCAATTTGGCAGAACAGCCAATGACTTAAAACATTTAAGTGCATATATCTTGCCACAAGACATGTGCGCTAAGCTAGCCAAATTAGTTTCTGTTAGCGAATCAAGTTCAAGCTCCTCACATATCATCATCCAGGGTACAGTCATATGCTCATGAGGAGATCCCACGCAGGTAACACTACGGCAGTGCAACAAGTTAAATATGCACACATTTTAAGCTATATTCCTAATATGTAACCATTATGATAAATGTTTGCCTGCAACCGACACAACCAACACAAATGTCATTGAAAAAAACAAAACCCTGTGATCACATGTTTCTGTTTTTCTAGAACAGAAGAAGCACAATTTAAAAAGCCAGTAGTAATAAATCTTTGTTGTTACTGCATGATTCGAATGAAGTACCTGAAGTCTGGCTGGAATAAGAAGTGGTAATCTGTGTACTGTGCTAGTGATCTGCATAATTCACCTCATCTGTTTGGATGGCAGAAGTCGGCTAACTACACAGCTAATTTCATCAGGCTGCTAATGAAACATCTAAAATGATAGATGGTTAACTACACAACGGAAGTAACAGCATTACAATCACTTGATTTAATTACATTTCCCCCCCAAACTTTTGATCCAAATTAGCAAAGTACTGCAGCCATCTGAACCTTCTAGGTGTTACATGTTACAGTGTTCCACTCTGGCCAGCTTTGAAAATGGAAAACTCTTTGCGTGGTTTACTCGGTTCTGTAAATAAGGCTCCTTTCATTTGTGAGACTGTATTCCACAGCCAGTTGTCTTCTCTCCCCTTTGGTCCGCCCTTACAAGGTGAAGGTGCTGCCCACCCATGATACCAGCAAGGTGCGTGCAAGTGGATCCGGCCTTAACACCACTGGAGCGCCCACCTCTCTGCCAGTGAAGGTCACCATTGATGCCAAAGATGCAGGTGAGGGACTGCTGGCAGTGCAGATCACTGTGAGTGCATGAACGTGGACCACACAATAATGTATTCAAAGCATTGATATTTAGGTAACAGTTTTTGTTTTCTCCTGAAGGACCCAGAGGGGAAGCCCAAGAAGCAGATATCTGTGACAGCCATGATGGGACCTACCTGGTGTTTTATGTGCCAGACATGACTGACAGATACACCACTCTCATTAAGTACGGAGGAGACAAGATCCCTTATTCACCCTACTGAATCACCGGAGATGCCAGCAAGTGCACTGTCACTGAATGTTGTCCAGTGGCCAGGTAGGACTCACTTCCTTGGTTGCTTATACACTTGTAGTTTTCTTTGAAAACGGCCCTTTAAGTCACTTGATCCATGACTTGAGCGAGCACTCTCCATTTGTTCATTTGATAGTTATTGTAGAAAAGATAAGAAATGATGCTTTAGTCTTTTTGTAAATTATAGTCAAACATACAATAAACTGAGGTATTCCCTTTGGTTAACAGAGCAATCCGATAATAAAAGTGGACAAAGCACATCGAGTTGCCACAAATATCTTTGTATATTACGCAGTGGGGCAAAAAATGAGGTGACCAAATACTTCTTTTCCACCATAATTTGCAAATCAGTTCTTTAAAACTCGGACAAGTTAGAGGTATACCTATGATGAAAATGACAGGCCTCTCTCATATTTTTAAGTGGGAGAACGTGCACAATTGGTGGCTGACTAAATACTTTTTTGCCCCACTGTATTTGATCCTGTCTCCCTCAATACTATTTAATATCTAAATGCTTGATTCATCATATTATAACAAATGTGCTGTTGTAGCTACTGACAGTGAGTTTGATTCCATTTTTTCCATCTACCAAAGAAATAATATCTCTTAGTGGCAGGTGGATCACACGTTGATTCTAACACTTTGCATATGACTGGGTAGGATGAGCATTTTATAAGCGCTTGTGTGGTTTTTGTTTATTTAAGGAAATACATCAGTTTCCCTTGTATTTTAAATTTGAGTGAAGATCCTAAATTGGCCCCCACTCTTCACTTTGAGAAAAGGCTAATCTGTCTTATCCCCACATGAGCACAGTCAGATATAATACAGGCTTTCACTCAGGAGCAGGAAGGCTAAAGGCTGTTTAATGTTTGATCTAACTGTGTCAGACATTTGCGTTCTCACGTGCATGGACAATATCTTGAAAACTTCAGAGCTGCAGTGCATGTGTAAAAGTGGTTAGAAAGCAGTGCTTTAACACAGGTTTTGTCTCTTTGCGTAGCTGCTCGGTCCATCCAGACTCCCCTCGATATACAACAGTGATGCCAGCAACTCAAATACAAGCTCTCTCCAAGTGATTCCTTCATCATCAACATCTGCATCCATGATCCATTAGCTCAACAGCAACATCTGTCAGCTGTGCATCCAACTCGGGGGAATCGCCTGCTGTGCTCAGCCAGTGGGCCGCAATTTCTGTGCCTTGTTGATGGCCTCGCTGTATCCTGTGCTGGAGAAAGCTGGTGAGGAGACACTGCTGGTGAGCCAGGCGGCGCTGAGCTCCATGTAGGACATCAGTAAGGCCTGTGGATACACTTCCCTCAAGGAACTGATCAATGAGAACTCTGACTACCTGCTTAATGACATATCACTCAACCTTCAGAGGCTCAGCCAGCATCCACAGGTAGTTATGAGGTGTTTTTGTTTTTAGCCCAGAATGGACACAGAAATGAGTGCTGGAGGGTTTACCCGATTTCCTTCTTTGTCTGCTTAAGCCTGTGCGTCCCTTTCAGTAAGTGATTTGAATCCACCTGACATTCAGAAGGTCGTGGTAGAGCATATCGTACGAAGGCAAGATGTCAAACACATCCAGTCCCAGGTTAGACTCCGTACCTTCTCCGGTAAGGTTCCCAGACCTAACAACAAAACTGATTATGACACGTGGCGCACACAAATTAACCTGCTCCAAAATGACCCCAGCATGTCCCCGCTGCAAATATCCAGAAAGATCCATGAGAGCCTGCTCCCACCAGCAGCTGATATAGTTAAAATGTGTGACTCACAGGTGCTATAGCGTACGGCCACAGCTTCACTCTGAGCTCCATCTCCATAGAGTGCAGACAGTGATATCTGATACTCCTTAAGACACAGGACAACAGTTTATTGAGATGTTGTATTTTTTATTTCATAATATGTACTCCAACAACTCAATAGTTCTTCCCCACCTGCCTCAGGTCGCCTCCACTTAGGGAGATCCACTTAATGAGGTAAGAAACATCATCATCATCTGCAGCTTCCCAGCGCACCGTGATGTCACTGTCTGAGAAATTAGTTATCCTAAGGTCTGAAGGAGGAGGCACCTTCACTAGAAGAAAAGAATAATGTGTATGGGAATTTTTTAAAAATGGGAAAGCTACATCTTTATATCTTTCATTATTAATAACATTTACAGTACTGTGCAAAAGTCATGAGCCACACGCTGAAGTATTTCATTGGACATTATCTGTTTTTTCCAATCCTTTTTAATCCAGTTCTTGTACCTGACCATTTTCTGAGTAATGTTTTTTGTTTGTTTGTTTGTTTGTGTAAACACTTGTTTGTTTGTTTGTTTGTTTGTTTGTGTAAACACTTTGCACTGACCATTATTGGAGAATTAAAAAGCACCTAATTCAAGGAATATGTGTACACATAACAGAAAACTTGGGAAAGAACCAATTTGAAATCTTTAAGCACTTTGTTACTAGCGGCCTGTCACAAAAACACATTTTGTATAGTGTTTTTTTTTAATCTTGTTAATAAAATGTATACAAATGTGTGTGATTAATCACAATGTGTTAGTGTGTAATCACCCTGAGACATGCATGCCTGTCTGTAAGAGTCAGATCTAAAGCCACTTGTGATTTGGAGATGCAGCCTGCAGATTCTGTCCAGATTATCCCAGCTCTCTTCACTATATATCCAGGCTTCACTTATCAAATCTGTAAAATTCAAGGCTGGTCCTTAAAAGTTCCCAACAATGCAAAAACTGCATAGCAGTTTTTGCACAAGTCCCAGCGTTTCCCACCGCAGCAGCTGTGAAACGAAAGAGGAGAAAGGATGAATGAGTGTTTGCTTATCGGCTCTCCGCTCTCCCCCAAGCTGGCGTTGTTCTTGGTAGCCATGACAACGGAGATAGTCCCAGCTTTGTAAATACAGGCCCCAACAGCCCAAAAAAGAAAAGAAAAAAAAAAGGATTGGGATTCCCTGCGCAGCCCAGGAATCCCCCTAGCAGACTGAAGACACAGATAGGACCTGAACTCAGTGAGTGTGTTCGAGCCGAGGCTCGAACCAGGGCCTGTCTGTGCTTCAAGTTGCCAGGGGCCGGCAAGTGTTCTGCGCCACCTGCCCGCCGTGTAAGCTGTACAAATTTGCTATATTTGACTTCTCTGAATATAAATTATTTTTGAAAAGGCAAAATAATAATTTTAATGTGAGGCAAAACATGTATGGTGCTCGATAAAGATGACACGCCGACTCACTTCTTCTTCTTTCTTTTTTTTGCAAAGTTTGTTTTCATATTAAACCAGTGTCAGTGACGTCATTCTATGCGACTACCACAGTAAAGGAAAAGCCTGGATCTGTACATCTTTTTCTTTTATTTTTGTTGTCTAAAACACAAAAATCGCGAAACAGTCAGCTCACAAAGTTGCAGGTTGGTGGCAATTTGGCAGAACAGCCAATGACTTAAAACATTTAAGTGCATATATCTTGCCACAAGACATGTGCGCTAAGCTAGCCAAATTAGTTTCTGTTAGCGAATCAAGTTCAAGCTCCTCACATATCATCATCCAGGGTACAGTCATATGCTCATGAGGAGATCCCACGCAGGTAACACTACGGCAGTGCAACAAGTTAAATATGCACACATTTTAAGCTATTTCCTAATATGTAACCATTATGATAAATGTTTGCCTGCAACCGACACAACCAACACAAATGTCATTGAAAAAAACAAAACCCTGTGATCACATGTTTCTGTTTTTCTAGAACAGAAGAAGCACAATTTAAAAAGCCAGTAGTAATAAATCTTTGTTGTTACTGCATGATTCGAATGAAGTACCTGAAGTCTGGCTGGAATAAGAAGTGGTAATCTGTGTACTGTGCTAGTGATCTGCATAATTCACCTCATCTGTTTGGATGGCAGAAGTCGGCTAACTACACAGCTAATTTCATCAGGCTGCTAATGAAACATCTAAAATGATAGATGGTTAACTACACAACGGAAGTAACAGCATTACAATCACTTGATTTAATTACATTTCCCCCCCAAACTTTTGATCCAAATTAGCAAAGTACTGCAGCCATCTGAACCTTCTAGGTGTTACATGTTACAGTGTTCCACTCTGGCCAGCTTTGAAAATGGAAAACTCTTTGCGTGGTTTACTCGGTTCTGTAAATAAGGCTCCTTTCATTTGTGAGACTGTATTCCACAGCCAGTTGTCTTCTCTCCCCTTTGGTCCGCCCTTACAAGGTGAAGGTGCTGCCCACCCATGATACCAGCAAGGTGCGTGCAAGTGGATCCGGCCTTAACACCACTGGAGCGCCCACCTCTCTGCCAGTGAAGGTCACCATTGATGCCAAAGATGCAGGTGAGGGACTGCTGGCAGTGCAGATCACTGTGAGTGCATGAACGTGGACCACACAATAATGTATTCAAAGCATTGATATTTAGGTAACAGTTTTTGTTTTCTCCTGAAGGACCCAGAGGGGAAGCCCAAGAAGCAGATATCTGTGACAGCCATGATGGGACCTACCTGGTGTTTTATGTGCCAGACATGACTGACAGATACACCACTCTCATTAAGTACGGAGGAGACAAGATCCCTTATTCACCCTACTGAATCACCGGAGATGCCAGCAAGTGCACTGTCACTGAATGTTGTCCAGTGGCCAGGTAGGACTCACTTCCTTGGTTGCTTATACACTTGTAGTTTTCTTTGAAAACGGCCCTTTAAGTCACTTGATCCATGACTTGAGCGAGCACTCTCCATTTGTTCATTTGATAGTTATTGTAGAAAAGATAAGAAATGATGCTTTAGTCTTTTTGTAAATTATAGTCAAACATACAATAAACTGAGGTATTCCCTTTGGTTAACAGAGCAATCCGATAATAAAAGTGGACAAAGCACATCGAGTTGCCACAAATATCTTTGTATATTACGCAGTGGGGCAAAAAATGAGGTGACCAAATACTTCTTTTCCACCATAATTTGCAAATCAGTTCTTTAAAACTCGGACAAGTTAGAGGTATACCTATGATGAAAATGACAGGCCTCTCTCATATTTTTAAGTGGGAGAACGTGCACAATTGGTGGCTGACTAAATACTTTTTTGCCCCACTGTATTTGATCCTGTCTCCCTCAATACTATTTAATATCTAAATGCTTGATTCATCATATTATAACAAATGTGCTGTTGTAGCTACTGACAGTGAGTTTGATTCCATTTTTTCCATCTACCAAAGAGAAATAATATCTCTTAGTGGCAGGTGGATCACACGTTGATTCTAACACTTTGCATATGACTGGGTAGGATGAGCATTTTATAAGCGCTTGTGTGGTTTTTGTTTATTTAAGGAAATACATCAGTTTCCCTTGTATTTTAAATTTGAGTGAAGATCCTAAATTGGCCCCCACTCTTCACTTTGAGAAAAGGCTAATCTGTCTTATCCCCACATGAGCACAGTCAGATATAATACAGGCTTTCACTCAGGAGCAGGAAGGCTAAAGGCTGTTTAATGTTTGATCTAACTGTGTCAGACATTTGCGTTCTCACGTGCATGGACAATATCTTGAAAACTTCAGAGCTGCAGTGCATGTGTAAAAGTGGTTAGAAAGCAGTGCTTTAACACAGGTTTTGTCTCTTTGCGTAGCTGCTCGGTCCATCCAGACTCCCCTCGATATACAACAGTGATGCCAGCAACTCAAATACAAGCTCTCTCCAAGTGATTCCTTCATCATCAACATCTGCATCCATGATCCATTAGCTCAACAGCAACATCTGTCAGCTGTGCATCCAACTCGGGGGAATCGCCTGCTGTGCTCAGCCAGTGGGCCGCAATTTCTGTGCCTTGTTGATGGCCTCGCTGTATCCTGTGCTGGAGAAAGCTGGTGAGGAGACACTGCTGGTGAGCCAGGCGGCGCTGAGCTCCATGTAGGACATCAGTAAGGCCTGTGGATACACTTCCCTCAAGGAACTGATCAATGAGAACTCTGACTACCTGCTTAATGACATATCACTCAACCTTCAGAGGCTCAGCCAGCATCCACAGGTAGTTATGAGGTGTTTTTGTTTTTAGCCCAGAATGGACACAGAAATGAGTGCTGGAGGGTTTACCCGATTTCCTTCTTTGTCTGCTTAAGCCTGTGCGTCCCTTTCAGTAAGTGATTTGAATCCACCTGACATTCAGAAGGTCGTGGTAGAGCATATCGTACGAAGGCAAGATGTCAAACACATCCAGTCCCAGGTTAGACTCCGTACCTTCTCCGGTAAGGTTCCCAGACCTAACAACAAAACTGATTATGACACGTGGCGCACACAAATTAACCTGCTCCAAAATGACCCCAGCATGTCCCCGCTGCAAATATCCAGAAAGATCCATGAGAGCCTGCTCCCACCAGCAGCTGATATAGTTAAAATGTGTGACTCACAGGTGCTATAGCGTACGGCCACAGCTTCACTCTGAGCTCCATCTCCATAGAGTGCAGACAGTGATATCTGATACTCCTTAAGACACAGGACAACAGTTTATTGAGATGTTGTATTTTTTATTTCATAATATGTACTCCAACAACTCAATAGTTCTTCCCCACCTGCCTCAGGTCGCCTCCACTTAGGGAGATCCACTTAATGAGGTAAGAAACATCATCATCATCTGCAGCTTCCCAGCGCACCGTGATGTCACTGTCTGAGAAATTAGTTATCCTAAGGTCTGAAGGAGGAGGCACCTTCACTAGAAGAAAAGAATAATGTGTATGGGAATTTTTTAAAAATGGGAAAGCTACATCTTTATATCTTTCATTATTAATAACATTTACAGTACTGTGCAAAAGTCATGAGCCACACGCTGAAGTATTTCATTGGACATTATCTGTTTTTTCCAATCCTTTTTAATCCAGTTCTTGTACCTGACCATTTTCTGAGTAATGTTTTTTGTTTGTTTGTTTGTTTGTGTAAACACTTGTTTGTTTGTTTGTTTGTTTGTTTGTGTAAACACTTTGCACTGACCATTATTGGAGAATTAAAAAGCACCTAATTCAAGGAATATGTGTACACATAACAGAAAACTTGGGAAAGAACCAATTTGAAATCTTTAAGCACTTTGTTACTAGCGGCCTGTCACAAAAACACATTTTGTATAGTGTTTTTTTTTAATCTTGTTAATAAAATGTATACAAATGTGTGTGATTAATCACAATGTGTTAGTGTGTAATCACCCTGAGACATGCATGCCTGTCTGTAAGAGTCAGATCTAAAGCCACTTGTGATTTGGAGATGCAGCCTGCAGATTCTGTCCAGATTATCCCAGCTCTCTTCACTATATATCCAGGCTTCACTTATCAAATCTGTAAAATTCAAGGCTGGTCCTTAAAAGTTCCCAACAATGCAAAAACTGCATAGCAGTTTTTGCACAAGTCCCAGCGTTTCCCACCGCAGCAGCTGTGAAACGAAAGAGGAGAAAGGATGAATGAGTGTTTGCTTATCGGCTCTCCGCTCTCCCCCAAGCTGGCGTTGTTCTTGGTAGCCATGACAACGGAGATAGTCCCAGCTTTGTAAATACAGGCCCCAACAGCCCAAAAAAGAAAAGAAAAAAAAAGGATTGGGATTCCCTGCGCAGCCCAGGAATCCCCCTAGCAGACTGAAGACACAGATAGGACCTGAACTCAGTGAGTGTGTTCGAGCCGAGGCTCGAAACCAGGGCCTGTCTGTGCTTCAAGTTGCCAGGGGCCGGCAAGTGTTCTGCGCCACCTGCCCGCCGTGTAAGCTGTACAAATTTGCTATATTTGACTTCTCTGAATATAAATTATTTTTGAAAAGGCAAAATAATAATTTTAATGTGAGGCAAAACATGTATGGTGCTCGATAAAGATGACACGCCGACTCACTTCTTCTTCTTTCTTTTTTTTGCAAAGTTTGTTTTCATATTAAACCAGTGTCAGTGACGTCATTCTATGCGACTACCACAGTAAAGGAAAAGCCTGGATCTGTACATCTTTTTCTTTTATTTTTGTTGTCTAAAACACAAAAATCGCGAAACAGTCAGCTCACAAAGTTGCAGGTTGGTGGCAATTTGGCAGAACAGCCAATGACTTAAAACATTTAAGTGCATATATCTTGCCACAAGACATGTGCGCTAAGCTAGCCAAATTAGTTTCTGTTAGCGAATCAAGTTCAAGCTCCTCACATATCATCATCCAGGGTACAGTCATATGCTCATGAGGAGATCCCACGCAGGTAACACTACGGCAGTGCAACAAGTTAAATATGCACACATTTTAAGCTATTTCCTAATATGTAACCATTATGATAAATGTTTGCCTGCAACCGACACAACCAACACAAATGTCATTGAAAAAAACAAAACCCTGTGATCACATGTTTCTGTTTTTCTAGAACAGAAGAAGCACAATTTAAAAAGCCAGTAGTAATAAATCTTTGTTGTTACTGCATGATTCGAATGAAGTACCTGAAGTCTGGCTGGAATAAGAAGTGGTAATCTGTGTACTGTGCTAGTGATCTGCATAATTCACCTCATCTGTTTGGATGGCAGAAGTCGGCTAACTACACAGCTAATTTCATCAGGCTGCTAATGAAACATCTAAAATGATAGATGGTTAACTACACAACGGAAGTAACAGCATTACAATCACTTGATTTAATTACATTTCCCCCCCAAACTTTTGATCCAAATTAGCAAAGTACTGCAGCCATCTGAACCTTCTAGGTGTTACATGTTACAGTGTTCCACTCTGGCCAGCTTTGAAAATGGAAAACTCTTTGCGTGGTTTACTCGGTTCTGTAAATAAGGCTCCTTTCATTTGTGAGACTGTATTCCACAGCCAGTTGTCTTCTCTCCCCTTTGGTCCGCCCTTACAAGGTGAAGGTGCTGCCCACCCATGATACCAGCAAGGTGCGTGCAAGTGGATCCGGCCTTAACACCACTGGA
Source organism: Diplotaxodon limnothrissa (assembly GCF_057381915.1). Taxonomy (NCBI): domain Eukaryota; kingdom Metazoa; phylum Chordata; class Actinopteri; order Cichliformes; family Cichlidae; genus Diplotaxodon; species Diplotaxodon limnothrissa. Next base: position 12,440,139 of record NC_140605.1, on the reverse strand, counting down.
GCGCCCACCTCTCTGCCAGTGAAGGTCACCATTGATGCCAAAGATGCAGGTGAGGGACTGCTGGCAGTGCAGATCACTGTGAGTGCATGAACGTGGACCACACAATAATGTATTCAAAGCATTGATATTTAGGTAACAGTTTTTGTTTTCTCCTGAAGGACCCAGAGGGGAAGCCCAAGAAGCAGATATCTGTGACAGCCATGATGGGACCTACCTGGTGTTTTATGTGCCAGACATGACTGACAGATACACCACTCTCATTAAGTACGGAGGAGACAAGATCCCTTATTCACCCTACTGAATCACCGGAGATGCCAGCAAGTGCACTGTCACTGAATGTTGTCCAGTGGCCAGGTAGGACTCACTTCCTTGGTTGCTTATACACTTGTAGTTTTCTTTGAAAACGGCCCTTTAAGTCACTTGATCCATGACTTGAGCGAGCACTCTCCATTTGTTCATTTGATAGTTATTGTAGAAAAGATAAGAAATGATGCTTTAGTCTTTTTGTAAATTATAGTCAAACATACAATAAACTGAGGTATTCCCTTTGGTTAACAGAGCAATCCGATAATAAAAGTGGACAAAGCACATCGAGTTGCCACAAATATCTTTGTATATTACGCAGTGGGGCAAAAAATGAGGTGACCAAATACTTCTTTTCCACCATAATTTGCAAATCAGTTCTTTAAAACTCGGACAAGTTAGAGGTATACCTATGATGAAAATGACAGGCCTCTCTCATATTTTTAAGTGGGAGAACGTGCACAATTGGTGGCTGACTAAATACTTTTTTGCCCCACTGTATTTGATCCTGTCTCCCTCAATACTATTTAATATCTAAATGCTTGATTCATCATATTATAACAAATGTGCTGTTGTAGCTACTGACAGTGAGTTTGATTCCATTTTTTCCATCTACCAAAGAGAAATAATATCTCTTAGTGGCAGGTGGATCACACGTTGATTCTAACACTTTGCATATGACTGGGTAGGATGAGCATTTTATAAGCGCTTGTGTGGTTTTTGTTTATTTAAGGAAATACATCAGTTTCCCTTGTATTTTAAATTTGAGTGAAGATCCTAAATTGGCCCCCACTCTTCACTTTGAGAAAAGGCTAATCTGTCTTATCCCCACATGAGCACAGTCAGATATAATACAGGCTTTCACTCAGGAGCAGGAAGGCTAAAGGCTGTTTAATGTTTGATCTAACTGTGTCAGACATTTGCGTTCTCACGTGCATGGACAATATCTTGAAAACTTCAGAGCTGCAGTGCATGTGTAAAAGTGGTTAGAAAGCAGTGCTTTAACACAGGTTTTGTCTCTTTGCGTAGCTGCTCGGTCCATCCAGACTCCCCTCGATATACAACAGTGATGCCAGCAACTCAAATACAAGCTCTCTCCAAGTGATTCCTTCATCATCAACATCTGCATCCATGATCCATTAGCTCAACAGCAACATCTGTCAGCTGTGCATCCAACTCGGGGGAATCGCCTGCTGTGCTCAGCCAGTGGGCCGCAATTTCTGTGCCTTGTTGATGGCCTCGCTGTATCCTGTGCTGGAGAAAGCTGGTGAGGAGACACTGCTGGTGAGCCAGGCGGCGCTGAGCTCCATGTAGGACATCAGTAAGGCCTGTGGATACACTTCCCTCAAGGAACTGATCAATGAGAACTCTGACTACCTGCTTAATGACATATCACTCAACCTTCAGAGGCTCAGCCAGCATCCACAGGTAGTTATGAGGTGTTTTTGTTTTTTAGCCCAGAATGGACACAGAAATGAGTGCTGGAGGGTTTACCCGATTTCCTTCTTTGTCTGCTTAAGCCTGTGCGTCCCTTTCAGTAAGTGATTTGAATCCACCTGACATTCAGAAGGTCGTGGTAGAGCATATCGTACGAAGGCAAGATGTCAAACACATCCAGTCCCAGGTTAGACTCCGTACCTTCTCCGGTAAGGTTCCCAGACCTAACAACAAAACTGATTATGACACGTGGCGCACACAAATTAAACCTGCTCCAAAATGACCCCAGCATGTCCCCGCTGCAAATATCCAGAAAGATCCATGAGAGCCTGCTCCCACCAGCAGCTGATATAGTTAAAATGTGTGACTCACAGGTGCTATAGCGTACGGCCACAGCTTCACTCTGAGCTCCATCTCCATAGAGTGCAGACAGTGATATCTGATACTCCTTAAGACACAGGACAACAGTTTATTGAGATGTTGTATTTTTTATTTCATAATATGTACTCCAACAACTCAATAGTTCTTCCCCACCTGCCTCAGGTCGCCTCCACTTAGGGAGATCCACTTAATGAGGTAAGAAACATCATCATCATCTGCAGCTTCCCAGCGCACCGTGATGTCACTGTCTGAGAAATTAGTTATCCTAAGGTCTGAAGGAGGAGGCACCTTCACTAGAAGAAAAGAATAATGTGTATGGGAATTTTTTAAAAATGGGAAAGCTACATCTTTATATCTTTCATTATTAATAACATTTACAGTACTGTGCAAAAGTCATGAGCCACACGCTGAAGTATTTCATTGGACATTATCTGTTTTTTCCAATCCTTTTTAATCCAGTTCTTGTACCTGGACATTTTCTGAGTAATGTTTTTTGTTTGTTTGTTTGTTTGTGTAAACACTTGTTTGTTTGTTTGTTTGTTTGTTTGTGTAAACACTTTGCACTGACCATTATTGGAGAATTAAAAAGCACCTAATTCAAGGAATATGTGTACACATAACAGAAAACTTGGGAAAGAACCAATTTGAAATCTTTAAGCACTTTGTTACTAGCGGCCCTGTCACAAAAACACATTTTGTATAGTGTTTTTTTTTAATCTTGTTAATAAAATGTATACAAATGTGTGTGATTAATCACAATGTGTTAGTGTGTAATCACCCTGAGACATGCATGCCTGTCTGTAAGAGTCAGATCTAAAGCCACTTGTGATTTGGAGATGCAGCCTGCAGATTCTGTCCAGATTATCCCAGCTCTCTTCACTATATATCCAGGCTTCACTTATCAAATCTGTAAAATTCAAGGCTGGTCCTTAAAAGTTCCCAACAATGCAAAAACTGCATAGCAGTTTTTGCACAAGTCCCAGCGTTTCCCACCGCAGCAGCTGTGAAACGAAAGAGGAGAAAGGATGAATGAGTGTTTGCTTATCGGCTCTCCGCTCTCCCCCAAGCTGGCGTTGTTCTTGGTAGCCATGACAACGGAGATAGTCCCAGCTTTGTAAATACAGGCCCCAACAGCCCAAAAAAGAAAAGAAAAAAAAAAGGATTGGGATTCCCTGCGCAGCCCAGGAATCCCCCTAGCAGACTGAAGACACAGATAGGACCTGAACTCAGTGAGTGTGTTCGAGCCGAGGCTCGAACCAGGGCCTGTCTGTGCTTCAAGTTGCCAGGGGCCGGCAAGTGTTCTGCGCCACCTGCCCGCCGTGTAAGCTGTACAAATTTGCTATATTTGACTTCCTCTGAATATAAATTATTTTTGAAAAGGCAAAATAATAATTTTAATGTGAGGCAAAACATGTATGGTGCTCGATAAAGATGACACGCCGACTCACTTCTTCTTCTTTCTTTTTTTTGCAAAGTTTGTTTTCATATTAAACCAGTGTCAGTGACGTCATTCTATGCGACTACCACAGTAAAGGAAAAGCCTGGATCTGTACATCTTTTTCTTTTATTTTTGTTGTCTAAAACACAAAAATCGCGAAACAGTCAGCTCACAAAGTTGCAGGTTGGTGGCAATTTGGCAGAACAGCCAATGACTTAAAACATTTAAGTGCATATATCTTGCCACAAGACATGTGCGCTAAGCTAGCCAAATTAGTTTCTGTTAGCGAATCAAGTTCAAGCTCCTCACATATCATCATCCAGGGTACAGTCATATGCTCATGAGGAGATCCCACGCAGGTAACACTACGGCAGTGCAACAAGTTAAATATGCACACATTTTAAGCTATTTCCTAATATGTAACCATTATGATAAATGTTTGCCTGCAACCGACACAACCAACACAAATGTCATTGAAAAAAACAAAACCCTGTGATCACATGTTTCTGTTTTTCTAGAACAGAAGAAGCACAATTTAAAAAGCCAGTAGTAATAAATCTTTGTTGTTACTGCATGATTCGAATGAAGTACCTGAAGTCTGGCTGGAATAAGAAGTGGTAATCTGTGTACTGTGCTAGTGATCTGCATAATTCACCTCATCTGTTTGGATGGCAGAAGTCGGCTAACTACACAGCTAATTTCATCAGGCTGCTAATGAAACATCTAAAATGATAGATGGTTAACTACACAACGGAAGTAACAGCATTACAATCACTTGATTTAATTACATTTCCCCCCAAACTTTTGATCCAAATTAGCAAAGTACTGCAGCCATCTGAACCTTCTAGGTGTTACATGTTACAGTGTTCCACTCTGGCCAGCTTTGAAAATGGAAAACTCTTTGCGTGGTTTACTCGGTTCTGTAAATAAGGCTCCTTTCATTTGTGAGACTGTATTCCACAGCCAGTTGTCTTCTCTCCCCTTTGGTCCGCCCTTACAAGGTGAAGGTGCTGCCCACCCATGATACCAGCAAGGTGCGTGCAAGTGGATCCGGCCTTAACACCACTGGAGCGCCCACCTCTCTGCCAGTGAAGGTCACCATTGATGCCAAAGATGCAGGTGAGGGACTGCTGGCAGTGCAGATCACTGTGAGTGCATGAACGTGGACCACACAATAATGTATTCAAAGCATTGATATTTAGGTAACAGTTTTTGTTTTCTCCTGAAGGACCCAGAGGGGAAGCCCAAGAAGCAGATATCTGTGACAGCCATGATGGGACCTACCTGGTGTTTTATGTGCCAGACATGACTGACAGATACACCACTCTCATTAAGTACGGAGGAGACAAGATCCCTTATTCACCCTACTGAATCACCGGAGATGCCAGCAAGTGCACTGTCACTGAATGTTGTCCAGTGGCCAGGTAGGACTCACTTCCTTGGTTGCTTATACACTTGTAGTTTTCTTTGAAAACGGCCCTTTAAGTCACTTGATCCATGACTTGAGCGAGCACTCTCCATTTGTTCATTTGATAGTTATTGTAGAAAAGATAAGAAATGATGCTTTAGTCTTTTTGTAAATTATAGTCAAACATACAATAAACTGAGGTATTCCCTTTGGTTAACAGAGCAATCCGATAATAAAAGTGGACAAAGCACATCGAGTTGCCACAAATATCTTTGTATATTACGCAGTGGGGCAAAAAATGAGGTGACCAAATACTTCTTTTCCACCATAATTTGCAAATCAGTTCTTTAAAACTCGGACAAGTTAGAGGTATACCTATGATGAAAATGACAGGCCTCCTCATATTTTTAAGTGGGAGAACGTGCACAATTGGTGGCTGACTAAATACTTTTTTGCCCCACTGTATTTGATCCTGTCTCCCTCAATACTATTTAATATCTAAATGCTTGATTCATCATATTATAACAAATGTGCTGTTGTAGCTACTGACAGTGAGTTTGATTCCATTTTTTCCATCTACCAAAGAGAAATAATATCTCTTAGTGGCAGGTGGATCACACGTTGATTCTAACACTTTGCATATGACTGGGTAGGATGAGCATTTTATAAGCGCTTGTGTGGTTTTTGTTTATTTAAGGAAATACATCAGTTTCCCTTGTATTTTAAATTTGAGTGAAGATCCTAAATTGGCCCCCACTCTTCACTTTGAGAAAAGGCTAATCTGTCTTATCCCCACATGAGCACAGTCAGATATAATACAGGCTTTCACTCAGGAGCAGGAAGGCTAAAGGCTGTTTAATGTTTGATCTAACTGTGTCAGACATTTGCGTTCTCACGTGCATGGACAATATCTTGAAAACTTCAGAGCTGCAGTGCATGTGTAAAAGTGGTTAGAAAGCAGTGCTTTAACACAGGTTTTGTCTCTTTGCGTAGCTGCTCGGTCCATCCAGACTCCCCTCGATATACAACAGTGATGCCAGCAACTCAAATACAAGCTCTCTCCAAGTGATTCCTTCATCATCAACATCTGCATCCATGATCCATTAGCTCAACAGCAACATCTGTCAGCTGTGCATCCAACTCGGGGGAATCGCCTGCTGTGCTCAGCCAGTGGGCCGCAATTTCTGTGCCTTGTTGATGGCCTCGCTGTATCCTGTGCTGGAGAAAGCTGGTGAGGAGACACTGCTGGTGAGCCAGGCGGCGCTGAGCTCCATGTAGGACATCAGTAAGGCCTGTGGATACACTTCCCTCAAGGAACTGATCAATGAGAACTCTGACTACCTGCTTAATGACATATCACTCAACCTTCAGAGGCTCAGCCAGCATCCACAGGTAGTTATGAGGTGTTTTTGTTTTTAGCCCAAAATGGACACAGAAATGAGTGCTGGAGGGTTTACCCGATTTCCTTCTTTGTCTGCTTAAGCCTGTGCGTCCCTTTCAGTAAGTGATTTGAATCCACCTGACATTCAGAAGGTCGTGGTAGAGCATATCGTACGAAGGCAAGATGTCAAACACATCCAGTCCCAGGTTAGACTCCGTACCTTCTCCGGTAAGGTTCCCAGACCTAACAACAAAACTGATTATGACACGTGGCGCACACAAATTAACCTGCTCCAAAATGACCCCAGCATGTCCCCGCTGCAAATATCCAGAAAGATCCATGAGAGCCTGCTCCCACCAGCAGCTGATATAGTTAAAATGTGTGACTCACAGGTGCTATAGCGTACGGCCACAGCTTCACTCTGAGCTCCATCTCCATAGAGTGCAGACAGTGATATCTGATACTCCTTAAGACACAGGACAACAGTTTATTGAGATGTTGTATTTTTTATTTCATAATATGTACTCCAACAACTCAATAGTTCTTCCCCACCTGCCTCAGGTCGCCTCCACTTAGGGAGATCCACTTAATGAGGTAAGAAACATCATCATCATCTGCAGCTTCCCAGCGCACCGTGATGTCACTGTCTGAGAAATTAGTTATCCTAAGGTCTGAAGGAGGAGGCACCTTCACTAGAAGAAAAGAATAATGTGTATGGGAATTTTTTAAAAATGGGAAAGCTACATCTTTATATCTTTCATTATTAATAACATTTACAGTACTGTGCAAAAGTCATGAGCCACACGCTGAAGTATTTCATTGGACATTATCTGTTTTTTCCAATCCTTTTTAATCCAGTTCTTGTACCTGACCATTTTCTGAGTAATGTTTTTTGTTTGTTTGTTTGTTTGTGTAAACACTTGTTTGTTTGTTTGTTTGTTTGTTTGTGTAAACACTTTGCACTGACCATTATTGGAGAATTAAAAAGCACCTAATTCAAGGAATATGTGTACACATAACAGAAAACTTGGGAAAGAACCAATTTGAAATCTTTAAGCACTTTGTTACTAGCGGCCTGTCACAAAAACACATTTTGTATAGTGTTTTTTTTTAATCTTGTTAATAAAATGTATACAAATGTGTGTGATTAATCACAATGTGTTAGTGTGTAATCACCCTGAGACATGCATGCCTGTCTGTAAGAGTCAGATCTAAAGCCACTTGTGATTTGGAGATGCAGCCTGCAGATTCTGTCCAGATTATCCCAGCTCTCTTCACTATATATCCAGGCTTCACTTATCAAATCTGTAAAATTCAAGGCTGGTCCTTAAAAGTTCCCAACAATGCAAAAACTGCATAGCCAGCACAAGTCCCAGCGTTTCCCACCGCAGCAGCTGTGAAACGAAAGAGGAGAAAGGATGAATGAGTGTTTGCTTATCGGCTCTCCGCTCTCCCCCAAGCTGGCGTTGTTCTTGGTAGCCATGACAACGGAGATAGTCCCAGCTTTGTAAATACAGGCCCCAACAGCCCAAAAAAGAAAAGAAAAAAAAAGGATTGGGATTCCCTGCGCAGCCCAGGAATCCCCCTAGCAGACTGAAGACACAGATAGGACCTGAACTCAGTGAGTGTGTTCGAGCCGAGGCTCGAACCAGGGCCTGTCTGTGCTTCAAGTTGCCAGGGGCCGGCAAGTGTTCTGCGCCACCTGCCCGCCGTGTAAGCTGTACAAATTTGCTATATTTGACTTCTCTGAATATAAATTATTTTTGAAAAGGCAAAATAATAATTTTAATGTGAGGCAAAACATGTATGGTGCTCGATAAAGATGACACGCCGACTCACTTCTTCTTCTTTCTTTTTTTTGCAAAGTTTGTTTTCATATTAAACCAGTGTCAGTGACGTCATTCTATGCGACTACCACAGTAAAGGAAAAGCCTGGATCTGTACATCTTTTTCTTTTATTTTTGTTGTCTAAAACACAAAAATCGCGAAACAGTCAGCTCACAAAGTTGCAGGTTGGTGGCAATTTGGCAGAACAGCCAATGACTTAAAACATTTAAGTGCATATATCTTGCCACAAGACATGTGCGCTAAGCTAGCCAAATTAGTTTCTGTTAGCGAATCAAGTTCAAGCTCCTCACATATCATCATCCAGGGTACAGTCATATGCTCATGAGGAGATCCCACGCAGGTAACACTACGGCAGTGCAACAAGTTAAATATGCACACATTTTAAGCTATTTCCTAATATGTAACCATTATGATAAATGTTTGCCTGCAACCGACACAACCAACACAAATGTCATTGAAAAAAACAAAACCCTGTGATCACATGTTTCTGTTTTTCTAGAACAGAAGAAGCACAATTTAAAAAGCCAGTAGTAATAAATCTTTGTTGTTACTGCATGATTCGAATGAAGTACCTGAAGTCTGGCTGGAATAAGAAGTGGTAATCTGTGTACTGTGCTAGTGATCTGCATAATTCACCTCATCTGTTTGGATGGCAGAAGTCGGCTAACTACACAGCTAATTTCATCAGGCTGCTAATGAAACATCTAAAATGATAGATGGTTAACTACACAACGGAAGTAACAGCATTACAATCACTTGATTTAATTACATTTCCCCCCCAAACTTTTGATCCAAATTAGCAAAGTACTGCAGCCATCTGAACCTTCTAGGTGTTACATGTTACAGTGTTCCACTCTGGCCAGCTTTGAAAATGGAAAACTCTTTGCGTGGTTTACTCGGTTCTGTAAATAAGGCTCCTTTCATTTGTGAGACTGTATTCCACAGCCAGTTGTCTTCTTCCCCTTTTGGTCCGCCCTTACAAGGTGAAGGTGCTGCCCACCCATGATACCAGCAAGGTGCGTGCCAGTGGATCCGGCCTTAACACCACTGGAGCGCCCACCTCTCTGCCAGTGAAGGTCACCATTGATGCCAAAGATGCAGGTGAGGGACTGCTGGCAGTGCAGATCACTGTGAGGTGCATGAACGTGGACCCCACAATAATGTATTCAAAGCATTGATATTTAGGTAACAGTTTTTGTTTTCTCCTGAAGGACCCAGAGGGGAAGCCCAAGAAGCAGATATCTGTGACAGCCATGATGGGACCTACCTGGTGTTTTATGTGCCAGACATGACTGACAGATACACCACTCTCATTAAGTACGGAGGAGACAAGATCCCTTATTCACCCTACTGAATCACCGGAGATGCCAGCAAGTGCACTGTCACTGAATGTTGTCCAGTGGCCAGGTAGGACTCACTTCCTTGGTTGCTTATACACTTGTAGTTTTCTTTGAAAACGGCCTTTAAGTCACTTGATCCATGACTTGAGCGAGCACTCTCCATTTGTTCATTTGATAGTTATTGTAGAAAAGATAAGAAATGATGCTTTAGTCTTTTTGTAAATTATAGTCAAACATACAATAAACTGAGGTATTCCCTTTGGTTAACAGAGCAATCCGATAATAAAAGTGGACAAAGCACATCGAGTTGCCACAAATATCTTTGTATATTACGCAGTGGGGCAAAAAATGAGGTGACCAAATACTTCTTTTCCACCATAATTTGCAAATCAGTTCTTTAAAACTCGGACAAGTTAGAGGTATACCTATGATGAAAATGACAGGCCTCTCTCATATTTTTAAGTGGGAGAACTTGCACAATTGGTGGCTGACTAAATACTTTTTTGCCCCACTGTATTTGATCCTGTCTCCCTCAATACTATTTAATATCTAAATGCTTGATTCATCATATTATAACAAATGTGCTGTTGTAGCTACTGACAGTGAGTTTGATTCCATTTTTTCCATCTACCAAAGAGAAATAATATCTCTTAGTGGCAGGTGGATCACACGTTGATTCTAACACTTTGCATATGACTGGGTAGGATGAGCATTTTATAAGCGCTTGTGTGGTTTTTGTTTATTTAAGGAAATACATCAGTTTCCCTTGTATTTTAAATTTGAGTGAAGATCCTAAATTGGCCCCCACTCTTCACTTTGAGAAAAGGCTAATCTGTCTTATCCCCACATGAGCACAGTCAGATATAATACAGGCTTTCACTCAGGAGCAGGAAGGCTAAAGGCTGTTTAATGTTTGATCTAACTGTGTCAGACATTTGCGTTCTCACGTGCATGGACAATATCTTGAAAACTTCAGAGCTGCAGTGCATGTGTAAAAGTGGTTAGAAAGCAGTGCTTTAACACAGGTTTTGTCTCTTTGCGTAGCTGCTCGGTCCATCCAGACTCCCCTCGATATACAACAGTGATGCCAGCAACTCAAATACAAGCTCTCTCCAAGTGATTCCTTCATCATCAACATCTGCATCCATGATCCATTAGCTCAACAGCAACATCTGTCAGCTGTGCATCCAACTCGGGGGAATCGCCTGCTGTGCTCAGCCAGTGGGCCGCAATTTCTGTGCCTTGTTGATGGCCTCGCTGTATCCTGTGCTGGAGAAAGCTGGTGAGGAGACACTGCTGGTGAGCCAGGCGGCGCTGAGCTCCATGTAGGACATCAGTAAGGCCTGTGGATACACTTCCCTCAAGGAACTGATCAATGAGAACTCTGACTACCTGCTTAATGACATATCACTCAACCTTCAGAGGCTCAGCCAGCATCCACAGGTAGTTATGAGGTGTTTTTGTTTTTAGCCCAGAATGGACACAGAAATGAGTGCTGGAGGGTTTACCCGATTTCCTTCTTTGTCTGCTTAAGCCTGTGCGTCCCTTTCAGTAAGTGATTTGAATCCACCTGACATTCAGAAGGTCGTGGTAGAGCATATCGTACGAAGGCAAGATGTCAAACACATCCAGTCCCAGGTTAGACTCCGTACCTTCTCCGGTAAGGTTCCCAGACCTAACAACAAAACTGATTATGACACGTGGCGCACACAAATTAACCTGCTCCAAAATGACCCCAGCATGTCCCCGCTGCAAATATCCAGAAAGATCCATGAGAGCCTGCTCCCCACCAGCAGCTGATATAGTTAAAATGTGTGACTCACAGGTGCTATAGCGTACGGCCACAGCTTCACTCTGAGCTCCATCTCCATAGAGTGCAGACAGTGATATCTGATACTCCTTAAGACACAGGACAACAGTTATTGAGATGTTGTATTTTTTATTTCATAATATGTACTCCAACAACTCAATAGTTCTTCCCCACCTGCCTCAGGTCGCCTCCACTTAGGGAGATCCACTTAATGAGGTAAGAAACATCATCATCATCTGCAGCTTCCCAGCGCACCGTGATGTCACTGTCTGAGAATTAGTTATCCTAAGGTCTGAAGGAGGAGGCACCTTCACTAGAAGAAAAGAATAATGTGTATGGGAATTTTTTAAAAATGGGAAAGCTACATCTTTATATCTTTCATTATTAATAACATTTACAGTACTGTGCAAAAGTCATGAGCCACACGCTGAAGTATTTCATTGGACATTATCTGTTTTTTCCAATCCTTTTTAATCCAGTTCTTGTACCTGACCATTTTCTGAGTAATGTTTTTTGTTTGTTTGTTTGTTTGTGTAAACACTTGTTTGTTTGTTTGTTTGTTTGTTTGTGTAAACACTTTGCACTGACCATTATTGGAGAATTAAAAAGCACCTAATTCAAGGAATATGTGTACACATAACAGAAAACTTGGGAAAGAACCAATTTGAAATCTTTAAGCACTTTGTTACTAGCGGCCTGTCACAAAAACACATTTTGTATAGTGTTTTTTTTTAATCTTGTTAATAAAATGTAATACAAATGTGTGTGATTAATCACAATGTGTTAGTGTGTAATCACCCTGAGACATGCATGCCTGTCTGTAAGAGTCAGATCTAAAGCCACTTGTGATTTGGAGATGCAGCCTGCAGATTCTGTCCAGATTATCCCAGCTCTCTTCACTATATATCCAGGCTTCACTTATCAAATCTGGTAAAATTCAAGGCTGGTCCTTAAAAGTTCCCAACAATGCAAAAACTGCATAGCAGTTTTTGCACAAGTCCCAGCGTTTCCCACCGCAGCAGCTGTGAAACGAAAGAGGGAGAAGGATGAATGAGTGTTTGCTTATCGGCTCTCCGCTCTCCCCCAAGCTGGCGTTGTTCTTGGTAGCCATGACAACGGAGATAGTCCCAGCTTTGTAAATACAGGCCCCAACAGCCCAAAAAAGAAAAGAAAAAAAAAGGATTGGGATTCCCTGCGCAGCCCAGGAATCCCCCTAGCAGACTGAAGACACAGATAGGACCTGAACTCAGTGAGTGTGTTCGAGCCGAGGCTCGAACCAGGGCCTGTCTGTGCTTCAAGTTGCCAGGGGCCGGCAAGTGTTCTGCGCCACCTGCCCGCCGTGTAAGCTGTACAAATTTGCTATATTTGACTTCTCTGAATATAAATTATTTTTGAAAAGGCAAAATAATAATTTTAATGTGAGGCAAAACATGTATGGTGCTCGATAAAGATGACACGCCGACTCACTTCTTCTTCTTTCTTTTTTTTGCAAAGTTTGTTTTCATATTAAACCAGTGTCAGTGACGTCATTCTATGCGACTACCACAGTAAAGGAAAAGCCTGGATCTGTACATCTTTTTCTTTTATTTTTGTTGTCTAAAACACAAAAATCGCGAAACAGTCAGCTCACAAAGTTGCAGGTTGGTGGCAATTTGGCAGAACAGCCAATGACTTAAAACATTTAAGTGCATATATCTTGCCACAAGACATGTGCGCTAAGCTAGCCAAATTAGTTTCTGGTTAGCGAATCAAGTTCAAGCTCCTCACATATCATCATCCAGGGTACAGTCATATGCTCATGAGGAGATCCCACGCAGGTAACACTACGGCAGTGCAACAAGTTAAATATGCACACATTTTAAGCTATTTCCTAATATGTAACCATTATGATCAATGTTTGCCTGCAACCGACACAACCAACACAAATGTCATTGAAAAAAACAAACCCTGTGATCACATGTTTCTGTTTTTCTAGAACAGAAGAAGCACAATTTAAAAAGCCAGTAGTAATAAATCTTTGTTGTTACTGCATGATTCGAATGAAGTACCTGAAGTCTGGCTGGAATAAGAAGTGGTAATCTGTGTACTGTGCTAGTGATCTGCATAATTCACCTCATCTGTTTGGATGGCAGAAGTCGGCTAACTACACAGCTAATTTCTATCAGGCTGCTAATGAAACATCTAAAATGATAGATGGTTAACTACACAACCGGAAGTAACAGCATTACAATCACTTGATTTAATTACATTTCCCCCCCAAACTTTTGATCCAAATTAGCAAAGTACTGCAGCCATCTGAACCTTCTAGGTGTTACATGTTACAGTGTTCCACTCTGGCCAGCTTTGAAAATGGAAAACTCTTTGCGTGGTTTACTCGGTTCTGTAAATAAGGCTCCTTTCATTTGTGAGACTGTATTCCACAGCCAGTTGTCTTCTCTCCCCTTTGGTCCGCCCTTACAAGGTGAAGGTGCTGCCCACCCATGATACCAGCAAGGTGCGTGCAAGTGGATCCGGCCTTAACACCACTGGAGCGCCCACCTCTCTGCCAGTGAAGGTCACCATTGATGCCAAAGATGCAGGTGAGGGGACTGCTGGCAGTGCAGATCACTGTGAGTGCATGAACGTGGACCACACAATAATGTATTCAAAGCATTGATATTTAGGTAACAGTTTTGTTTTCTCCTGAAGGACCCAGAGGGGAAGCCCAAGAAGCAGATATCTGTGACAGCCATGATGGACCTACCTGGTGTTTTATGTGCCAGACATGACTGACAGATACACCACTCTCATTAAGTACGGAGGAGACAAGATCCTTATTCACCCTACTGAATCACCGGAGATGCCAGCAAGTGCACTGTCACTGAATGTTGTCCAGTGGCCAGGTAGGACTCACTTCCTTGGTTGCTTATACACTTGTAGTTTTCTTTGAAAACGGCCCTTTAAGTCACTTGATTCCATGACTTGAGCGAGCACTCTCCATTTGTTCATTTGATAGTTATTGTAGAAAAGATAAGAAATGATGCTTTAGTCTTTTTGTAAATTATAGTCAAACATACAATAAACTGAGGTATTCCCTTTGGTTAACAGAGCAATCCGATAATAAAAGTGGACAAAGCACATCGAGTTGCCACAAATATTCTTTGTATATTACGCAGTGGGGCAAAAAATGAGGTGACCAAATACTTCTTTTCCACCATAATTTGCAAATCAGTTCTTTAAAACTCGGACAAGTTAGAGGTATACCTATGATGAAAATGACAGGCCTCTCTCATATTTTTAAGTGGGAGAACTTGCACAATTGGTGGCTGACTAAATACTTTTTTGCCCCACTGTATTTGATCCTGTCTCCCTCAATACTATTTAATATCTAAATGCTTGATTCATCATATTATAACAAATGTGCTGTGTTAGCTACTGACAGTGAGTTTGATTCCATTTTTTCCATCTACCAAAGAGAAATAATATCTCTTAGTGGCAGGTGGATCACACGTTGATTCTAACACTTTGCATATGACTGGGTAGGATGAGCATTTTATAAGCGCTTGTGTGGTTTTTGTTTATTTAAGGAAATACATCAGTTTCCCTTGTAATTTTAAATTTGAGTGAAGATCCTAAATTGGCCCCCACTCTTCACTTTGAGAAAAGGCTAATCTGTCTTATCCCCACATGAGCACAGTCAGATATAATACAGGCTTTCACTCAGGAGCAGGAAGGCTAAAGGCTGTTTAATGTTTGATCTAACTGTGTCAGACATTTGCGTTCTCACGTGCATGGACAATATCTTGAAAACTTCAGAGCTGCAGTGCATGTGTAAAAGTGGTTAGAAAGCAGTGCTTTAACACAGGTTTTGTCTCTTTGCGTAGCTGCTCGGTCCATCCAGACTCCCCTCGATATACAACAGTGATGCAGCAACTCAAATACAAGCTCTCTCCAAGTGATTCCTTCATCATCAACATCTGCATCCATGATCCATTAGCTCAACAGCAACATCTGTCAGCTGTGCATCCAACTCGGGGGAATCGCCTGCTGTGCTCAGCCAGTGGGCCGCAATTTCTGTGCCTTGTTGATGGCCTCGCTGTATCCTGTGCTGGAGAAAGCTGGTGAGGAGACACTGCTGGTGAGCCAGGCGGCGCTGAGCTCCATGTAGGACATCAGTAAGGCCTGTGGATACACTTCCCTCAAGGAACTGATCAATGAGAACTCTGACTACCTGCTTAATGACATATCACTCAACCTTCAGAGGCTCAGCCAGCATCCACAGGTAGTTATGAGGTGTTTTTGTTTTTAGCCCAGAATGGACACAGAATGAGTGCTGGAGGGTTTACCCGATTTCCTCTTTGTCTGCTTAAGCCTGTGCGTCCCTTTCAGTAAGTGATTTGAATCCACCTGACATTCAGAAGGTCGTGGTAGAGCATATCGTACGAAGGCAAGATGTCAAACACATCCAGTCCAGGTTAGACTCCGTACCTTCTCCGGTAAGGTTCCCAGACCTAACAACAAAACTGATTATGACACGTGGCGCACACAAAATTAACCTGCTCCAAAATGACCCCAGCATGTCCCCGCTGCAAATATCCAGAAAGATCCATGAGAGCCTGCTCCCACCAGCAGCTGATATAGTTAAAAATGTGTGACTCCACAGGTGCTATAGCGTACGGCCACAGCTTCACTCTGAGCTCCATCTCCATAGAGTGCAGACAGTGATATCTGATACTCCTTAAGACACAGGACAACAGTTTATTGAGATGTTGTATTTTTTATTTCATAATATGTACTCCAACAACTCAATAGTTCTTCCCCACCTGCCTCAGGTCGCCTCCACTTAGGAGATCCACTTAATGAGGTAAGAAACATCATCATCATCTGCAGCTTCCCAGCGCACCGTGATGTCACTGTCTGAGAAATTAGTTATCCTAAGGTCTGAAGGAGGAGGCACCTTCACTAGAAGAAAAGAATAATGTGTATGGGAATTTTTTAAAATGGGAAAGCTACATCTTTATATCTTTCATTATTAATAACATTTACAGTACTGTGCAAAAGTCATGAGCCACACGCTGAAGTATTTCATTGGACATTATCTGTTTTTTCCAATCCTTTTTAATCCAGTTCTTGTACCTGACCATTTTCTGAGTAATGTTTTTTGTTTGTTTGTTTGTTTTGTGTAAACACTTGTTTGTTTGTTTGTTTGTTTGTTTGTGTAAACACTTTGCACTGACCATTATTGGAGAATTAAAAAGCACCTAATTCAAGGAATATGTGTACACATAACAGAAAACTTGGGAAAGAAACCAATTTGAAATCTTTAAGCACTTTGTTACTAGCGGCCTGTCACAAAAACACATTTTGTATAGTGTTTTTTTTAATCTTGTTAATAAAATGTATACAAATGTGTGTGATTAATCACAATGTGTTAGTGTGTAATCACCCTGAGACATGCATGCCTGTCTGTAAGAGTCAGATCTAAAGCCACTTGTGATTTGGAGATGCAGCCTGCAGATTCTGTCCAGATTATCCCAGCTCTCTTCACTATATATCCAGGCTTCACTTATCAAATCTGTAAAATTCAAGGCTGGTCCTTAAAAGTTCCCAACAATGCAAAAAC
This sequence comes from Diplotaxodon limnothrissa, assembly GCF_057381915.1. Lineage (NCBI taxonomy): Eukaryota > Metazoa > Chordata > Actinopteri > Cichliformes > Cichlidae > Diplotaxodon > Diplotaxodon limnothrissa. The sequence continues at coordinate 12,423,191 of NC_140605.1, read as the reverse complement.
TGCATAGCAGTTTTGCACAAGTCCCAGCGTTTCCCACCGCAGCAGCTGTGAAACGAAAGAGGAGAAAGGATGAATGAGTGTTTGCTTATCGGCTCTCCGCTCTCCCCCAAGCTGGCGTTGTTCTTGGTAGCCATGACAACGGAGATAGTCCCAGCTTTGTAAATACAGGCCCCAACAGCCCAAAAAAGAAAAGAAAAAAAAAGGATTGGGATTCCCTGCGCAGCCCAGGAATCCCCCTAGCAGACTGAAGACACAGATAGGACCTGAACTCAGTGAGTGTGTTCGAGCCGAGGCTCGAACCAGGGCCTGTCTGTGCTTCAAAGTTGCCAGGGGCCGGCAAGTGTTCTGCGCCACCTGCCCGCCGTGTAAGCTGTACAAATTTGCTATATTTGACTTCTCTGAATATAAAATTATTTTTGAAAAGGCAAAATAATAATTTTAATGTGAGGCAAAACATGTATGGTGCTCGATAAAGATGACACGCCGACTCACTTCTTCTTCTTTCTTTTTTTTGCAAAGTTTGTTTTCATATTAAACCAGTGTCAGTGACGTCATTCTATGCGACTACCACAGTAAAGGAAAAGCCTGGATCTGTACATCTTTTTCTTTTATTTTTGTTGTCTAAAACACAAAATCGCGAAACAGTCAGCTCACAAAGTTGCAGGTTGGTGGCAATTTGGCAGAACAGCCAATGACTTAAAACATTTAAGTGCATATATCTTGCCACAAGACATGTGCGCTAAGCTAGCCAAATTAGTTTCTGTTAGCGAATCAAGTTCAAGCTCCTCACATATCATCATCCAGGGTACAGTCATATGCTCATGAGGAGATCCCACGCAGGTAACACTACGGCAGTGCAACAAGTTAAATATGCACACATTTTAAGCTATTTCCTAATATGTAACCATTATGATCAATGTTTGCCTGCAACCGACACAACCAACACAAATGTCATTGAAAAAAAACAAAACCCTGTGATCACATGTTTCTGTTTTTCTAGAACAGAAGAAGCACAATTTAAAAAGCCAGTAGTAATAAATCTTTGTTGTTACTGCATGATTCGAATGAAGTACCTGAAGTCTGGCTGGAATAAGAAGTGGTAATCTGTGTACTGTGCTAGTGATCTGCATAATTCACCTCATCTGTTTGGATGGCAGAAGTCGGCTAACTACACAGCTAATTTCATCAGGCTGCTAATGAAACATCTAAAATGATAGATGGTTAACTACACAACGGAAGTAACAGCATTACAATCACTTGATTTAATTACATTTCCCCCCCAAACTTTTGATCCAAATTAGCAAAGTACTGCAGCCATCTGAACCTTCTAGGTGTTACATGTTACAGTGTTCCACTCTGGCCAGCTTTGAAAATGGAAAACTCTTTGCGTGGTTTACTCGGTTCTGTAAATAAGGCTCCTTTCATTTGTGAGACTGTATTCCACAGCCAGTTGTCTTCTCTCCCCTTTGGTCCGCCCTTACAAGGTGAAGGTGCTGCCCACCCATGATACCAGCAAGGTGCGTGCAAGTGGATCCGGCCTTAACACCACTGGAGCGCCCACCTCTCTGCCAGTGAAGGTCACCATTGATGCCAAAGATGCAGGTGAGGGACTGCTGGCAGTGCAGATCACTGTGAGTGCATGAACGTGGACCACACAATAATGTATTCAAAGCATTGATATTTAGGTAACAGTTTTTGTTTTCTCCTGAAGGGACCCAGAGGGGAAGCCCAAGAAGCAGATATCTGTGACAGCCATGATGGGACCTACCTGGTGTTTTATGTGCCAGACATGACTGACAGATACACCACTCTCATTAAGTACGGAGGAGACAAGATCCCTTATTCACCCTACTGAATCACCGGAGATGCCAGCAAGTGCACTGTCACTGAATGTTGTCCAGTGGCCAGGTAGGACTCACTTCCTTGGTTGCTTATACACTTGTAGTTTTCTTTGAAAACGGCCCTTTAAGTCACTTGATCCATGACTTGAGCGAGCACTCTCCATTTGTTCATTTGATAGTTATTGTAGAAAAAGATAAGAAATGATGCTTTAGTCTTTTTGTAAATTATAGTCAAACATACAATAAACTGAGGTATTCCCTTTGGTTAACAGAGCAATCCGATAATAAAAGTGGACAAAGCACATCGAGTTGCCACAAATATCTTTGTATATTACGCAGTGGGGCAAAAATGAGGTGACCAAATACTTCTTTTCCACCATAATTTGCAAATCAGTTCTTTAAAACTCGGACAAGTTAGAGGTATACCTATGATGAAAATGACAGGCCTCTCTCATATTTTTAAGTGGGAGAACTTGCACAATTGGTGGCTGACTAAATACTTTTTTGCCCCACTGTATTTGATCCTGTCTCCCTCAATACTATTTAATATCTAAATGCTTGATTCATCATATTATAACAAATGTGCTGTTGTAGCTACTGACAGTGAGTTTGATTCCATTTTTTCCATCTACCAAAGAGAAATAATATCTCTTAGTGGCAGGTGGATCACACGTTGATTCTAACACTTTGCATATGACTGGGTAGGATGAGCATTTTATAAGCGCTTGTGTGGTTTTTGTTTATTTAAGGAAATACATCAGTTTCCTTGTATTTAAATTTGAGTGAAGATCCTAAATTGGCCCCCACTCTTCACTTTGAGAAAAGGCTAATCTGTCTTATCCCCACATGAGCACAGTCAGATATAATACAGGCTTTCACTCAGGAGCAGGAAGGCTAAAGGCTGTTTAATGTTTGATCTAACTGTGTCAGACATTTGCGTTCTCACGTGCATGGACAATATCTTGAAAACTTCAGAGCTGCAGTGCATGTGTAAAAGTGGTTAGAAAGCAGTGCTTTAACACAGGTTTGTCTCTTTGCGTAGCTGCTCGGTCCATCCAGACTCCCCTCGATATACAACAGTGATGCCAGCAACTCAAATACAAGCTCTCTCCAAGTGATTCCTTCATCATCAACATCTGCATCCATGATCCATTAGCTCAACAGCAACATCTGTCAGCTGTTCATCCAACTCGGGGGAATCGCCTGCTGTGCTCAGCCAGTGGGCCGCAATTTCTGTGCCTTGTTGATGGCCTCGCTGTATCCTGTGCTGGAGAAAGCTGGTGAGGAGACACTGCTGGTGAGCCAGGCGGCGCTGAGCTCCATGTAGGACATCAGTAAGGCCTGTGGATACACTTCCCTCAAGGAACTGATCAATGAGAACTCTGACTACCTGCTTAATGACATATCACTCAACCTTCAGAGGCTCAGCCAGCATCCACAGGTAGTTATGAGGTGTTTTTGTTTTTAGCCCAGAATGGACACAGAAATGAGTGCTGGAGGGTTTACCCGATTTCCTTCTTTGTCTGCTTAAGCCTGTGCGTCCCTTTCAGTAAGTGATTTGAATCCACCTGACATTCAGAAGGTCGTGGTAGAGCATATCGTACGAAGGCAAGATGTCAAACACATCCAGTCCCAGGTTAGACTCCGTACCTTCTCCGGTAAGGTTCCCAGACCTAACAACAAAACTGATTATGACACGTGGCGCACACAAATTAACCTGCTCCAAAATGACCCCAGCATGTCCCCGCTGCAAATATCCAGAAAGATCCATGAGAGCCTGCTCCCACCAGCAGCTGATATAGTTAAAATGTGGACTCACAGGTGCTATAGCGTACGGCCACAGCTTCACTCTGAGCTCCATCTCCATAGAGTGCAGACAGTGATATCTGATACTCCTTAAGACACAGGACAACAGTTTATTGAGATGTTGTATTTTTTATTTCATAATATGTACTCCAACAACTCAATAGTTCTTCCCCACCTGCCTCAGGTCGCCTCCACTTAGGGAGATCCACTTAATGAGGTAAGAAACATCATCATCATCTGCAGCTTCCCAGCGCACCGTGATGTCACTGTCTGAGAAATTAGTTATCCTAAGGTCTGAAGGAGGAGGCACCTTCACTAGAAGAAAAGAATAATGTGTATGGGAATTTTTTAAAAATGGGAAAGCTACATCTTTATATCTTTCATTATTAATAACATTTACAGTACTGTGCAAAAGTCATGAGCCACACGCTGAAGTATTTCATTGGACATTATCTGTTTTTTCCAATCCTTTTTAATCCAGTTCTTGTACCTGACCATTTTCTGAGTAATGTTTTTTGTTTGTTTGTTTGTTTGTGTAAACACTTGTTTGTTTGTTTGTTTGTTTGTTTGTGTAAACACTTTGCACTGACCATTATTGGAGAATTAAAAAGCACCTAATTCAAGGAATATGTGTACACATAACAGAAAACTTGGGAAAGAACCAATTTGAAATCTTTAAGCACTTTGTTACTAGCGGCCTGTCACAAAAACACATTTTGTATAGTGTTTTTTTTTAATCTTGTTAATAAAATGTATACAAATGTGTGTGATTAATCACAATGTGTTAGTGTGTAATCACCCTGAGACATGCATGCCTGTCTGTAAGAGTCAGATCTAAAGCCACTTGTGATTTGGAGATGCAGCCTGCAGATTCTGTCCAGATTATCCCAGCTCTCTTCACTATATATCCAGGCTTCACTTATCAAATCTGTAAAATTCAAGGCTGGTCCTTAAAAGTTCCCAACAATGCAAAAACTGCATAGCAGTTTTTGCACAAGTCCCAGCGTTTCCCACCGCAGCAGCTGTGAAACGAAAGAGGAGAAAGGATGAATGAGTGTTTGCTTATCGGCTCTCCGCTCTCCCCCAAGCTGGCGTTGTTCTTGGTAGCCATGACAACGGAGATAGTCCCAGCTTTGTAAATACAGGCCCCAACAGCCCAAAAAAGAAAAGAAAAAAAAAAGGATTGGGATTCCCTGCGCAGCCCAGGAATCCCCCTAGCAGACTGAAGACACAGATAGGACCTGAACTCAGTGAGTGTG
>NC_140605.1:12389229-12418185 GCF_057381915.1 Diplotaxodon limnothrissa | reverse complement strand
TCATGAGGAGATCCCACGCAGGTAACACTACGGCAGTGCAACAAGTTAAATATGCACACATTTTAAGCTATTTCCTAATATGTAACCATTATGATAAATGTTTGCCTGCAACCGACACAACCAACACAAATGTCATTGAAAAAAACAAAACCCTGTGATCACATGTTTCTGTTTTTCTAGAACAGAAGAAGCACAATTTAAAAAGCCAGTAGTAATAAATCTTTGTTGTTACTGCATGATTCGAATGAAGTACCTGAAGTCTGGCTGGAATAAGAAGTGGTAATCTGTGTACTGTGCTAGTGATCTGCATAATTCACCTCATCTGTTTGGATGGCAGAAGTCGGCTAACTACACAGCTAATTTCATCAGGCTGCTAATGAAACATCTAAAATGATAGATGGTTAACTACACAACGGAAGTAACAGCATTACAATCACTTGATTTAATTACATTTCCCCCCCCAAACTTTTGATCCAAATTAGCAAAGTACTGCAGCCATCTGAACCTTCTAGGTGTTACATGTTACAGTGTTCCACTCTGGCCAGCTTTGAAAATGGAAAACTCTTTGCGTGGTTTACTCGGTTCTGTAAATAAGGCTCCTTTCATTTGTGAGACTGTATTCCACAGCCAGTTGTCTTCTCTCCCCTTTGGTCCGCCCTTACAAGGTGAAGGTGCTGCCCACCCATGATACCAGCAAGGTGCGTGCAAGTGGATCCGGCCTTAACACCACTGGAGCGCCCACCTCTCTGCCAGTGAAGGTCACCATTGATGCCAAAGATGCAGGTGAGGGACTGCTGGCAGTGCAGATCACTGTGAGTGCATGAACGTGGACCACACAATAATGTATTCAAAGCATTGATATTTAGGTAACAGTTTTTGTTTTCTCCTGAAGGACCCAGAGGGGAAGCCCAAGAAGCAGATATCTGTGACAGCCATGATGGGACCTACCTGGTGTTTTATGTGCCAGACATGACTGACAGATACACCACTCTCATTAAGTACGGAGGAGACAAGATCCCTTATTCACCCTACTGAATCACCGGAGATGCCAGCAAGTGCACTGTCACTGAATGTTGTCCAGTGGCCAGGTAGGACTCACTTCCTTGGTTGCTTATACACTTGTAGTTTTCTTTGAAAACGGCCCTTTAAGTCACTTGATCCATGACTTGAGCGAGCACTCTCCATTTGTTCATTTGATAGTTATTGTAGAAAAGATAAGAAATGATGCTTTAGTCTTTTTGTAAATTATAGTCAAACATACAATAAACTGAGGTATTCCCTTTGGTTAACAGAGCAATCCGATAATAAAAGTGGACAAAGCACATCGAGTTGCCACAAATATCTTTGTATATTACGCAGTGGGGCAAAAAATGAGGTGACCAAATACTTCTTTTCCACCATAATTTGCAAATCAGTTCTTTAAAACTCGGACAAGTTAGAGGTATACCTATGATGAAAATGACAGGCCTCTCTCATATTTTTAAGTGGGAGACGTGCACAATTGGTGGCTGACTAAATACTTTTTTGCCCCACTGTATTTGATCCTGTCTCCCTCAATACTATTTAATATCTAAATGCTTGATTCATCATATTATAACAAATGTGCTGTTGTAGCTACTGACAGTGAGTTTGATTCCATTTTTTCCATCTACCAAAGAGAAATAATATCTCTTAGTGGCAGGTGGATCACACGTTGATTCTAACACTTTGCATATGACTGGGTAGGATGAGCATTTTATAAGCGCTTGTGTGGTTTTTGTTTATTTAAGGAAATACATCAGTTTCCCTTGTATTTTAAATTTGAGTGAAGATCCTAAATTGGCCCCCACTCTTCACTTTGAGAAAAGGCTAATCTGTCTTATCCCCACATGAGCACAGTCAGATATAATACAGGCTTTCACTCAGGAGCAGGAAGGCTAAAGGCTGTTTAATGTTTGATCTAACTGTGTCAGACATTTGCGTTCTCACGTGCATGGACAATATCTTGAAAACTTCAGAGCTGCAGTGCATGTGTAAAAGTGGTTAGAAAGCAGTGCTTTAACACAGGTTTTGTCTCTTTGCGTAGCTGCTCGGTCCATCCAGACTCCCCTCGATATACAACAGTGATGCCAGCAACTCAAATACAAGCTCTCTCCAAGTGATTCCTTCTTCATCATCAACATCTGCATCCATGATCCATTAGCTCAACAGCAACATCTGTCAGCTGTGCATCCAACTCGGGGGAATCGCCTGCTGTGCTCAGCCAGTGGGCCGCAATTTCTGTGCCTTGTTGATGGCCTCGCTGTATCCTGTGCTGGAGAAAGCTGGTGAGGAGACACTGCTGGTGAGCCAGGCGGCGCTGAGCTCCATGTAGGACATCAGTAAGGCCTGTGGATACACTTCCCTCAAGGAACTGATCAATGAGAACTCTGACTACCTGCTTAATGACATATCACTCAACCTTCAGAGGCTCAGCCAGCATCCACAGGTAGTTATGAGGTGTTTTTGTTTTTAGCCCAAAATGGACACAGAAATGAGTGCTGGAGGGTTTACCCGATTTCCTTCTTTGTCTGCTTAAGCCTGTGCGTCCCTTTCAGTAAGTGATTTGAATCCACCTGACATTCAGAAGGTCGTGGTAGAGCATATCGTACGAAGGCAAGATGTCAAACACATCCAGTCCCAGGTTAGACTCCGTACCTTCTCCGGTAAGGTTCCCAGACCTAACAACAAAACTGATTATGACACGTGGCGCACACAAATTAACCTGCTCCAAAATGACCCCAGCATGTCCCCGCTGCAAATATCCAGAAAGATCCATGAGAGCCTGCTCCCACCAGCAGCTGATATAGTTAAAATGTGTGACTCACAGGTGCTATAGCGTACGGCCACAGCTTCACTCTGAGCTCCATCTCCATAGAGTGCAGACAGTGATATCTGATACTCCTTAAGACACAGGACAACAGTTTATTGAGATGTTGTATTTTTTATTTCATAATATGTACTCCAACAACTCAATAGTTCTTCCCCACCTGCCTCAGGTCGCCTCCACTTAGGGAGATCCACTTAATGAGGTAAGAAACATCATCATCATCTGCAGCTTCCCAGCGCACCGTGATGTCACTGTCTGAGAAATTAGTTATCCTAAGGTCTGAAGGAGGAGGCACCTTCACTAGAAGAAAAGAATAATGTGTATGGGAATTTTTTAAAAATGGGAAAGCTACATCTTTATATCTTTCATTATTAATAACATTTACAGTACTGTGCAAAAGTCATGAGCCACACGCTGAAGTATTTCATTGGACATTATCTGTTTTTTCCAATCCTTTTTAATCCAGTTCTTGTACCTGACCATTTTCTGAGTAATGTTTTTTGTTTGTTTGTTTGTTTGTGTAAACACTTGTTTGTTTGTTTGTTTGTTTGTTTGTTTGTGTAAACACTTTGCACTGACCATTATTGGAGAATTAAAAAGCACCTAATTCAAGGAATAACAGAAAACTTGGGGAAAGAACCAATTTGAAATCTTTAAGCACTTTGTTACTAGCGGCCTGTCACAAAAACACATTTTGTATAGTGTTTTTTTTTAATCTTGTTAATAAAATGTATACAAATGTGTGTGATTAATCACAATGTGTTAGTGTGTAATCACCCTGAGACATGCATGCCTGTCTGTAAGAGTCAGATCTAAAGCCACTTGTGATTTGGAGATGCAGCCTGCAGATTCTGTCCAGATTATCCCAGCTCTCTTCACTATATATCCAGGCTTCACTTATCAAATCTGTAAAATTCAAGGCTGGTCCTTAAAAGTTCCCCAACAATGCAAAAACTGCATAGCAGTTTTTGCACAAGTCCCAGCGTTTCCCACCGCAGCAGCTGTGAAACGAAAGAGGAGAAAGGATGAATGAGTGTTTGCTTATCGGCTCTCCGCTCTCCCCCAAGCTGGCGTTGTTCTTGGTAGCCATGACAACGGAGATAGTCCCAGCTTTGTAAATACAGGCCCCAACAGCCCAAAAAAGAAAAGAAAAAAAAAAGGATTGGGATTCCCTGCGCAGCCCAGGAATCCCCCTAGCAGACTGAAGACACAGATAGGACCTGAACTCAGTGAGTGTGTTCGAGCCGAGGCTCGAACCAGGGCCTGTCTGTGCTTCAAGTTGCCAGGGGCCGGCAAGTGTTCTGCGCCACCTGCCCGCCGTGTAAGCTGTACAAATTTGCTATATTTGACTTCTCTGAATATAAATTATTTTTGAAAAGGCAAAATAATAATTTTAATGTGAGGCAAAACATGTATGGTGCTCGATAAAGATGACACGCCGACTTCACTTCTTCTTCTTTCTTTTTTTTGCAAAAGTTTGTTTTTCATATTAAACCAGTGTCAGTGACGTCATTCTATGCGACTACCACAGTAAAGGAAAAGCCTGGATCTGTACATCTTTTTCTTTTATTTTTGTTGTCTAAAACACAAAAAATCGCGAAACAGTCAGCTCACAAAGTTGCAGGTTGGTGGCAATTTGGCAGAACAGCCAATGGACTTAAAACATTTAAGTGCATATATCTTGCCACAAGAACATGTGCGCTAAGCTAGCCAAATTAGTTTCTGTTAGCGAATCAAGTTCAAGCTCCTCACATATCATCATCCAGGGTACAGTCATATGCTCATGAGGAGATCCCACGCAGGTAACACTACGGCAGTGCAACAAGTTAAATATGCACACATTTTAAGCTATTTCCTAATATGTAACCATTATGATCAATGTTTGCCTGCAACCGACACAACCAACACAAATGTCATTGAAAAAAACAAAACCCTGTGATCACATGTTTCTGTTTTTCTAGAACAGAAGAAGCACAATTTAAAAAGCCAGTAGTAATAAATCTTTGTTGTTACTGCATGATTCGAATGAAGTACCTGAAGTCTGGCTGGAATAAGAAGTGGTAATCTGTGTACTGTGCTAGTGATCTGCATAATTCACCTCATCTGTTTGGATGGCAGAAGTCGGCTAACTACACAGCTAATTTCATCAGGCTGCTAATGAAACATCTAAAATGATAGATGGTTAACTACACAACGGAAGTAACAGCATTACAATCACTTGATTTAATTACATTTCCCCCCCAAACTTTTGATCCAAATTAGCAAAGTACTGCAGCCATCTGAACCTTCTAGGTTGTTACATGTTACAGTGTTCCACTCTGGCCAGCTTTGAAAATGGAAAACTCTTTGCGTGGTTTACTCGGTTCTGTAAATAAGGCTCCTTTCATTTGTGAGACTGTATTCCACAGCCAGTTGTCTTCTCTCCCCTTTGGTCCGCCCTTACAAGGTGAAGGTGCTGCCCACCCATGATACCAGCAAGGTGCGTGCAAGTGGATCCGGCCTTAACACCACTGGAGCGCCCACCTCTCTGCCAGTGAAGGTCACCATTGATGCCAAAGATGCAGGTGAGGGACTGCTGGCAGTGCAGATCACTGTGAGTGCATGAACGTGGACACACACAATAATGTATTCAAAGCATTGATATTTAGGTAACAGTTTTTGTTTTCTCCTGAAGGACCCAGAGGGGAAGCCCAAGAAGCAGATATCTGTGACAGCCATGATGGGACCTACCTGGTGTTTTATGTGCCAGACATGACTGACAGATACACCACTCTCATTAAGTACGGAGGAGACAAGATCCCTTATTCACCCTACTGAATCACCGGAGATGCCAGCAAGTGCACTGTCACTGAATGTTGTCCAGTGGCCAGGTAGGACTCACTTCCTTGGTTGCTTATACACTTGTAGTTTTCTTTGAAAACGGCCCTTTAAGTCACTTGATCCATGACTTGAGCGAGCACTCTCCATTTGTTCATTTGATAGTTATTGTAGAAAAGATAAGAAATGATGCTTTAGTCTTTTTGTAAATTATAGTCAAACATACAATAAACTGAGGTATTCCCTTTGGTTAACAGAGCAATCCGATAATAAAAGTGGACAAAGCACATCGAGTTGCCACAAATATCTTTGTATATTACGCAGTGGGGCAAAAAATGAGGTGACCAAATACTTCTTTTCCACCATAATTTGCAAATCAGTTCTTTAAAACTCGGACAAGTTAGAGGTATACCTATGATGAAAATGACAGGCCTCTCTCATATTTTTAAGTGGGAGAACGTGCACAATTGGTGGCTGACTAAATACTTTTTTGCCCCACTGTATTTGATCCTGTCTCCCTCAATACTATTTAATATCTAAATGCTTGATTCATCATATTATAACAAATGTGCTGTTGTAGCTACTGACAGTGAGTTTGATTCCATTTTTTCCATCTACCAAAGAGAAATAATATCTCTTAGTGGCAGGTGGATCACACGTTGATTCTAACACTTTGCATATGACTGGGTAGGATGAGCATTTTATAAGCGCTTGTGTGGTTTTTGTTTATTTAAGGAAATACATCAGTTTCCCTTGTATTTTAAATTTGAGTGAAGATCCTAAATTGGCCCCCACTCTTCACTTTGAGAAAAGGCTAATCTGTCTTATCCCCACATGAGCACAGTCAGATATAATACAGGCTTTCACTCAGGAGCAGGAAGGCTAAAGGCTGTTTAATGTTTGATCTAACTGTGTCAGACATTTGCGTTCTCACGTGCATGGACAATATCTTGAAAACTTCAGAGCTGCAGTGCATGTGTAAAAGTGGTTAGAAAGCAGTGCTTTAACACAGGTTTTGTCTCTTTGCGTAGCTGCTCGGTCCATCCAGACTCCCCTCGATATACAACAGTGATGCCAGCAACTCAAATACAAGCTCTCTCCAAGTGATTCCTTCATCATCAACATCTGCATCCATGATCCATTAGCTCAACAGCAACATCTGTCAGCTGTGCATCCAACTCGGGGGAATCGCCTGCTGTGCTCAGCCAGTGGGCCGCAATTTCTGTGCCTTGTTGATGGCCTCGCTGTATCCTGTGCTGGAGAAAGCTGGTGAGGAGACACTGCTGGTGAGCCAGGCGGCGCTGAGCTCCATGTAGGACATCAGTAAGGCCTGTGGATACACTTCCCTCAAGGAACTGATCAATGAGAACTCTGACTACCTGCTTAATGACATATCACTCAACCTTCAGAGGCTCAGCCAGCATCCACAGGTAGTTATGAGGTGTTTTTGTTTTTAGCCCAAAATGGACACAGAAATGAGTGCTGGAGGGTTTACCCGATTTCCTTCTTTGTCTGCTTAAGCCTGTGCGTCCCTTTCAGTAAGTGATTTGAATCCACCTGACATTCAGAAGGTCGTGGTAGAGCATATCGTACGAAGGCAAGATGTCAAACACATCCAGTCCCAGGTTAGACTCCGTACCTTCTCCGGTAAGGTTCCCAGACCTAACAACAAAACTGATTATGACACGTGGCGCACACAAATTAACCTGCTCCAAAATGACCCCAGCATGTCCCCGCTGCAAATATCCAGAAAGATCCATGAGAGCCTGCTCCCACCAGCAGCTGATATAGTTAAAATGTGTGACTCACAGGTGCTATAGCGTACGGCCACAGCTTCACTCTGAGCTCCATCTCCATAGAGTGCAGACAGTGATATCTGATACTCCTTAAGACACAGGACAACAGTTTATTGAGATATTTGTATTTTTTATTTCATAATATGTACTCCAACAACTCAATAGTTCTTCCCCACCTGCCTCAGGTCGCCTCCACTTAGGGAGATCCACTTAATGAGGTAAGAAACATCATCATCATCTGCAGCTTCCCAGCGCACCGTGATGTCACTGTCTGAGAAATTAGTTATCCTAAGGTCTGAAGGAGGAGGCACCTTCACTAGAAGAAAAGAATAATGTGTATGGGAATTTTTTAAAAATGGGAAAGCTACATCTTTATATCTTTCATTATTAATAACATTTACAGTACTGTGCAAAAGTCATGAGCCACACGCTGAAGTATTTCATTGGACATTATCTGTTTTTTCCAATCCTTTTTAATCCAGTTCTTGTACCTGACCATTTTCTGAGTAATGTTTTTTGTTTGTTTGTTTGTTTGTGTAAACACTTGTTTGTTTGTTTGTTTGTTTGTTTGTGTAAACACTTTGCACTGACCATTATTGGAGAATTAAAAAGCACCTAATTCAAGGAATATGTGTACACATAACAGAAAACTTGGGAAAGAACCAATTTGAAATCTTTAAGCACTTTGTTACTAGCGGCCTGTCACAAAAACACATTTTGTATAGTGTTTTTTTTTAATCTTGTTAATAAAATGTATACAAATGTGTGTGATTAATCACAATGTGTTAGTGTGTAATCACCCTGAGACATGCATGCCTGTCTGTAAGAGTCAGATCTAAAGCCACTTGTGATTTGGAGATGCAGCCTGCAGATTCTGTCCAGATTATCCCAGCTCTCTTCACTATATATCCAGGCTTCACTTATCAAATCTGTAAAATTCAAGGCTGGTCCTTAAAAGTTCCCAACAATGCAAAAAACTGCATAGCAGTTTTTGCACAAGTCCCAGCGTTTCCCACCGCAGCAGCTGTGAAACGAAAGAGGAGAAAGGATGAATGAGTGTTTGCTTATCGGCTCTCCGCTCTCCCCCAAGCTGGCGTTGTTCTTGGTAGCCATGACAACGGAGATAGTCCCAGCTTTGTAAATACAGGCCCCAACAGCCCAAAAAAGAAAAGAAAAAAAAAGGATTGGGATTCCCTGCGCAGCCCAGGAATCCCCCTAGCAGACTGAAGACACAGATAGGACCTGAACTCAGTGAGTGTGTTCGAGCCGAGGCTCGAACCAGGGCCTGTCTGTGCTTCAAGTTGCCAGGGGCCGGCAAGTGTTCTGCGCCACCTGCCCGCCGTGTAAGCTGTACAAATTTGCTATATTTGACTTCTCTGAATATAAATTATTTTTGAAAAGGCAAAATAATAATTTTAATGTGAGGCAAAACATGTATGGTGCTCGATAAAGATGACACGCCGACTCACTTCTTCTTCTTTCTTTTTTTTGCAAAGTTTGTTTTCATATTAAACCAGTGTCAGTGACGTCATTCTATGCGACTACCACAGTAAAGGAAAAGCCTGGATCTGTACATCTTTTTCTTTTATTTTTGTTGTCTAAAACACAAAAATCGCGAAACAGTCAGCTCACAAAGTTGCAGGTTGGTGGCAATTTGGCAGAACAGCCAATGACTTAAAACATTTAAGTGCATATATCTTGCCACAAGACATGTGCGCTAAGCTAGCCAAATTAGTTTCTGTTAGCGAATCAAGTTCAAGCTCCTCACATATCATCATCCAGGGTACAGTCATATGCTCATGAGGAGATCCCACGCAGGTAACACTACGGCAGTGCAACAAGTTAAATATGCACACATTTTAAGCTATTTCCTAATATGTAACCATTATGATAAATGTTTGCCTGCAACCGACACAACCAACACAAATGTCATTGAAAAAAACAAAACCCTGTGATCACATGTTTCTGTTTTTCTAGAACAGAAGAAGCACAATTTAAAAAGCCAGTAGTAATAAATCTTTGTTGTTACTGCATGATTCGAATGAAGTACCTGAAGTCTGGCTGGAATAAGAAGTGGTAATCTGTGTACTGTGCTAGTGATCTGCAAAATTCACCTCATCTGTTTGGATGGCAGAAGTCGGCTAACTACACAGCTAATTTCATCAGGCTGCTAATGAAACATCTAAAATGATAGATGGTTAACTACACAACGGAAGTAACAGCATTACAATCACTTGATTTAATTACATTTCCCCCCCAAACTTTTGATCCAAATTAGCAAAGTACTGCAGCCATCTGAACCTTCTAGGTGTTACATGTTACAGTGTTCCACTCTGGCCAGCTTTGAAAATGGAAAACTCTTTGCGTGGTTTACTCGGTTCTGTAAATAAGGCTCCTTTCATTTGTGAGACTGTATTCCACAGCCAGTTGTCTTCTCTCCCCTTTGGTCCGCCCTTACAAGGTGAAGGTGCTGCCCACCCATGATACCAGCAAGGTGCGTGCAAGTGGATCCGGCCTTAACACCACTGGAGCGCCCACCTCTCTGCCAGTGAAGGTCACCATTGATGCCAAAGATGCAGGTGAGGGACTGCTGGCAGTGCAGATCACTGTGAGTGCATGAACGTGGACCACACAATAATGTATTCAAAGCATTGATATTTAGGTAACAGTTTTTGTTTTCTCCTGAAGGACCCAGAGGGGAAGCCCAAGAAGCAGATATCTGTGACAGCCATGATGGGACCTACCTGGTGTTTTATGTGCCAGACATGACTGACAGATACACCACTCTCATTAAGTACGGAGGAGACAAGATCCCTTATTCACCCTACTGAATCACCGGAGATGCCAGCAAGTGCACTGTCACTGAATGTTGTCCAGTGGCCAGGTAGGACTCACTTCCTTGGTTGCTTATACACTTGTAGTTTTTCTTGAAAACGGCCCTTTAAGTCACTTGATCCATGACTTGAGCGAGCACTCTCCATTTGTTCATTTGATAGTTATTGTAGAAAAGATAAGAAATGATGCTTTAGTCTTTTTGTAAATTATAGTCAAACATACAATAAACTGAGGTATTCCCTTTGGTTAACAGAGCAATCCGATAATAAAAGTGGACAAAGCACATCGAGTTGCCACAAATATCTTTGTATATTACGCAGTGGGGCAAAAAATGAGGTGACCAAATACTTCTTTTCCACCATAATTTGCAAATCAGTTCTTTAAAACTCGGACAAGTTAGAGGTATACCTATGATGAAAATGACAGGCCTCTCTCATATTTTTAAGTGGGAGAACGTGCACAATTGGTGGCTGACTAAATACTTTTTTGCCCCACTGTATTTGATCCTGTCTCCCTCAATACTATTTAATATCTAAATGCTTGATTCATCATATTATAACAAATGTGCTGTTGTAGCTACTGACAGTGAGTTTGATTCCATTTTTTCCATCTACCAAAGAGAAATAATATCTCTTAGTGGCAGGTGGATCACACGTTGATTCTAACACTTTGCATATGACTGGGTAGGATGAGCATTTTATAAGCGCTTGTGTGGTTTTTGTTTATTTAAGGAAATACATCAGTTTCCCTTGTATTTTAAATTTGAGTGAAGATCCTAAATTGGCCCCCCACTCTTCACTTTGAGAAAAGGCTAATCTGTCTTATCCCCACATGAGCACAGTCAGATATAATACAGGCTTTCACTCAGGAGCAGGAAGGCTAAAGGCTGTTTAATGTTTGATCTAACTGTGTCAGACATTTGCGTTCTCACGTGCATGGACAATATCTTGAAAACTTCAGAGCTGCAGTGCATGTGTAAAAGTGGTTAGAAAGCAGTGCTTTAACACAGGTTTTGTCTCTTTGCGTAGCTGCTCGGTCCATCCAGACTCCCCTCGATATACAACAGTGATGCCAGCAACTCAAATACAAGCTCTCTCCAAGTGATTCCTTCATCATCAACATCTGCATCCATGATCCATTAGCTCAACAGCAACATCTGTCAGCTGTGCATCCAACTCGGGGGAATCGCCTGCTGTGCTCAGCCAGTGGGCCGCAATTTCTGTGCCTTGTTGATGGCCTCGCTGTATCCTGTGCTGGAGAAAGCTGGTGAGGAGACACTGCTGGTGAGCCAGGCGGCGCTGAGCTCCATGTAGGACATCAGTAAGGCCTGTGGATACACTTCCCTCAAGGAACTGATCAATGAGAACTCTGACTACCTGCTTAATGACATATCACTCAACCTTCAGAGGCTCAGCCAGCATCCACAGGTAGTTATGAGGTGTTTTTGTTTTTAGCCCAAAATGGACACAGAAATGAGTGCTGGAGGGTTTACCCGATTTCCTTCTTTGTCTGCTTAAGCCTGTGCGTCCCTTTCAGTAAGTGATTTGAATCCACCTGACATTCAGAAGGTCGTGGTAGAGCATATCGTACGAAGGCAAGATGTCAAACACATCCAGTCCCAGGTTAGACTCCGTACCTTCTCCGGTAAGGTTCCCAGACCTAACAACAAAACTGATTATGACACGTGGCGCACACAAATTAACCTGCTCCAAAATGACCCCAGCATGTCCCCGCTGCAAATATCCAGAAAGATCCATGAGAGCCTGCTCCCACCAGCAGCTGATATAGTTAAAATGTGTGACTCACAGGTGCTATAGCGTACGGCCACAGCTTCACTCTGAGCTCCATCTCCATAGAGTGCAGACAGTGATATCTGATACTCCTTAAGACACAGGACAACAGTTTATTGAGATATTGTATTTTTTATTTCATAATATGTACTCCAACAACTCAATAGTTCTTCCCCACCTGCCTCAGGTCGCCTCCACTTAGGGAGATCCACTTAATGAGGTAAGAAACATCATCATCATCTGCAGCTTCCCAGCGCACCGTGATGTCACTGTCTGAGAAATTAGTTATCCTAAGGTCTGAAGGAGGAGGCACCTTCACTAGAAGAAAAGAATAATGTGTATGGGAATTTTTTAAAAATGGGAAAGCTACATCTTTATATCTTTCATTATTAATAACATTTACAGTACTGTGCAAAAGTCATGAGCCACACGCTGAAGTATTTCATTGGACATTATCTGTTTTTTCCAATCCTTTTTAATCCAGTTCTTGTACCTGACCATTTTCTGAGTAATGTTTTTTGTTTGTTTGTTTGTTTGTGTAAACACTTGTTTGTTTGTTTGTTTGTTTGTTTGTTTGTGTAAACACTTTGCACTGACCATTATTGGAGAATTAAAAAGCACCTAATTCAAGGAATATGTGTACACATAACAGAAAACTTGGGAAAGAACCAATTTGAAATCTTTAAGCACTTTGTTACTAGCGGCCTGTCACAAAAACACATTTTGTATAGTGTTTTTTTTTAATCTTGTTAATAAAATGTATACAAATGTGTGTGATTAATCACAATGTGTTAGTGTGTAATCACCCTGAGACATGCATGCCTGTCTGTAAGAGTCAGATCTAAAGCCACTTGTGATTTGGAGATGCAGCCTGCAGATTCTGTCCAGATTATCCCAGCTCTCTTCACTATATATCCAGGCTTCACTTATCAAATCTGTAAAATTCAAGGCTGGTCCTTAAAAGTTCCCAACAATGCAAAAACTGCTATGCAGTTTTTGCACAAGTCCCAGCGTTTTCCCACCGCAGCAGCTGTGAAACGAAAGAGGAGAAAGGATGAATGAGTGTTTGCTTATCGGCTCTCCGCTCTCCCCCCAAGCTGGCGTTGTTCTTGGTAGCCATGACAACGGAGATAGTCCCAGCTTTGTAAATACAGGCCCCAACAGCCCAAAAAAGAAAGAAAAAAAAAGGATTGGGATTCCCTGCGCAGCCCAGGAATCCCCCTAGCAGACTGAAGACACAGATAGGACCTGAACTCAGTGAGTGTGTTCGAGCCGAGGCTCGAACCAGGGCCTGTCTGTGCTTCAAGTTGCCAGGGGCCGGCAAGTGTTCTGCGCCACCTGCCCGCCGTGTAAGCTGTACAAATTTGCTATATTTGACTTCTCTGAATATAAATTATTTTTGAAAAGGCAAAATAATAATTTTAATGTGAGGCAAAACATGTATGGTGCTCGATAAAGATGACACGCCGACTCACTTCTTCTTCTTTCTTTTTTTTGCAAAGTTTGTTTTCATATTAAACCAGTGTCAGTGACGTCATTCTATGCGACTACCACAGTAAAGGAAAAGCCTGGATCTGTACATCTTTTTCTTTTATTTTTGTTGTCTAAAACACAAAAATCGCGAAACAGTCAGCTCACAAAGTTGCAGGTTGGTGGCATTTGGCAGAACAGCCAATGACTTAAAACATTTAAGTGCATATATCTTGCCACAAGACATGTGCGCTAAGCTAGCCAAATTAGTTTCTGTTAGCGAATCAAGTTCAAGCTCCTCACATATCATCATCCAGGGTACAGTCATATGCTCATGAGGAGATCCCACGCAGGTAACACTACGGCAGTGCAACAAGTTAAATATGCACACATTTTAAGCTATTTCCTAATATGTAACCATTATGATAAATGTTTGCCTGCAACCGACACAACCAACACAAATGTCATTGAAAAAAACAAAACCCTGTGATCACATGTTTCTGTTTTTCTAGAACAGAAGAAGCACAATTTAAAAAGCCAGTAGTAATAAATCTTTGTTGTTACTGCATGATTCGAATGAAGTACCTGAAGTCTGGCTGGAATAAGAAGTGGTAATCTGTGTACTGTGCTAGTGATCTGCATAATTCACCTCATCTGTTTGGATGGCAGAAGTCGGCTAACTACACAGCTAATTTCATCAGGCTGCTAATGAAACATCTAAAATGATAGATGGTTAACTACACAACGGAAGTAACAGCATTACAATCACTTGATTTAATTACATTTCCCCCCCAAACTTTTGATCCAAAATTAGCAAAGTACTGCAGCCATCTGAACCTTCTAGGTGTTACATGTTACAGTGTTCCACTCTGGCCAGCTTTGAAAATGGAAAACTCTTTGCGTGGTTTACTCGGTTCTGTAAATAAGGCTCCTTTCATTTGTGAGACTGTATTCCACAGCCAGTTGTCTTCTCTCCCCTTTGGTCCGCCCTTACAAGGTGAAGGTGCTGCCCACCCATGATACCAGCAAGGTGCGTGCAAGTGGATCCGGCCTTAACACCACTGGAGCGCCCACCTCTCTGCCAGTGAAGGTCACCATTGATGCCAAAGATGCAGGTGAGGGACTGCTGGCAGTGCAGATCACTGTGAGTGCATGAACGTGGACCACACAATAATGTATTCAAAGCATTGATATTTAGGTAACAGTTTTTGTTTTCTCCTGAAGGACCCAGAGGGGAAGCCCAAGAAGCAGATATCTGTGACAGCCATGATGGGACCTACCTGGTGTTTTATGTGCCAGACATGACTGACAGATACACCACTCTCATTAAGTACGGAGGAGACAAGATCCCTTATTCACCCTACTGAATCACCGGAGATGCCAGCAAGTGCACTGTCACTGAATGTTGTCCAGTGGCCAGGTAGGACTCACTTCCTTGGTTGCTTATACACTTGTAGTTTTCTTTGAAAACGGCCCTTTAAGTCACTTGATCCATGACTTGAGCGAGCACTCTCCATTTGTTCATTTGATAGTTATTGTAGAAAAGATAAGAAATGATGCTTTAGTCTTTTTGTAAATTATAGTCAAACATACAATAAACTGAGGTATTCCCTTTGGTTAACAGAGCAATCCGATAATAAAAGTGGACAAAGCACATCGAGTTGCCACAAATATCTTTGTATATTACGCAGTGGGGCAAAAAATGAGGTGACCAAATACTTCTTTTCCACCATAATTTGCAAATCAGTTCTTTAAAACTCGGACAAGTTAGAGGTATACCTATGATGAAAATGACAGGCCTCTCTCATATTTTTAAGTGGGAGAACGTGCACAATTGGTGGCTGACTAAATACTTTTTTGCCCCACTGTATTTGATCCTGTCTCCCTCAATACTATTTAATATCTAAATGCTTGATTCATCATATTATAACAAATGTGCTGTTGTAGCTACTGACAGTGAGTTTGATTCCATTTTTTCCATCTACCAAAGAGAAATAATATCTCTTAGTGGCAGGTGGATCACACGTTGATTCTAACACTTTGCATATGACTGGGTAGGATGAGCATTTTATAAGCGCTTGTGTGGTTTTTGTTTATTTAAGGAAATACATCAGTTTCCCTTGTATTTTAAATTTGAGTGAAGATCCTAAATTGGCCCCCACTCTTCACTTTGAGAAAAGGCTAATCTGTCTTATCCCCACATGAGCACAGTCAGATATAATACAGGCTTTCACTCAGGAGCAGGAAGGCTAAAGGCTGTTTAATGTTTGATCTAACTGTGTCAGACATTTGCGTTCTCACGTGCATGGACAATAATCTTGAAAACTTCAGAGCTGCAGTGCATGTGTAAAAGTGGTTAGAAAGCAGTGCTTTAACACAGGTTTTGTCTCTTTGCGTAGCTGCTCGGTCCATCCAGACTCCCCTCGATATACAACAGTGATGCCAGCAACTCAAATACAAGCTCTCTCCAAGTGATTCCTTCATCATCAACATCTGCATCCATGATCCATTAGCTCAACAGCAACATCTGTCAGCTGTGCATCCAACTCGGGGGAATCGCCTGCTGTGCTCAGCCAGTGGGCCGCAATTTCTGTGCCTTGTTGATGGCCTCGCTGTATCCTGTGCTGGAGAAAGCTGGTGAGGAGACACTGCTGGTGAGCCAGGCGGCGCTGAGCTCCATGTAGGACATCAGTAAGGCCTGTGGATACACTTCCCTCAAGGAACTGATCAATGAGAACTCTGACTACCTGCTTAATGACATATCACTCAACCTTCAGAGGCTCAGCCAGCATCCACAGGTAGTTATGAGGTGTTTTTGTTTTTAGCCCAAAATGGACACAGAAATGAGTGCTGGAGGGTTTACCCGATTTCCTTCTTTGTCTGCTTAAGCCTGTGCGTCCCTTTCAGTAAGTGATTTGAATCCACCTGACATTCAGAAGGTCGTGGTAGAGCATATCGTACGAAGGCAAGATGTCAAACACATCCAGTCCCAGGTTAGACTCCGTACCTTCTCCGGTAAGGTTCCCAGACCTAACAACAAAACTGATTATGACACGTGGCGCACACAAATTAACCTGCTCCAAAATGACCCCAGCATGTCCCCGCTGCAAATATCCAGAAAGATCCATGAGAGCCTGCTCCCACCAGCAGCTGATATAGTTAAAATGTGTGACTCACAGGTGCTATAGCGTACGGCCACAGCTTCACTCTGAGCTCCATCTCCATAGAGTGCAGACAGTGATATCTGATACTCCTTAAGACACAGGACAACAGTTTATTGAGATATTGTATTTTTTATTTCATAATATGTACTCCAACAACTCAATAGTTCTTCCCCACCTGCCTCAGGTCGCCTCCACTTAGGGAGATCCACTTAATGAGGTAAGAAACATCATCATCATCTGCAGCTTCCCAGCGCACCGTGATGTCACTGTCTGAGAAATTAGTTATCCTAAGGTCTGAAGGAGGAGGCACCTTCACTAGAAGAAAAGAATAATGTGTATGGGAATTTTTAAAAATGGGAAAGCTACATCTTTATATCTTTCATTATTAATAACATTTACAGTACTGTGCAAAAGTCATGAGCCACACGCTGAAGTATTTCATTGGACATTATCTGTTTTTTCCAATCCTTTTTAATCCAGTTCTTGTACCTGACCATTTTCTGAGTAATGTTTTTTGTTTGTTTGTTTGTTTGTGTAAACACTTGTTTGTTTGTTTGTTTGTTTGTTTGTGTAAACACTTTGCACTGACCATTATTGGAGAATTTAAAAAGCACCTAATTCAAGGAATATGTGTACACATAACAGAAAACTTGGGAAAGAACCAATTTGAAATCTTTAAGCACTTTGTTACTAGCGGCCTGTCACAAAAACACATTTTGTATAGTGTTTTTTTTTATCTTGTTAATAAAATGTATACAAATGTGTGTGATTAATCACAATGTGTTAGTGTGTAATCACCCTGAGACATGCATGCCTGTCTGTAAGAGTCAGATCTAAAGCCACTTGTGATTTGGAGATGCAGCCTGCAGATTCTGTCCAGATTATCCCAGCTCTCTTCACTATATATCCAGGCTTCACTTATCAAATCTGTAAAATTCAAGGCTGGTCCTTAAAAGTTCCCAACAATGCAAAAACTGCTATGCAGTTTTTGCACAAGTCCCAGCGTTTCCCACCGCAGCAGCTGTGAAACGAAAGAGGAGAAAGGATGAATGAGTGTTTGCTTATCGGCTCTCCGCTCTCCCCCAAGCTGGCGTTGTTCTTGGTAGCCATGACAACGGAGATAGTCCCAGCTTTGTAAATACAGGCCCCAACAGCCCAAAAAAGAAAAGAAAAAAAAAGGATTGGGATTCCCTGCGCAGCCCAGGAATCCCCCTAGCAGACTGAAGACACAGATAGGACCTGAACTCAGTGAGTGTGTTCGAGCCGAGGCTCGAACCAGGGCCTGTCTGTGCTTCAAGTTGCCAGGGGCCGGCAAGTGTTCTGCGCCACCTGCCCGCCGTGTAAGCTGTACAAATTTGCTATATTTGACTTCTCTGAATATAAATTATTTTTGAAAAGGCAAAATAATAATTTTAATGTGAGGCAAAACATGTATGGTGCTCGATAAAGATGACACGCCGACTCACTTCTTCTTCTTTCTTTTTTTTGCAAAGTTTGTTTTCATATTAAACCAGTGTCAGTGACGTCATTCTATGCGACTACCACAGTAAAGGAAAAGCCTGGATCTGTACATCTTTTTCTTTTATTTTTGTTGTCTAAAACACAAAAATCGCGAAACAGTCAGCTCACAAAGTTGCAGGTTGGTGGCAATTTGGCAGAACAGCCAATGACTTAAAACATTTAAGTGCATATATCTTGCCACAAGACATGTGCGCTAAGCTAGCCAAATTAGTTTCTGTTAGCGAATCAAGTTCAAGCTCCTCACATATCATCATCCAGGGTACAGTCATATGCTCATGAGGAGATCCCACGCAGGTAACACTACGGCAGTGCAACAAGTTAAATATGCACACATTTTAAGCTATTTCCTAATATGTAACCATTATGATAAATGTTTGCCTGCAACCGACACAACCAACACAAATGTCATTGAAAAAAACAAAACCCTGTGATCACATGTTTCTGTTTTTCTAGAACAGAAGAAGCACAATTTAAAAAGCCAGTAGTAATAAATCTTTGTTGTTACTGCATGATTCGAATGAAGTACCTGAAGTCTGGCTGGAATAAGAAGTGGTAATCTGTGTACTGTGCTAGTGATCTGCATAATTCACCTCATCTGTTTGGATGGCAGAAGTCGGCTAACTACACAGCTAATTTCATCAGGCTGCTAATGAAACATCTAAAATGATAGATGGTTAACTACACAACGGAAGTAACAGCATTACAATCACTTGATTTAATTACATTTCCCCCCCCCAAACTTTTGATCCAAATTAGCAAAGTACTGCAGCCATCTGAACCTTCTAGGTGTTACATGTTACAGTGTTCCACTCTGGCCAGCTTTGAAAATGGAAAACTCTTTGCGTGGTTTACTCGGTTCTGTAAATAAGGCTCCTTTCATTTGTGAGACTGTATTCCACAGCCAGTTGTCTTCTCTCCCCTTTGGTCCGCCCTTACAAGGTGAAGGTGCTGCCCACCCATGATACCAGCAAGGTGCGTGCAAGTGGATCCGGCCTTAACACCACTGGAGCGCCCACCTCTCTGCCAGTGAAGGTCACCATTGATGCCAAAGATGCAGGTGAGGGACTGCTGGCAGTGCAGATCACTGTGAGTGCATGAACGTGGACCACACAATAATGTTATTCAAAGCATTGATATTTAGGTAACAGTTTTTGTTTTCTCCTGAAGGACCCAGAGGGGAAGCCCAAGAAGCAGATATCTGTGACAGCCATGATGGGACCTACCTGGTGTTTTATGTGCCAGACATGACTGACAGATACACCACTCTCATTAAGTACGGAGGAGACAAGATCCCTTATTCACCCTACTGAATCACCGGAGATGCCAGCAAGTGCACTGTCACTGAATGTTGTCCAGTGGCCAGGTAGGACTCACTTCCTTGGTTGCTTATACACTTGTAGTTTTCTTTGAAAACGGCCCTTTAAGTCACTTGATCCATGACTTGAGCGAGCACTCTCCATTTGTTCATTTGATAGTTATTGTAGAAAAGATAAGAAATGATGCTTTAGTCTTTTTGTAAATTATAGTCAAACATACAATAAACTGAGGTATTCCCTTTGGTTAACAGAGCAATCCGATAATAAAAGTGGACAAAGCACATCGAGTTGCCACAAATATCTTTGTATATTACGCAGTGGGGCAAAAAATGAGGTGACCAAATACTTCTTTTCCACCATAATTTGCAAATCAGTTCTTTAAAACTCGGACAAGTTAGAGGTATACCTATGATGAAAATGACAGGCCTCTCTCATATTTTTAAGTGGGAGAACGTGCACAATTGGTGGCTGACTAAATACTTTTTTGCCCCACTGTATTTGATCCTGTCTCCCTCAATACTATTTAATATCTAAATGCTTGATTCATCATATTATAACAAATGTGCTGTTGTAGCTACTGACAGTGAGTTTGATTCCATTTTTTCCATCTACCAAAGAGAAATAATATCTCTTAGTGGCAGGTGGATCACACGTTGATTCTAACACTTTGCATATGACTGGGTAGGATGAGCATTTTATAAGCGCTTGTGTGGTTTTTGTTTATTTAAGGAAATACATCAGTTTCCCTTGTATTTTAAATTTGAGTGAAGATCCTAAATTGGCCCCCACTCTTCACTTTGAGAAAAGGCTAATCTGTCTTATCCCCACATGAGCACAGTCAGATATAATACAGGCTTTCACTCAGGAGCAGGAAGGCTAAAGGCTGTTTAATGTTTGATCTAACTGTGTCAGACATTTGCGTTCTCACGTGCATGGACAATATCTTGAAAACTTCAGAGCTGCAGTGCATGTGTAAAAGTGGTTAGAAAGCAGTGCTTTAACACAGGTTTTGTCTCTTTGCGTAGCTGCTCGGTCCATCCAGACTCCCCTCGATATACAACAGTGATGCCAGCAACTCAAATACAAGCTCTCTCCAAGTGATTCCTTCATCATCAACATCTGCATCCATGATCCATTAGCTCAACAGCAACATCTGTCAGCTGTGCATCCAACTCGGGGGAATCGCCTGCTGTGCTCAGCCAGTGGGCCGCAATTTCTGTGCCTTGTTGATGGCCTCGCTGTATCCTGTGCTGGAGGAAAGCTGGTGAGGAGACACTGCTGGTGAGCCAGGCGGCGCTGAGCTCCATGTAGGACATCAGTAAGGCCTGTGGATACACTTCCCTCAAGGAACTGATCAATGAGAACTCTGACTACCTGCTTAATGACATATCACTCAACCTTCAGAGGCTCAGCCAGCATCCACAGGTAGTTATGAGGTGTTTTTGTTTTTAGCCCAAAATGGACACAGAAATGAGTGCTGGAGGGTTTACCCGATTTCCTTCTTTGTCTGCTTAAGCCTGTGCGTCCCTTTCAGTAAGTGATTTGAATCCACCTGACATTCAGAAGGTCGTGGTAGAGCATATCGTACGAAGGCAAGATGTCAAACACATCCAGTCCCAGGTTAGACTCCGTACCTTCTCCGGTAAGGTTCCCAGACCTAACAACAAAACTGATTATGACACGTGGCGCACACAAATTAACCTGCTCCAAAATGACCCCAGCATGTCCCCGCTGCAAATATCCAGAAAGATCCATGAGAGCCTGCTCCCACCAGCAGCTGATATAGTTAAAATGTGTGACTCACAGGTGCTATAGCGTACGGCCACAGCTTCACTCTGAGCTCCATCTCCATAGAGTGCAGACAGTGATATCTGATACTCCTTAAGACACAGGACAACAGTTTATTGAGATATTGTATTTTTTATTTCATAATATGTACTCCAACAACTCAATAGTTCTTCCCCACCTGCCTCAGGTCGCCTCCACTTAGGGAGATCCACTTAATGAGGTAAGAAACATCATCATCATCTGCAGCTTCCCAGCGCACCGTGATGTCACTGTCTGAGAAATTAGTTATCCTAAGGTCTGAAGGAGGAGGCACCTTCACTAGAAGAAAAGAATAATGTGTATGGGAATTTTTTAAAAATGGGAAAGCTACATCTTTATATCTTTCATTATTAATAACATTTACAGTACTGTGCAAAAGTCATGAGCCACACGCTGAAGTATTTCATTGGACATTATCTGTTTTTTCCAATCCTTTTTAATCCAGTTCTTGTACCTGACCATTTTCTGAGTAATGTTTTTTGTTTGTTTGTTTGTTTGTGTAAACACTTGTTTGTTTGTTTGTTTGTTTGTTTGTGTAAACACTTTGCACTGACCATTATTGGAGAATTAAAAAGCACCTAATTCAAGGAATATGTGTACACATAACAGAAAACTTGGGAAAGAACCAATTTGAAATCTTTAAGCACTTTGTTACTAGCGGCCTGTCACAAAAACACATTTTGTATAGTGTTTTTTTTTAATCTTGTTAATAAAATGTATACAAATGTGTGTGATTAATCACAATGTGTTAGTGTGTAATCACCCTGAGACATGCATGCCTGTCTGTAAGAGTCAGATCTAAAGCCACTTGTGATTTGGAGATGCAGCCTGCAGATTCTGTCCAGATTATCCCAGCTCTCTTCACTATATATCCAGGCTTCACTTATCAAATCTGTAAAATTCAAGGCTGGTCCTTAAAAGTTCCCAACAATGCAAAAACTGCTATGCAGTTTTTGCACAAGTCCCAGCGTTTCCCACCGCAGCAGCTGTGAAACGAAAGAGGAGAAAGGATGAATGAGTGTTTGCTTATCGGCTCTCCGCTCTCCCCCAAGCTGGCGTTGTTCTTGGTAGCCATGACAACGGAGATAGTCCCAGCTTTGTAAATACAGGCCCCAACAGCCCAAAAAAGAAAAGAAAAAAAAAGGATTGGGATTCCCTGCGCAGCCCAGGAATCCCCCTAGCAGACTGAAGACACAGATAGGACCTGAACTCAGTGAGTGTGTTCGAGCCGAGGCTCGAACCAGGGCCTGTCTGTGCTTCAAGTTGCCAGGGGCCGGCAAGTGTTCTGCGCCACCTGCCCGCCGTGTAAGCTGTACAAATTTGCTATATTTGGACTTCTCTGAATATAAATTATTTTTGAAAAGGCAAAATAATAATTTTAATGTGAGGCAAAACATGTATGGTGCTCGATAAAGATGACACGCCGACTCACTTCTTCTTCTTTCTTTTTTTTGCAAAGTTTGTTTTCATATTAAACCAGTGTCAGTGACGTCATTCTATGCGACTACCACAGTAAAGGAAAAGCCTGGATCTGTACATCTTTTTCTTTTATTTTTGTTGTCTAAAACACAAAAATCGCGAAACAGTCAGCTCACAAAGTTGCAGGTTGGTGGCAATTTGGCAGAACAGCCAATGACTTAAAACATTTAAGTGCATATATCTTGCCACAAGACATGTGCGCTAAGCTAGCCAAATTAGTTTCTGTTAGCGAATCAAGTTCAAGCTCCTCACATATCATCATCCAGGGTACAGTCATATGCTCATGAGGAGATCCCACGCAGGTAACACTACGGCAGTGCAACAAGTTAAATATGCACACATTTTAAGCTATTTCCTAATATGTAACCATTATGATAAATGTTTGCCTGCAACCGACACAACCAACACAAATGTCATTGAAAAAAACAAAACCCTGTGATCACATGTTTCTGTTTTTCTAGAACAGAAGAAGCACAATTTAAAAAGCCAGTAGTAATAAATCTTGTTGTTACTGCATGATTCGAATGAAGTACCTGAAGTCTGGCTGGAATAAGAAGTGGTAATCTGTGTACTGTGCTAGTGATCTGCATAATTCACCTCATCTGTTTGGATGGCAGAAGTCGGCTAACTACACAGCTAATTTCATCAGGCTGCTAATGAAACATCTAAAATGATAGATGGTTAACTACACAACGGAAGTAACAGCATTACAATCACTTGATTTAATTACATTTCCCCCCCCCAAACTTTTGATCCAAATTAGCAAAGTACTGCAGCCATCTGAACCTTCTAGGTGTTACATGTTACAGTGTTCCACTCTGGCCAGCTTTGAAAATGGAAAACTCTTTGCGTGGTTTACTCGGTTCTGTAAATAAGGCTCCTTTCATTTGTGAGACTGTATTCCACAGCCAGTTGTCTTCTCTCCCCTTTGGTCCGCCCTTACAAGGTGAAGGTGCTGCCCACCCATGATACCAGCAAGGTGCGTGCAAGTGGATCCGGCCTTAACACCACTGGAGCGCCCACCTCTCTGCCAGTGAAGGTCACCATTGATGCCAAAGATGCAGGTGAGGGACTGCTGGCAGTGCAGATCACTGTGAGTGCATGAACGTGACCACACAATAATGTATTCAAAGCATTGATATTTAGGTAACAGTTTTTGTTTTCTCCTGAAGGACCCAGAGGGGAAGCCCAAGAAGCAGATATCTGTGACAGCCATGATGGGACCTACCTGGTGTTTTATGTGCCAGACATGACTGACAGATACACCACTCTCATTAAGTACGGAGGAGACAAGATCCCTTATTCACCCTACTGAATCACCGGAGATGCCAGCAAGTGCACTGTCACTGAATGTTGTCCAGTGGCCAGGTAGGACTCACTTCCTTGGTTGCTTATACACTTGTAGTTTTCTTTGAAAACGGCCCTTTAAGTCACTTGATCCATGACTTGAGCGAGCACTCTCCATTTGTTCATTTGATAGTTATTGTAGAAAAGATAAGAAATGATGCTTTAGTCTTTTTGTAAATTATAGTCAAACATACAATAAACTGAGGTATTCCCTTTGGTTAACAGAGCAATCCGATAATAAAAGTGGACAAAGCACATCGAGTTGCCACAAATATCTTTGTATATTACGCAGTGGGGCAAAAAATGAGGTGACCAAATACTTCTTTTCCACCATA
Source organism: Diplotaxodon limnothrissa (assembly GCF_057381915.1). Classification (NCBI taxonomy): domain Eukaryota; kingdom Metazoa; phylum Chordata; class Actinopteri; order Cichliformes; family Cichlidae; genus Diplotaxodon; species Diplotaxodon limnothrissa. The sequence continues at coordinate 12,393,640 of NC_140605.1, read as the reverse complement.
ATTTGCAAATCAGTTCTTTAAAACTCGGACAAGTTAGAGGTATACCTATGATGAAAATGACAGGCCTCTCTCATATTTTTAAGTGGGAGAACGTGCACAATTGGTGGCTGACTAAATACTTTTTTGCCCCACTGTATTTGATCCTGTCTCCCTCAATACTATTTAATATCTAAATGCTTGATTCATCATATTATAACAAATGTGCTGTTGTAGCTACTGACAGTGAGTTTGATTCCATTTTTTCCATCTACCAAAGAGAAATAATATCTCTTAGTGGCAGGTGGATCACACGTTGATTCTAACACTTTGCATATGACTGGGTAGGATGAGCATTTTATAAGCGCTTGTGTGGTTTTTGTTTATTTAAGGAAATACATCAGTTTCCCTTGTATTTTAAATTTGAGTGAAGATCCTAAATTGGCCCCCACTCTTCACTTTGAGAAAAGGCTAATCTGTCTTATCCCCACATGAGCACAGTCAGATATAATACAGGCTTTCACTCAGGAGCAGGAAGGCTAAAGGCTGTTTAATGTTTGATCTAACTGTGTCAGACATTTGCGTTCTCACGTGCATGGACAATATCTTGAAAACTTCAGAGCTGCAGTGCATGTGTAAAAGTGGTTAGAAAGCAGTGCTTTAACACAGGTTTTGTCTCTTTGCGTAGCTGCTCGGTCCATCCAGACTCCCCTCGATATACAACAGTGATGCCAGCAACTCAAATACAAGCTCTCTCCAAGTGATTCCTTCATCATCAACATCTGCATCCATGATCCATTAGCTCAACAGCAACATCTGTCAGCTGTGCATCCAACTCGGGGGAATCGCCTGCTGTGCTCAGCCAGTGGGCCGCAATTTCTGTGCCTTGTTGATGGCCTCGCTGTATCCTGTGCTGGAGAAAGCTGGTGAGGAGACACTGCTGGTGAGCCAGGCGGCGCTGAGCTCCATGTAGGACATCAGTAAGGCCTGTGGATACACTTCCCTCAAGGAACTGATCAATGAGAACTCTGACTACCTGCTTAATGACATATCACTCAACCTTCAGAGGCTCAGCCAGCATCCACAGGTAGTTATGAGGTGTTTTTGTTTTTAGCCCAAAATGGACACAGAAATGAGTGCTGGAGGGTTTACCCGATTTCCTTCTTTGTCTGCTTAAGCCTGTGCGTCCCTTTCAGTAAGTGATTTGAATCCACCTGACATTCAGAAGGTCGTGGTAGAGCATATCGTACGAAGGCAAGATGTCAAACACATCCAGTCCCAGGTTAGACTCCCGTACCTTCTCCGGTAAGGTTCCCAGACCTAACAACAAAACTGATTATGACACGTGGCGCACACAAATTAACCTGCTCCAAAATGACCCCAGCATGTCCCCGCTGCAAATATCCAGAAAGATCCATGAGAGCCTGCTCCCACCAGCAGCTGATATAGTTAAAATGTGTGACTCACAGGTGCTATAGCGTACGGCCACAGCTTCACTCTGAGCTCCATCTCCATAGAGTGCAGACAGTGATATCTGATACTCCTTAAGACACAGGACAACAGTTTATTGAGATATTGTATTTTTTATTTCATAATATGTACTCCAACAACTCAATAGTTCTTCCCCACCTGCCTCAGGTCGCCTCCACTTAGGGAGATCCACTTAATGAGGTAAGAAACATCATCATCATCTGCAGCTTCCCAGCGCACCGTGATGTCACTGTCTGAGAAATTAGTTATCCTAAGGTCTGAAGGAGGAGGCACCTTCACTAGAAGAAAAGAATAATGTGTATGGGAATTTTTTAAAAATGGGAAAGCTACATCTTTATATCTTTCATTATTAATAACATTTACAGTACTGTGCAAAAGTCATGAGCCACACGCTGAAGTATTTCATTGGACATTATCTGTTTTTTCCAATCCTTTTTAATCCAGTTCTTGTACCTGACCATTTTCTGAGTAATGTTTTTTGTTTGTTTGTTTGTTTGTGTAAACACTTGTTTGTTTGTTTGTTTGTTTGTTTGTTTGTGTAAACACTTTGCACTGACCATTATTGGAGAATTAAAAAGCACCTAATTCAAGGAATATGTGTACACATAACAGAAAACTTGGGAAAGAACCAATTTGAAATCTTTAAGCACTTTGTTACTAGCGGCCTGTCACAAAAACACATTTTGTATAGTGTTTTTTTTAATCTTGTTAATAAAATGTATACAAATGTGTGTGATTAATCACAATGTGTTAGTGTGTAATCACCCTGAGACATGCATGCCTGTCTGTAAGAGTCAGATCTAAAGCCACTTGTGATTTGGAGATGCAGCCTGCAGATTCTGTCCAGATTATCCCAGCTCTCTTCACTATATATCCAGGCTTCACTTATCAAATCTGTAAAATTCAAGGCTGGTCCTTAAAAGTTCCCAACAATGCAAAAACTGCTATGCAGTTTTTGCACAAGGTCCCAGCGTTTCCCACCGCAGCAGCTGTGAAACGAAAGAGGAGAAAGGATGAATGAGTGTTTGCTTATCGGCTCTCCGCTCTCCCCCAAGCTGGCGTTGTTCTTGGTAGCCATGACAACGGAGATAGTCCCAGCTTTGTAAATACAGGCCCCAACAGCCCAAAAAAGAAAAGAAAAAAAAAGGATTGGGATTCCCTGCGCAGCCCAGGAATCCCCCTAGCAGACTGAAGACACAGATAGGACCTGAACTCAGTGAGTGTGTTCGAGCCGAGGCTCGAACCAGGGCCTGTCTGTGCTTCAAGTTGCCAGGGGCCGGCAAGTGTTCTGCGCCACCTGCCCGCCGTGTAAGCTGTACAAATTTGCTATATTTGACTTCTCTGAATATAAATTATTTTTGAAAAGGCAAAATAATAATTTTAATGTGAGGCAAAACATGTATGGTGCTCGATAAAGATGACACGCCGACTCACTTCTTCTTCTTTCTTTTTTTTGCAAAGTTTGTTTTCATATTAAACCAGTGTCAGTGACGTCATTCTATGCGACTACCACAGTAAAGGAAAAGCCTGGATCTGTACATCTTTTTCTTTTATTTTTGTTGTCTAAAACACAAAAATCGCGAAACAGTCAGCTTCACAAAGTTGCAGGTTGGTGGCAATTTTGGCAGAACAGCCAATGACTTAAAACATTTAAGTGCATATATCTTGCCACAAGACATGTGCGCTAAGCTAGCCAAATTAGTTTCTGTTAGCGAATCAAGTTCAAGCTCCTCACATATCATCATCCAGGGTACAGTCATATGCTCATGAGGAGATCCCACGCAGGTAACACTACGGCAGTGCAACAAGTTAAATATGCACACATTTTAAGCTATTTCCTAATATGTAACCATTATGATAAATGTTTGCCTGCAACCGACACAACCAACACAAATGTCATTGAAAAAAACAAAACCCTGTGATCACATGTTTCTGTTTTTCTAGAACAGAAGAAGCACAATTTAAAAAGCCAGTAGTAATAAATCTTTGTTGTTACTGCATGATTCGAATGAAGTACCTGAAGTCTGGCTGGAATAAGAAGTGGTAATCTGTGTACTGTGCTAGTGATCTGCATAATTCACCTCATCTGTTTGGATGGCAGAAGTCGGCTAACTACACAGCTAATTTCATCAGGCTGCTAATGAAACATCTAAAATGATAGATGGTTAACTACACAACGGAAGTAACAGCATTACAATCACTTGATTTAATTACATTTCCCCCCCCAAACTTTTGATCCAAATTAGCAAAGTACTGCAGCCATCTGAACCTTCTAGGTGTTACATGTTACAGTGTTCCACTCTGGCCAGCTTTGAAAATGGAAAACTCTTTGCGTGGTTTACTCGGTTCTGTAAATAAGGCTCCTTTCATTTGTGAGACTGTATTCCACAGCCAGTTGTCTTCTCTCCCCTTTGGTCCGCCCTTACAAGGTGAAGGTGCTGCCCACCCATGATACCAGCAAGGTGCGTGCAAGTGGATCCGGCCTTAACACCACTGGAGCGCCCACCTCTCTGCCAGTGAAGGTCACCATTGATGCCAAAGATGCAGGTGAGGGACTGCTGGCAGTGCAGATCACTGTGAGTGCATGAACGTGGACCACACAATAATGTATTCAAAGCATTGATATTTAGGTAACAGTTTTTGTTTTCTCCTGAAGGACCCAGAGGGGAAGCCCAAGAAGCAGATATCTGTGACAGCCATGATGGGACCTACCTGGTGTTTTATGTGCCAGACATGACTGACAGATACACCACTCTCATTAAGTACGGAGGAGACAAGATCCCTTATTCACCCTACTGAATCACCGGAGATGCCAGCAAGTGCACTGTCACTGAATGTTGTCCAGTGGCCAGGTAGGACTCACTTCCTTGGTTGCTTATACACTTGTAGTTTTCTTTGAAAACGGCCCTTTAAGTCACTTGATCCATGACTTGAGCGAGCACTC
>NC_140605.1:12351498-12389129 GCF_057381915.1 Diplotaxodon limnothrissa | reverse complement strand
TCATCTTTATATCTTTCATTATTAATAACATTTACAGTACTGTGCAAAAGTCATGAGCCACACGCTGAAGTATTTCATTGGACATTATCTGTTTTTTCCAATCCTTTTTAATCCAGTTCTTGTACCTGACCATTTTCTGAGTAATGTTTTTTGTTTGTTTGTTTGTTTGTGTAAACACTTGTTTGTTTGTTTGTTTGTTTGTTTGTGTAAACACTTTGCACTGACCATTATTGGAGAATTAAAAAGCACCTAATTCAAGGAATATGTGTACACATAACAGAAAACTTGGGAAAGAACCAATTTGAAATCTTTAAGCACTTTGTTACTAGCGGCCTGTCACAAAAACACATTTTGTATAGTGTTTTTTTTAATCTTGTTAATAAAATGTATACAAATGTGTGTGATTAATCACAATGTGTTAGTGTGTAATCACCCTGAGACATGCATGCCTGTCTGTAAGAGTCAGATCTAAAGCCACTTGTGATTTGGAGATGCAGCCTGCAGATTCTGTCCAGATTATCCCAGCTCTCTTCACTATATATCCAGGCTTCACTTATCAAATCTGTAAAATTCAAGGCTGGTCCTTAAAAGTTCCCAACAATGCAAAAACTGCATAGCAGTTTTTGCACAAGTCCCAGCGTTTCCCACCGCAGCAGCTGTGAAACGAAAGAGGAGAAAGGATGAATGAGTGTTTGCTTATCGGCTCTCCGCTCTCCCCCAAGCTGGCGTTGTTCTTGGTAGCCATGACAACGGAGATAGTCCCAGCTTTGTAAATACAGGCCCCAACAGCCCAAAAAAGAAAAGAAAAAAAAAAGGATTGGGATTCCCTGCGCAGCCCAGGAATCCCCCTAGCAGACTGAAGACACAGATAGGACCTGAACTCAGTGAGTGTGTTCGAGCCGAGGCTCGAACCAGGGCCTGTCTGTGCTTCAAGTTGCCAGGGGCCGGCAAGTGTTCTGCGCCACCTGCCCGCCGTGTAAGCTGTACAAATTTGCTATATTTGACTTCTCTGAATATAAATTATTTTTGAAAAGGCAAAAATAATAATTTTAATGTGAGGCAAAACATGTATGGTGCTCGATAAAGATGACACGCCGACTCACTTCTTCTTCTTTCTTTTTTTTTGCAAAGTTTGTTTTCATATTAAACCAGTGTCAGTGACGTCATTCTATGCGACTACCACAGTAAAGGAAAAGCCTGGATCTGTACATCTTTTTCTTTTATTTTTGTTGTCTAAAACACAAAAATCGCGAAACAGTCAGCTCACAAAGTTGCAGGTTGGTGGCAATTTGGCAGAACAGCCAATGACTTAAAACATTTAAGTGCATATATCTTGCCACAAGACATGTGCGCTAAGCTAGCCAAATTAGTTTCTGTTAGCGAATCAAGTTCAAGCTCCTCACATATCATCATCCAGGGTACAGTCATATGCTCATGAGGAGATCCCACGCAGGTAACACTACGGCAGTGCAACAAGTTAAATATGCACACATTTTAAGCTATTTCCTAATATGTAACCATTATGATAAATGTTTGCCTGCAACCGACACAACCAACACAAATGTCATTGAAAAAAACAAAACCCTGTGATCACATGTTTCTGTTTTTCTAGAACAGAAGAAGCACAATTTAAAAAGCCAGTAGTATAAATCTTTGTTGTTACTGCATGATTCGAATGAAGTACCTGAAGTCTGGCTGGAATAAGAAGTGGTAATCTGTGTACTGTGCTAGTGATCTGCATAATTCACCTCATCTGTTTGGATGGCAGAAGTCGGCTAACTCACAGCTAATTTCATCAGGCTGCTAATGAAACATCTAAAATGATAGATGGTTAACTACACAACGGAAGTAACAGCATTACAATCACTTGATTTAATTACATTCCCCCCAAACTTTTGATCCAAATTAGCAAAGTACTGCAGCCATCTGAACCTTCTAGGTGTTACATGTTACAGTGTTCCACTCTGGCCAGCTTTGAAAATGGAAAACTCTTTGCGTGGTTTACTCGGTTCTGTAAATAAGGCTCCTTTCATTTGTGAGACTGTATTCCACAGCCAGTTGTCTTCTCTCCCCTTTGGTCCGCCCTTACAAGGTGAAGGTGCTGCCCACCCATGATACCAGCAAGGTGCGTGCAAGTGGATCCGGCCTTAACACCACTGGAGCGCCCACCTCTCTGCCAGTGAAGGTCACCATTGATGCCAAAGATGCAGGTGAGGGACTGCTGGCAGTGCAGATCACTGTGAGTGCATGAACGTGGACCACACAATAATGTATTCAAAGCATTGATATTTAGGTAAACAGTTTTGTTTTCTCCTGAAGGACCCAGAGGGGAAGCCCAAGAAGCAGATATCTGTGACAGCCATGATGGGACCTACCTGGTGTTTTATGTGCCAGACATGACTGACAGATACACCACTCTCATTAAGTACGGAGGAGACAAGATCCCTTATTCACCCTACTGAATCACCGGAGATGCCAGCAAGTGCACTGTCACTGAATGTTGTCCAGTGGCCAGGTAGGACTCACTTCCTTGGTTGCTTATACACTTGTAGTTTTCTTTGAAAACGGCCCTTTAAGTCACTTGATACTTGAGCGAGCACTCTCCATTTGTTCATTTGATAGTTATTGTAGAAAAGATAAGAAATGATGCTTTAGTCTTTTTGTAAATTATAGTCAAACATACAATAAACTGAGGTATTCCCTTTGGTTAACAGAGCAATCCGATAATAAAAGTGGACAAAGCACATCGAGTTGCCACAAATATCTTTGTATATTACGCAGTGGGGCAAAAAATGAGGTGACCAAATACTTCTTTTCCACCATAATTTGCAAATCAGTTCTTTAAAACTCGGACAAGTTAGAGGTATACCTATGATGAAAATGACAGGCCTCTCTCATATTTTTAAGTGGGAGAACTTGCACAATTGGTGGCTGACTAAATACTTTTTTGCCCCACTGTATTTGATCCTGTCTCCCTCAATACTATTTAATATCTAAATGCTTGATTCATCATATTATAACAAATGTGCTGTTGTAGCTACTGACAGTGAGTTTGATTCCATTTTTTCCATCTACCAAAGAGAAATAATATCTCTTAGTGGCAGGTGGATCACACGTTGATTCTAACACTTTGCATATGACTGGGTAGGATGAGCATTTTATAAGCGCTTGTGTGGTTTTTGTTTATTTAAGGAAATACATCAGTTTCCCTTGTATTTTAAATTTGAGTGAAGATCCTAAATTGGCCCCCACTCTTCACTTTGAGAAAAGGCTAATCTGTCTTATCCCCACATGAGCACAGTCAGATATAATACAGGCTTTCACTCAGGAGCAGGAAGGCTAAAGGCTGTTTAATGTTTGATCTAACTGTGTCAGACATTTGCGTTCTCACGTGCATGGACAATATCTTGAAAACTTCAGAGCTGCAGTGCATGTGTAAAAGTGGTTAGAAAGCAGTGCTTTAACACAGGTTTTGTCTCTTTGCGTAGCTGCTCGGTCCATCCAGACTCCCCTCGATATACAACAGTGATGCCAGCAACTCAAATACAAGCTCTCTCCAAGTGATTCCTTCATCATCAACATCTGCATCCATGATCCATTAGCTCAACAGCAACATCTGTCAGCTGTTCATCCAACTCGGGGGAATCGCCTGCTGTGCTCAGCCAGTGGGCCGCAATTTCTGTGCCTTGTTGATGGCCTCGCTGTATCCTGTGCTGGAGAAAGCTGGTGAGGAGACACTGCTGGTGAGCCAGGCGGCGCTGAGCTCCATGTAGGACATCAGTAAGGCCTGTGGATACACTTCCCTCAAGGAACTGATCAATGAGAACTCTGACTACCTGCTTAATGACATATCACTCAACCTTCAGAGGCTCAGCCAGCATCCACAGGTAGTTATGAGGTGTTTTTGTTTTTAGCCCAGAATGGACACAGAAATGAGTGCTGGAGGGTTTACCCGATTTCCTTCTTTGTCTGCTTAAGCCTGTGCGTCCCTTTCAGTAAGTGATTTGAATCCACCTGACATTCAGAAGGTCGTGGTAGAGCATATCGTACGAAGGCAAGATGTCAAACACATCCAGTCCCAGGTTAGACTCCGTACCTTCTCCGGTAAGGTTCCCAGACCTAACAACAAAACTGATTATGACACGTGGCGCACACAAATTAACCTGCTCCAAAATGACCCCAGCATGTCCCCGCTGCAAATATCCAGAAAGATCCATGAGAGCCTGCTCCCACCAGCAGCTGATATAGTTAAAATGTGTGACTCACAGGTGCTATAGCGTACGGCCACAGCTTCACTCTGAGCTCCATCTCCATAGAGTGCAGACAGTGATATCTGATACTCCTTAAGACACAGGACAACAGTTTATTGAGATGTTGTATTTTTTATTTCATAATATGTACTCCAACAACTCAATAGTTCTTCCCCACCTGCCTCAGGTCGCCTCCACTTAGGGAGATCCACTTAATGAGGTAAGAAACATCATCATCATCTGCAGCTTCCCAGCGCACCAGTGATGTCACTGTCTGAGAAATTAGTTATCCTAAGGTCTGAAGGAGGAGGCACCTTCACTAGAAGAAAAGAATAATGTGTATGGGAATTTTTTAAAAATGGGAAAGCTACATCTTTATATCTTTCATTATTAATAACATTTACAGTACTGTGCAAAAGTCATGAGCCACACGCTGAAGTATTTCATTGGACATTATCTGTTTTTTCCAATCCTTTTTAATCCAGTTCTTGTACCTGACCATTTTCTGAGTAATGTTTTTTGTTTGTTTGTTTGTTTGTGTAAACACTTGTTTGTTTGTTTGTTTGTTTGTTTGTGTAAACACTTTGCACTGACCATTATTGGAGAATTAAAAAGCACCTAATTCAAGGAATATGTGTACACATAACAGAAAACTTGGGAAAGAACCAATTTGAAATCTTTAAGCACTTTGTTACTAGCGGCCTGTCACAAAAACACATTTTGTATAGTGTTTTTTTTTAATCTTGTTAATAAAATGTATACAAATGTGTGTGATTAATCACAATGTGTTAGTGTGTAATCACCCTGAGACATGCATGCCTGTCTGTAAGAGTCAGATCTAAAGCCACTTGTGATTTGGAGATGCAGCCTGCAGATTCTGTCCAGATTATCCCAGCTCTCTTCACTATATATCCAGGCTTCACTTATCAAATCTGTAAAATTCAAGGCTGGTCCTTAAAAGTTCCCAACAATGCAAAAACTGCATAGCAGTTTTTGCACAAGTCCCAGCGTTTCCCACCGCAGCAGCTGTGAAACGAAAGAGGAGAAAGGATGAATGAGTGTTTGCTTATCGGCTCTCCGCTCTCCCCCAAGCTGGCGTTGTTCTTGGTAGCCATGACAACGGAGATAGTCCCAGCTTTGTAAATACAGGCCCCAACAGCCCAAAAAAGAAAAGAAAAAAAAAAGGATTGGGATTCCCTGCGCAGCCCAGGAATCCCCCTAGCAGACTGAAGACACAGATAGGACCTGAACTCAGTGAGTGTGTTCGAGCCGAGGCTCGAACCAGGGCCTGTCTGTGCTTCAAGTTGCCAGGGGCCGGCAAGTGTTCTGCGCCACCTGCCCGCCGTGTAAGCTGTACAAATTTGCTATATTTGACTTCTCTGAATATAAATTATTTTTGAAAAGGCAAAATAATAATTTTAATGTGAGGCAAAACATGTATGGTGCTCGATAAAGATGACACGCCGACTCACTTCTTCTTCTTTCTTTTTTTTGCAAAGTTTGTTTTCATATTAAACCAGTGTCAGTGACGTCATTCTATGCGACTACCACAGTAAAGGAAAAGCCTGGATCTGTACATCTTTTTCTTTTATTTTTGTTGTCTAAAACACAAAAATCGCGAAACAGTCAGCTCACAAAGTTGCAGGTTGGTGGCAATTTGGCAGAACAGCCAATGACTTAAAACATTTAAGTGCATATATCTTGCCACAAGACATGTGCGCTAAGCTAGCCAAATTAGTTTCTGTTAGCGAATCAAGTTCAAGCTCCTCACATATCATCATCCAGGGTACAGTCATATGCTCATGAGGAGATCCCACGCAGGTAACACTACGGCAGTGCAACAAGTTAAATATGCACACATTTTAAGCTATTTCCTAATATGTAACCATTATGATCAATGTTTGCCTGCAACCGACACAACCAACACAAATGTCATTGAAAAAAACAAAACCCTGTGATCACATGTTTCTGTTTTTCTAGAACAGAAGAAGCACAATTTAAAAAGCCAGTAGTAATAAATCTTTGTTGTTACTGCATGATTCGAATGAAGTACCTGAAGTCTGGCTGGAATAAGAAGTGGTAATCTGTGTACTGTGCTAGTGATCTGCATAATTCACCTCATCTGTTTGGATGGCAGAAGTCGGCTAACTACACAGCTAATTTCATCAGGCTGCTAATGAAACATCTAAAATGATAGATGGTTAACTACACAACGGAAGTAACAGCATTACAATCACTTGATTTAATTACATTTCCCCCCAAACTTTTGATCCAAATTAGCAAAGTACTGCAGCCATCTGAACCTTCTAGGTGTTACATGTTACAGTGTTCCACTCTGGCCAGCTTTGAAAATGGAAAACTCTTTGCGTGGTTTACTCGGTTCTGTAAATAAGGCTCCTTTCATTTGTGAGACTGTATTCCACAGCCAGTTGTCTTCTCTCCCCTTTGGTCCGCCCTTACAAGGTGAAGGTGCTGCCCACCCATGATACCAGCAAGGTGCGTGCAAGTGGATCCGGCCTTAACACCACTGGAGCGCCCACCTCTCTGCCAGTGAAGGTCACCATTGATGCCAAAGATGCAGGTGAGGGACTGCTGGCAGTGCAGATCACTGTGAGTGCATGAACGTGGACCACACAATAATGTATTCAAAGCATTGATATTTAGGTAACAGTTTTTGTTTTCTCCTGAAGGACCCAGAGGGGAAGCCCAAGAAGCAGATATCTGTGACAGCCATGATGGGACCTACCTGGTGTTTTATGTGCCAGACATGACTGACAGATACACCACTCTCATTAAGTACGGAGGAGACAAGATCCCTTATTCACCCTACTGAATCACCGGAGATGCCAGCAAGTGCACTGTCACTGAATGTTGTCCAGTGGCCAGGTAGGACTCACTTCCTTGGTTGCTTATACACTTGTAGTTTTCTTTGAAAACGGCCCTTTAAGTCACTTGATCCATGACTTGAGCGAGCACTCTCCATTTGTTCATTTGATAGTTATTGTAGAAAAGATAAGAAATGATGCTTTAGTCTTTTTGTAAATTATAGTCAAACATACAATAAACTGAGGTATTCCCTTTGGTTAACAGAGCAATCCGATAATAAAAGTGGACAAAGCACATCGAGTTGCCACAAATATCTTTGTATATTACGCAGTGGGGCAAAAAATGAGGTGACCAAATACTTCTTTTCCACCATAATTTGCAAATCAGTTCTTTAAAACTCGGACAAGTTAGAGGTATACCTATGATGAAAATGACAGGCCTCTCTCATATTTTTAAGTGGGAGAACTTGCACAATTGGTGGCTGACTAAATACTTTTTTGCCCCACTGTATTTGATCCTGTCTCCCTCAATACTATTTAATATCTAAATGCTTGATTCATCATATTATAACAAATGTGCTGTTGTAGCTACTGACAGTGAGTTTGATTCCATTTTTTCCATCTACCAAAGAGAAATAATATCTCTTAGTGGCAGGTGGATCACACGTTGATTCTAACACTTTGCATATGACTGGGTAGGATGAGCATTTTATAAGCGCTTGTGTGGTTTTTGTTTATTTAAGGAAATACATCAGTTTCCCTTGTATTTTAAATTTGAGTGAAGATCCTAAATTGGCCCCCACTCTTCACTTTGAGAAAAGGCTAATCTGTCTTATCCCCACATGAGCACAGTCAGATATAATACAGGCTTTCACTCAGGAGCAGGAAGGCTAAAGGCTGTTTAATGTTTGATCTAACTAGACATTTGCGTTCTCACGTGCATGGACAATATCTTGAAAACTTCAGAGCTGCAGTGCATGTGTAAAAGTGGTTAGAAAGCAGTGCTTTAACACAGGTTTTGTCTCTTTGCGTAGCTGCTCGGTCCATCCAGACTCCCCTCGATATACAACAGTGATGCCAGCAACTCAAATACAAGCTCTCTCCAAGTGATTCCTTCATCATCAACATCTGCATCCATGATCCATTAGCTCAACAGCAACATCTGTCAGCTGTGCATCCAACTCGGGGGAATCGCCTGCTGTGCTCAGCCAGTGGGCCGCAATTTCTGTGCCTTGTTGATGGCCTCGCTGTATCCTGTGCTGGAGAAAGCTGGTGAGGAGACACTGCTGGTGAGCCAGGCGGCGCTGAGCTCCATGTAGGACATCAGTAAGGCCTGTGGATACACTTCCCTCAAGGAACTGATCAATGAGAACTCTGACTACCTGCTTAATGACATATCACTCAACCTTCAGAGGCTCAGCCAGCATCCACAGGTAGTTATGAGGTGTTTTTGTTTTTAGCCCAGAATGGACACAGAAATGAGTGCTGGAGGGTTTACCCGATTTCCTTCTTTGTCTGCTTAAGCCTGTGCGTCCCTTTCAGTAAGTGATTTGAATCCACCTGACATTCAGAAGGTCGTGGTAGAGCATATCGTACGAAGGCAAGATGTCAAACACATCCAGTCCCAGGTTAGACTCCGTACCTTCTCCGGTAAGGTTCCCAGACCTAACAACAAAACTGATTATGACACGTGGCGCACACAAATTAACCTGCTCCAAAATGACCCCAGCATGTCCCCGCTGCAAATATCCAGAAAGATCCATGAGAGCCTGCTCCCACCAGCAGCTGATATAGTTAAAATGTGTGACTCACAGGTGCTATAGCGTACGGCCACAGCTTCACTCTGAGCTCCATCTCCATAGAGTGCAGACAGTGATATCTGATACTCCTTAAGACACAGGACAACAGTTTATTGAGATATTGTATTTTTTATTTCATAATATGTACTCCAACAACTCAATAGTTCTTCCCCACCTGCCTCAGGTCGCCTCCACTTAGGGAGATCCACTTAATGAGGTAAGAAACATCATCATCATCTGCAGCTTCCCAGCGCACCGTGATGTCACTGTCTGAGAAATTAGTTATCCTAAGGTCTGAAGGAGGAGGCACCTTCACTAGAAGAAAAGAATAATGTGTATGGGAATTTTTTAAAAATGGGAAAGCTACATCTTTATATCTTTCATTATTAATAACATTTACAGTACTGTGCAAAAGTCATGAGCCACACGCTGAAGTATTTCATTGGACATTATCTGTTTTTTCCAATCCTTTTTAATCCAGTTCTTGTACCTGACCATTTTCTGAGTAATGTTTTTTGTTTGTTTGTTTGTTTGTGTAAACACTTGTTTGTTTGTTTGTTTGTTTGTTTGTTTGTGTAAACACTTTGCACTGACCATTATTGGAGAATTAAAAAGCACCTAATTCAAGGAATAGGTGTACACATAACAGAAAACTTGGGAAAGAACCAATTTGAAATCTTTAAGCACTTTGTTACTAGCGGCCTGTCACAAAAACACATTTTGTATAGTGTTTTTTTTTAATCTTGTTAATAAAATGTATACAAATGTGTGTGATTAATCACAATGTGTTAGTGTGTAATCACCCTGAGACATGCATGCCTGTCTGTAAGAGTCAGATCTAAAGCCACTTGTGATTTGGAGATGCAGCCTGCAGATTCTGTCCAGATTATCCCAGCTCTCTTCACTATATATCCAGGCTTCACTTATCAAATCTGTAAAATTCAAGGCTGGTCCTTAAAAGTTCCCAACAATGCAAAAACTGCATAGCAGTTTTTGCACAAGTCCCAGCGTTTCCCACCGCAGCAGCTGTGAAACGAAAGAGGAGAAAGGATGAATGAGTGTTTGCTTATCGGCTCTCCGCTCTCCCCCAAGCTGGCGTTGTTCTTGGTAGCCATGACAACGGAGATAGTCCCAGCTTTGTAAATACAGGCCCCAACAGCCCAAAAAAGAAAAGAAAAAAAAAGGATTGGGATTCCCTGCGCAGCCCAGGAATCCCCCTAGCAGACTGAAGACACAGATAGGACCTGAACTCAGTGAGTGTGTTCGAGCCGAGGCTCGAACCAGGGCCTGTCTGTGCTTCAAGTTGCCAGGGGCCGGCAAGTGTTCTGCGCCACCTGCCCGCCGTGTAAGCTGTACAAATTTGCTATATTTGACTTCTCTGAATATAAATTATTTTTGAAAAGGCAAAATAATAATTTTAATGTGAGGCAAAACATGTATGGTGCTCGATAAAGATGACACGCCGACTCACTTCTTCTTCTTTCTTTTTTTTGCAAAGTTTGTTTTCATATTAAACCAGTGTCAGTGACGTCATTCTATGCGACTACCACAGTAAAGGAAAAGCCTGGATCTGTACATCTTTTTCTTTTATTTTTGTTGTCTAAAACACAAAAATCGCGAAACAGTCAGCTCACAAAGTTGCAGGTTGGTGGCAATTTGGCAGAACAGCCAATGACTTAAAACATTTAAGTGCATATATCTTGCCACAAGACATGTGCGCTAAGCTAGCCAAATTAGTTTCTGTTAGCGAATCAAGTTCAAGCTCCTCACATATCATCATCCAGGGTACAGTCATATGCTCATGAGGAGATCCCACGCAGGTAACACTACGGCAGTGCAACAAGTTAAATATGCACACATTTTAAGCTATTTCCTAATATGTAACCATTATGATAAATGTTTGCCTGCAACCGACACAACCAACACAAATGTCATTGAAAAAAACAAAACCCTGTGATCACATGTTTCTGTTTTTCTAGAACAGAAGAAGCACAATTTAAAAAGCCAGTAGTAATAAATCTTTGTTGTTACTGCATGATTCGAATGAAGTACCTGAAGTCTGGCTGGAATAAGAAGTGGTAATCTGTGTACTGTGCTAGTGATCTGCATAATTCACCTCATCTGTTTGGATGGCAGAAGTCGGCTAACTACACAGCTAATTTCATCAGGCTGCTAATGAAACATCTAAAATGATAGATGGTTAACTACACAACGGAAGTAACAGCATTACAATCACTTGATTTAATTACATTTCCCCCCCAAACTTTTGATCCAAATTAGCAAAGTACTGCAGCCATCTGAACCTTCTAGGTGTTACATGTTACAGTGTTCCACTCTGGCCAGCTTTGAAAATGGAAAACTCTTTGCGTGGTTTACTCGGTTCTGTAAATAAGGCTCCTTTCATTTGTGAGACTGTATTCCACAGCCAGTTGTCTTCTCTCCCCTTTGGTCCGCCCTTACAAGGTGAAGGTGCTGCCCACCCATGATACCAGCAAGGTGCGTGCAAGTGGATCCGGCCTTAACACCACTGGAGCGCCCACCTCTCTGCCAGTGAAGGTCACCATTGATGCCAAAGATGCAGGTGAGGGACTGCTGGCAGTGCAGATCACTGTGAGTGCATGAACGTGGACCACACAATAATGTATTCAAAGCATTGATATTTAGGTAACAGTTTTTGTTTTCTCCTGAAGGACCCAGAGGGGAAGCCCAAGAAGCAGATATCTGTGACAGCCATGATGGGACCTACCTGGTGTTTTATGTGCCAGACATGACTGACAGATACACCACTCTCATTAAGTACGGAGGAGACAAGATCCCTTATTCACCCTACTGAATCACCGGAGATGCCAGCAAGTGCACTGTCACTGAATGTTGTCCAGTGGCCAGGTAGGACTCACTTCCTTGGTTGCTTATACACTTGTAGTTTTCTTTGAAAACGGCCCTTTAAGTCACTTGATCCATGACTTGAGCGAGCACTCTCCATTTGTTCATTTGATAGTTATTGTAGAAAAGATAAGAAATGATGCTTTAGTCTTTTTGTAAATTATAGTCAAACATACAATAAACTGAGGTATTCCCTTTGGTTAACAGAGCAATCCGATAATAAAAGTGGACAAAGCACATCGAGTTGCCACAAATATCTTTGTATATTACGCAGTGGGGCAAAAAATGAGGTGACCAAATACTTCTTTTCCACCATAATTTGCAAATCAGTTCTTTAAAACTCGGACAAGTTAGAGGTATACCTATGATGAAAATGACAGGCCTCTCTCATATTTTTAAGTGGGAGAACGTGCACAATTGGTGGCTGACTAAATACTTTTTTGCCCCACTGTATTTGATCCTGTCTCCCTCAATACTATTTAATATCTAAATGCTTGATTCATCATATTATAACAAATGTGCTGTTGTAGCTACTGACAGTGAGTTTGATTCCATTTTTTCCATCTACCAAAGAGAAATAATATCTCTTAGTGGCAGGTGGATCACACGTTGATTCTAACACTTTGCATATGACTGGGTAGGATGAGCATTTTATAAGCGCTTGTGTGGTTTTTGTTTATTTAAGGAAATACATCAGTTTCCCTTGTATTTTAAATTTGAGTGAAGATCCTAAATTGGCCCCCACTCTTCACTTTGAGAAAAGGCTAATCTGTCTTATCCCCACATGAGCACAGTCAGATATAATACAGGCTTTCACTCAGGAGCAGGAAGGCTAAAGGCTGTTTAATGTTTGATCTAACTGTGTCAGACATTTGCGTTCTCACGTGCATGGACAATATCTTGAAAACTTCAGAGCTGCAGTGCATGTGTAAAAGTGGTTAGAAAGCAGTGCTTTAACACAGGTTTTGTCTCTTTGCGTAGCTGCTCGGTCCATCCAGACTCCCCTCGATATACAACAGTGATGCCAGCAACTCAAATACAAGCTCTCTCCAAGTGATTCCTTCATCATCAACATCTGCATCCATGATCCATTAGCTCAACAGCAACATCTGTCAGCTGTGCATCCAACTCGGGGGAATCGCCTGCTGTGCTCAGCCAGTGGGCCGCAATTTCTGTGCCTTGTTGATGGCCTCGCTGTATCCTGTGCTGGAGAAAGCTGGTGAGGAGACACTGCTGGTGAGCCAGGCGGCGCTGAGCTCCATGTAGGACATCAGTAAGGCCTGTGGATACACTTCCCTCAAGGAACTGATCAATGAGAACTCTGACTACCTGCTTAATGACATATCACTCAACCTTCAGAGGCTCAGCCAGCATCCACAGGTAGTTATGAGGTGTTTTTGTTTTTAGCCCAGAATGGACACAGAAATGAGTGCTGGAGGGTTTACCCGATTTCCTTCTTTGTCTGCTTAAGCCTGTGCGTCCCTTTCAGTAAGTGATTTGAATCCACCTGACATTCAGAAGGTCGTGGTAGAGCATATCGTACGAAGGCAAGATGTCAAACACATCCAGTCCCAGGTTAGACTCCGTACCTTCTCCGGTAAGGTTCCCAGACCTAACAACAAAACTGATTATGACACGTGGCGCACACAAATTAACCTGCTCCAAAATGACCCCAGCATGTCCCCGCTGCAAATATCCAGAAAGATCCATGAGAGCCTGCTCCCACCAGCAGCTGATATAGTTAAAATGTGTGACTCACAGGTGCTATAGCGTACGGCCACAGCTTCACTCTGAGCTCCATCTCCATAGAGTGCAGACAGTGATATCTGATACTCCTTAAGACACAGGACAACAGTTTATTGAGATGTTGTATTTTTTATTTCATAATATGTACTCCAACAACTCAATAGTTCTTCCCCACCTGCCTCAGGTCGCCTCCACTTAGGGAGATCCACTTAATGAGGTAAGAAACATCATCATCATCTGCAGCTTCCCAGCGCACCGTGATGTCACTGTCTGAGAAATTAGTTATCCTAAGGTCTGAAGGAGGAGGCACCTTCACTAGAAGAAAAGAATAATGTGTATGGGAATTTTTTAAAAATGGGAAAGCTACATCTTTATATCTTTCATTATTAATAACATTTACAGTACTGTGCAAAAGTCATGAGCCACACGCTGAAGTATTTCATTGGACATTATCTGTTTTTTCCAATCCTTTTTAATCCAGTTCTTGTACCTGACCATTTTCTGAGTAATGTTTTTTGTTTGTTTGTTTGTTTGTGTAAACACTTGTTTGTTTGTTTGTTTGTTTGTTTGTGTAAACACTTTGCACTGACCATTATTGGAGAATTAAAAAGCACCTAATTCAAGGAATATGTGTACACATAACAGAAAACTTGGGAAAGAACCAATTTGAAATCTTTAAGCACTTTGTTACTAGCGGCCTGTCACAAAAACACATTTTGTATAGTGTTTTTTTTTAATCTTGTTAATAAAATGTATACAAATGTGTGTGATTAATCACAATGTGTTAGTGTGTAATCACCCTGAGACATGCATGCCTGTCTGTAAGAGTCAGATCTAAAGCCACTTGTGATTTGGAGATGCAGCCTGCAGATTCTGTCCAGATTATCCCAGCTCTCTTCACTATATATCCAGGCTTCACTTATCAAATCTGTAAAATTCAAGGCTGGTCCTTAAAAGTTCCCAACAATGCAAAAACTGCATAGCAGTTTTTGCACAAGTCCCAGCGTTTCCCACCGCAGCAGCTGTGAAACGAAAGAGGAGAAAGGATGAATGAGTGTTTGCTTATCGGCTCTCCGCTCTCCCCCAAGCTGGCGTTGTTCTTGGTAGCCATGACAACGGAGATAGTCCCAGCTTTGTAAATACAGGCCCCAACAGCCCAAAAAAGAAAAGAAAAAAAAAAGGATTGGGATTCCCTGCGCAGCCCAGGAATCCCCCTAGCAGACTGAAGACACAGATAGGACCTGAACTCAGTGAGTGTGTTCGAGCCGAGGCTCGAACCAGGGCCTGTCTGTGCTTCAAGTTGCCAGGGGCCGGCAAGTGTTCTGCGCCACCTGCCCGCCGTGTAAGCTGTACAAATTTGCTATATTTGACTTCTCTGAATATAAATTATTTTTGAAAAGGCAAAATAATAATTTTAATGTGAGGCAAAACATGTATGGTGCTCGATAAAGATGACACGCCGACTCACTTCTTCTTCTTTCTTTTTTTTGCAAAGTTTGTTTTCATATTAAACCAGTGTCAGTGACGTCATTCTATGCGACTACCACAGTAAAGGAAAAGCCTGGATCTGTACATCTTTTTCTTTTATTTTTGTTGTCTAAAACACAAAAATCGCGAAACAGTCAGCTCACAAAGTTGCAGGTTGGTGGCAATTTGGCAGAACAGCCAATGACTTAAAACATTTAAGTGCATATATCTTGCCACAAGACATGTGCGCTAAGCTAGCCAAATTAGTTTCTGTTAGCGAATCAAGTTCAAGCTCCTCACATATCATCATCCAGGGTACAGTCATATGCTCATGAGGAGATCCCACGCAGGTAACACTACGGCAGTGCAACAAGTTAAATATGCACACATTTTAAGCTATTTCCTAATATGTAACCATTATGATAAATGTTTGCCTGCAACCGACACAACCAACACAAATGTCATTGAAAAAAACAAAACCCTGTGATCACATGTTTCTGTTTTTCTAGAACAGAAGAAGCACAATTTAAAAAGCCAGTAGTAATAAATCTTTGTTGTTACTGCATGATTCGAATGAAGTACCTGAAGTCTGGCTGGAATAAGAAGTGGTAATCTGTGTACTGTGCTAGTGATCTGCATAATTCACCTCATCTGTTTGGATGGCAGAAGTCGGCTAACTACACAGCTAATTTCATCAGGCTGCTAATGAAACATCTAAAATGATAGATGGTTAACTACACAACGGAAGTAACAGCATTACAATCACTTGATTTAATTACATTTCCCCCCCAAACTTTTGATCCAAATTAGCAAAGTACTGCAGCCATCTGAACCTTCTAGGTGTTACATGTTACAGTGTTCCACTCTGGCCAGCTTTGAAAATGGAAAACTCTTTGCGTGGTTTACTCGGTTCTGTAAATAAGGCTCCTTTCATTTGTGAGACTGTATTCCACAGCCAGTTGTCTTCTCTCCCCTTTGGTCCGCCCTTACAAGGTGAAGGTGCTGCCCACCCATGATACCAGCAAGGTGCGTGCAAGTGGATCCGGCCTTAACACCACTGGAGCGCCCACCTCTCTGCCAGTGAAGGTCACCATTGATGCCAAAGATGCAGGTGAGGGACTGCTGGCAGTGCAGATCACTGTGAGTGCATGAACGTGGACCACACAATAATGTATTCAAAGCATTGATATTTAGGTAACAGTTTTTGTTTTCTCCTGAAGGACCCAGAGGGGAAGCCCAAGAAGCAGATATCTGTGACAGCCATGATGGGACCTACCTGGTGTTTTATGTGCCAGACATGACTGACAGATACACCACTCTCATTAAGTACGGAGGAGACAAGATCCCTTATTCACCCTACTGAATCACCGGAGATGCCAGCAAGTGCACTGTCACTGAATGTTGTCCAGTGGCCAGGTAGGACTCACTTCCTTGGTTGCTTATACACTTGTAGTTTTCTTTGAAAACGGCCCTTTAAGTCACTTGATCCATGACTTGAGCGAGCACTCTCCATTTGTTCATTTGATAGTTATTGTAGAAAAGATAAGAAATGATGCTTTAGTCTTTTTGTAAATTATAGTCAAACATACAATAAACTGAGGTATTCCCTTTGGTTAACAGAGCAATCCGATAATAAAAGTGGACAAAGCACATCGAGTTGCCACAAATATCTTTGTATATTACGCAGTGGGGCAAAAAATGAGGTGACCAAATACTTCTTTTCCACCATAATTTGCAAATCAGTTCTTTAAAACTCGGACAAGTTAGAGGTATACCTATGATGAAAATGACAGGCCTCTCTCATATTTTTAAGTGGGAGAACGTGCACAATTGGTGGCTGACTAAATACTTTTTTGCCCCACTGTATTTGATCCTGTCTCCCTCAATACTATTTAATATCTAAATGCTTGATTCATCATATTATAACAAATGTGCTGTTGTAGCTACTGACAGTGAGTTTGATTCCATTTTTTCCATCTACCAAAGAGAAATAATATCTCTTAGTGGCAGGTGGATCACACGTTGATTCTAACACTTTGCATATGACTGGGTAGGATGAGCATTTTATAAGCGCTTGTGTGGTTTTTGTTTATTTAAGGAAATACATCAGTTTCCCTTGTATTTTAAATTTGAGTGAAGATCCTAAATTGGCCCCCACTCTTCACTTTGAGAAAAGGCTAATCTGTCTTATCCCCACATGAGCACAGTCAGATATAATACAGGCTTTCACTCAGGAGCAGGAAGGCTAAAGGCTGTTTAATGTTTGATCTAACTGTGTCAGACATTTGCGTTCTCACGTGCATGGACAATATCTTGAAAACTTCAGAGCTGCAGTGCATGTGTAAAAGTGGTTAGAAAGCAGTGCTTTAACACAGGTTTTGTCTCTTTGCGTAGCTGCTCGGTCCATCCAGACTCCCCTCGATATACAACAGTGATGCCAGCAACTCAAATACAAGCTCTCTCCAAGTGATTCCTTCATCATCAACATCTGCATCCATGATCCATTAGCTCAACAGCAACATCTGTCAGCTGTGCATCCAACTCGGGGGAATCGCCTGCTGTGCTCAGCCAGTGGGCCGCAATTTCTGTGCCTTGTTGATGGCCTCGCTGTATCCTGTGCTGGAGAAAGCTGGTGAGGAGACACTGCTGGTGAGCCAGGCGGCGCTGAGCTCCATGTAGGACATCAGTAAGGCCTGTGGATACACTTCCCTCAAGGAACTGATCAATGAGAACTCTGACTACCTGCTTAATGACATATCACTCAACCTTCAGAGGCTCAGCCAGCATCCACAGGTAGTTATGAGGTGTTTTTGTTTTTAGCCCAAAATGGACACAGAAATGAGTGCTGGAGGGTTTACCCGATTTCCTTCTTTGTCTGCTTAAGCCTGTGCGTCCCTTTCAGTAAGTGATTTGAATCCACCTGACATTCAGAAGGTCGTGGTAGAGCATATCGTACGAAGGGCAAGATGTCAAACACATCCAGTCCCAGGTTAGACTCCGTACCTTCTCCGGTAAGGTTCCCAGACCTAACAACAAAACTGATTATGACACGTGGCGCACACAAATTAACCTGCTCCAAAAATGACCCCAGCATGTCCCCGCTGCAAATATCCAGAAAGATCCATGAGAGCCTGCTCCCACCAGCAGCTGATATAGTTAAAATGTGTGACTCACAGGTGCTATAGCGTACGGCCACAGCTTCACTCTGAGCTCCATCTCCATAGAGTGCAGACAGTGATATCTGATACTCCTTAAGACACAGGACAACAGTTTATTGAGATATTGTAATTTTTTATTTCATAATATGTACTCCAACAACTCAATAGTTCTTCCCCACCT
Organism: Diplotaxodon limnothrissa; assembly: GCF_057381915.1. Lineage (NCBI taxonomy): Eukaryota > Metazoa > Chordata > Actinopteri > Cichliformes > Cichlidae > Diplotaxodon > Diplotaxodon limnothrissa. The sequence continues at coordinate 12,370,820 of NC_140605.1, read as the reverse complement.
GCCTCAGGTCGCCTCCACTTAGGGAGATCCACTTAATGAGGTAAGAAACATCATCATCATCTGCAGCTTCCCAGCGCACCGTGATGTCACTGTCTGAGAAATTAGTTATCCTAAGGTCTGAAGGAGGAGGCACCTTCACTAGAAGAAAAGAATAATGTGTATGGGAATTTTTTAAAAATGGGAAAGCTACATCTTTATATCTTTCATTATTAATAACATTTACAGTACTGTGCAAAAGTCATGAGCCACACGCTGAAGTATTTCATTGGACATTATCTGTTTTTTCCAATCCTTTTTAATCCAGTTCTTGTACCTGACCATTTTCTGAGTAATGTTTTTTGTTTGTTTGTTTGTTTGTGTAAACACTTGTTTGTTTGTTTGTTTGTTTGTTTGTGTAAACACTTTGCACTGACCATTATTGGAGAATTAAAAAGCACCTAATTCAAGGAATATGTGTACACATAACAGAAAACTTGGGAAAGAACCAATTTGAAATCTTTAAGCACTTTGTTACTAGCGGCCTGTCACAAAAACACATTTTGTATAGTGTTTTTTTTTAATCTTGTTAATAAAATGTATACAAATGTGTGTGATTAATCACAATGTGTTAGTGTGTAATCACCCTGAGACATGCATGCCTGTCTGTAAGAGTCAGATCTAAAGCCACTTGTGATTTGGAGATGCAGCCTGCAGATTCTGTCCAGATTATCCCAGCTCTCTTCACTATATATCCAGGCTTCACTTATCAAATCTGTAAAATTCAAGGCTGGTCCTTAAAAGTTTCCCAACAATGCAAAAACTGCTATGCAGTTTTTGCACAAGTCCCAGCGTTTCCCACCGCAGCAGCTGTGAAAACGAAAGAGGAGAAAGGATGAATGAGTGTTTGCTTATCGGCTCTCCGCTCTCCCCCAAGCTGGCGTTGTTTCTTGGTAGCCATGACAACGGAGATAGTCCCAGCTTTGTAAATACAGGCCCCAACAGCCCAAAAAAGAAAAGAAAAAAAAAGGATTGGGATTCCCTGCGCAGCCCAGGAATCCCCCCTAGCAGACTGAAGACACAGATAGGACCTGAACTCAGTGAGTGTGTTTCGAGCCGAGGCTCGAACCAGGGCCTGTCTGTGCTTCAAGTTGCCAGGGGCCGGCAAGTGTTCTGCGCCACCTGCCCGCCGTGTAAGCTGTACAAATTTGGCTATATTTGACTTCTCTGAATATAAATTATTTTTGAAAAGGCAAAATAATAATTTTAATGTGAGGCAAAACATGTATGGTGCTCGATAAAGATGACACGCCGACTCACTTCTTCTTCTTTCTTTTTTTTGCAAAGTTTGTTTTCATATTAAACCAGTGTCAGTGACGTCATTCTATGCGACTACCACAGTAAAGGAAAAGCCTGGATCTGTACATCTTTTTCTTTTATTTTTGTTGTCTAAAACACAAAAATCGCGAAACAGTCAGCTCACAAAGTTGCAGGTTGGTGGCAATTTGGCAGAACAGCCAATGACTTAAAACATTTAAGTGCATATATCTTGCCACAAGACATGTGCGCTAAGCTAGCCAAATTAGTTTCTGTTAGCGAATCAAGTTCAAGCTCCTCACATATCATCATCCAGGGTACAGTCCATATGCTCATGAGGAGATCCCACGCAGGTAACACTACGGCAGTGCAACAAGTTAAATATGCACACATTTTAAGCTATTTCCTAATATGTAACCATTATGATAAATGTTTGCCTGCAACCGACACAACCAACACAAATGTCATTGAAAAAACAAAACCCTGTGATCACATGTTTCTGTTTTTCTAGAACAGAAGAAGCACAATTTAAAAAGCCAGTAGTAATAAATCTTTGTTGTTACTGCATGATTCGAATGAAGTACCTGAAGTCTGGCTGGAATAAGAAGTGGTAATCTGTGTACTGTGCTAGTGATCTGCATAATTCACCTCATCTGTTTGGATGGCAGAAGTCGGCTAACTACACAGCTAATTTCATCAGGCTGCTAATGAAACATCTAAAATGATAGATGGTTAACTACACAACGGAAGTAACAGCATTACAATCACTTGATTTAATTACATTTCCCCCCCCCAAACTTTTGATCCAAATTAGCAAAGTACTGCAGCCATCTGAACCTTCTAGGTGTTACATGTTACAGTGTTCCACTCTGGCCAGCTTTGAAAATGGAAAACTCTTTGCGTGGTTTACTCGGTTCTGTAAATAAGGCTCCTTTCATTTGTGAGACTGTATTCCACAGCCAGTTGTCTTCTCTCCCCTTTGGTCCGCCCTTACAAGGTGAAGGTGCTGCCCACCCATGATACCAGCAAGGTGCGTGCAAGTGGATCCGGCCTTAACACCACTGGAGCGCCCACCTCTCTGCCAGTGAAGGTCACCATTGATGCCAAAGATGCAGGTGAGGGACTGCTGGCAGTGCAGATCACTGTGAGTGCATGAACGTGGACCACACAATAATGTATTCAAAGCATTGATATTTAGGTAACAGTTTTTGTTTTCTCCTGAAGGACCCAGAGGGGAAGCCCAAGAAGCAGATATCTGTGACAGCCATGATGGGACCTACCTGGTGTTTTATGTGCCAGACATGACTGACAGATACACCACTCTCATTAAGTACGGAGGAGACAAGATCCCTTATTCACCCTACTGAATCACCGGAGATGCCAGCAAGTGCACTGTCACTGAATGTTGTCCAGTGGCCAGGTAGGACTCACTTCCTTGGTTGCTTATACACTTGTAGTTTTCTTTGAAAACGGCCCTTTAAGTCACTTGATCCATGACTTGAGCGAGCACTCTCCATTTGTTCATTTGATAGTTATTGTAGAAAAGATAAGAAATGATGCTTTAGTCTTTTTGTAAATTATAGTCAAACATACAATAAACTGAGGTATTTCCCTTTGGTTAACAGAGCAATCCGATAATAAAAGTGGACAAAGCACATCGAGTTGCCACAAATATCTTTGTATATTACGCAGTGGGGCAAAAAATGAGGTGACCAAATACTTCTTTTCCACCATAATTTGCAAATCAGTTCTTTAAAACTCGGACAAGTTAGAGGTATACCTATGATGAAAATGACAGGCCTCTCTCATATTTTTAAGTGGAGAACGTGCACAATTGGTGGCTGACTAAATACTTTTTTGCCCCACTGTATTTGATCCTGTCTCCCTCAATACTATTTAATATCTAAATGCTTGATTCATCATATTATAACAAATGTGCTGTTGTAGCTACTGACAGTGAGTTTGATTCCATTTTTTCCATCTACCAAAGAGAAATAATATCTCTTAGTGGCAGGTGGATCACACGTTGATTCTAACACTTTGCATATGACTGGGTAGGATGAGCATTTTATAAGCGCTTGTGTGGTTTTTGTTTATTTAAGGAAATACATCAGTTTCCCTTGTATTTTAAATTTGAGTGAAGATCCTAAATTGGCCCCCACTCTTCACTTTGAGAAAAGGCTAATCTGTCTTATCCCCACATGAGCACAGTCAGATATAATACAGGCTTTCACTCAGGAGCAGGAAGGCTAAAGGCTGTTTAATGTTTGATCTAACTGTGTCAGACATTTGCGTTCTCACGTGCATGGACAATATCTTGAAAACTTCAGAGCTGCAGTGCATGTGTAAAAGTGGTTAGAAAGCAGTGCTTTAACACAGGTTTTGTCTCTTTGCGTAGCTGCTCGGTCCATCCAGACTCCCCTCGATATACAACAGTGATGCCAGCAACTCAAATACAAGCTCTCTCCAAGTGATTCCTTCATCATCAACATCTGCATCCATGATCCATTAGCTCAACAGCAACATCTGTCAGCTGTGCATCCAACTCGGGGGAATCGCCTGCTGTGCTCAGCCAGTGGGCCGCAATTTCTGTGCCTTGTTGATGGCCTCGCTGTATCCTGTGCTGGAGAAAGCTGGTGAGGAGACACTGCTGGTGAGCCAGGCGGCGCTGAGCTCCATGTAGGACATCAGTAAGGCCTGTGGATACACTTCCCCTCAAGGAACTGATCAATGAGAACTCTGACTACCTGCTTAATGACATATCACTCAACCTTCAGAGGCTCAGCCAGCATCCACAGGTAGTTATGAGGTGTTTTTGTTTTAGCCCAAAATGGACACAGAAATGAGTGCTGGAGGGTTTACCCGATTTCCTTCTTTGTCCTGCTTAAGCCTGTGCGTCCCTTTCAGTAAGTGATTTGAATCCACCTGACATTCAGAAGGTCGTGGTAGAGCATATCGTACGAAGGCAAGATGTCAAACACATCCAGTCCCAGGGTTAGACTCCGTACCTTCTCCGGTAAGGTTCCCAGACCTAACAACAAAACTGATTATGACACGTGGCGCACACAAATTAACCTGCTCCAAAATGACCCCCAGCATGTCCCCGCTGCAAATATCCAGAAAGATCCATGAGAGCCTGCTCCCACCAGCAGCTGATATAGTTAAAATGTGTGACTCACAGGTGCTATAGCGTACGGCCACAGCTTCACTCTGAGCTCCATCTCCATAGAGTGCAGACAGTGATATCTGATACTCCTTAAGACACAGGACAACAGTTTATTGAGATATTGTATTTTTTATTTCATAATATGTACTCCAACAACTCAATAGTTCTTCCCCACCTGCCTCAGGTCGCCTCCACTTAGGGAGATCCACTTAATGAGGTAAGAAAACATCATCATCATCTGCAGCTTCCCAGCGCACCGTGATGTCACTGTCTGAGAAATTAGTTATCCTAAGGTCTGAAGGAGGAGGCACCTTCACTAGAAGAAAAGAATTAATGTGTATGGGAAATTTTTTTAAAAATGGGAAAGCTACATCTTTATATCTTTCATTATTAATAACATTTACAGTACTGTGCAAAAGTCATGAGCCACACGCTGAAGTATTTCATTGGACATTATCTGTTTTTTCCAATCCTTTTTAATCCAGTTCTTGTACCTGACCATTTTCTGAGTAATGTTTTTTGTTTGTTTGTTTGTTTGTGTAAACACTTGTTTGTTTGTTTGTTTGTTTGTTTGTGTAAACACTTTGCACTGACCATTATTGGAGAATTAAAAAGCAACCTAATTCAAGGAATATGTGTACACATAACAGAAAACTTGGGAAAAACCAATTTGAAATCTTTAAGCACTTTGTTACTAGCGGCCTGTCACAAAAACACATTTTGTATAGTGTTTTTTTTTAATCTTGTTTAATAAAATGTATACAAATGTGTGTGATTAATCACAATGTGTTAGTGTGTAATCACCCTGAGACATGCATGCCTGTCTGTAAGAGTCAGATCTAAAGCCACTTGTGATTTGGAGATGCAGCCTGCAGATTCTGTCCAGATTATCCCAGCTCTCTTCACTATATATCCAGGCTTCACTTATCAAAATCTGTAAAATTCAAGGCTGGTCCTTAAAAGTTCCCAACAATGCAAAAACTGCTATGCAGTTTTTGCACAAGTCCCAGCGTTTCCACCGCAGCAGCTGTGAAACGAAGAGGAGAAAGGATGAATGAGTGTTTGCTTATCGGCTCTCCGCTCTCCCCCAAGCTGGCGTTGTTCTTGGTAGCCATGACAACGGAGATAGTCCCAGCTTTGTAAATACAGGCCCCAACAGCCCAAAAAAGAAAAGAAAAAAAAAGGATTGGGATTCCCTGCGCAGCCCAGGAATCCCCCTAGCAGACTGAAGACACAGATAGGACCTGAACTCAGTGAGTGTGTTCGAGCCGAGGCTCGAACCAGGGCCTGTCTGTGCTTCAAGTTGCCAGGGGCCGCAAGTGTTCTGCGCCACCTGCCCGGCCGTGTAAGCTGTACAAATTTGCTATATTTGACTTCTCTGAATATAAATTATTTTTGAAAAGGCAAAATAATAATTTTAATGTGAGGCAAAACATGTATGGTGCTCGATAAAGATGACACGCCGACTCACTTCTTCTTCTTTCTTTTTTTTGCAAAGTTTGTTTTCATATTAAACCAGTGTCAGTGACGTCATTCTATGCGACTACCACAGTAAAGGAAAAGCCTGGATCTGTACATCTTTTTCTTTTATTTTTGTTGTCTAAAACACAAAAATCGCGAAACAGTCAGCTCACAAAGTTGCAGGTTGGTGGCAATTTGGCAGAACAGCCAATGACTTAAAACATTTAAGTGCATATATCTTGCCACAAGACATGTGCGCTAAGCTAGCCAAATTAGTTTCTGTTAGCGAATCAAGTTCAAGCTCCTACATATCATCATCCAGGGTACAGTCATATGCTCATGAGGAGATCCCACGCAGGTAACACTACGGCAGTGCAACAAGTTAAATATGCACACATTTTAAGCTATTTCCTAATATGTAACCATTATGATAAATGTTTGCCTGCAACCGACACAACCAACACAAATGTCATTGAAAAAAACAAAACCCTGTGATCACATGTTTCTGTTTTTCTAGAACAGAAGAAGCACAATTTAAAAAGCCAGTAGTAATAAATCTTTGTTGTTACTGCATGATTCGAATGAAGTACCTGAAGTCTGGCTGGAATAAGAAGTGGTAATCTGTGTACTGTGCTAGTGATCTGCATAATTCACCTCATCTGTTTGGATGGCAGAAGTCGGCTAACTACACAGCTAATTTCATCAGGCTGCTAATGAAACATCTAAAATGATAGATGGTTAACTACACAACGGAAGTAACAGCATTACAATCACTTGATTTAATTACATTTCCCCCCCAAACTTTTGATCCAAATTAGCAAAGTACTGCAGCCATCTGAACCTTCTAGGTGTTACATGTTACAGTGTTCCACTCTGGCCAGCTTTGAAATGGAAAACTCTTTGCGTGGTTTACTCGGTTCTGTAAATAAGGCTCCTTTCATTTGTGAGACTGTATTCCACAGCCAGTTGTCTTCTCTCCCCTTTGGTCCGCCCTTACAAGGTGAAGGTGCTGCCCACCCATGATACCAGCAAGGTGCGTGCAAGTGGATCCGGCCTTAACACCACTGGAGCGCCCACCTCTCTGCCAGTGAAGGTCACCATTGATGCCAAAGATGCAGGTGAGGGACTGCTGGCAGTGCAGATCACTGTGAGTGCATGAACGTGGACCACACAATAATGTATTCAAAGCATTGATATTTAGGTAACAGTTTTTGTTTTCTCTGAAGGACCCAGAGGGGAAGCCCAAGAAGCAGATATCTGTGACAGCCATGATGGGACCTACCTGGTGTTTTATGTGCCAGACATGACTGACAGATACACCACTCTCATTAAGTACGGAGGAGACAAGATCCCTTATTCACCCTACTGAATCACCGGAGATGCCAGCAAGTGCACTGTCACTGAATGTTGTCCAGTGGCCAGGTAGGACTCACTTCCTTGGTTGCTTATACACTTGTAGTTTTCTTTGAAAACGGCCCTTTAAGTCACTTGATCCATGACTTGAGCGAGCACCTCTCCATTTGTTCATTTGATAGTTATTGTAGAAAAGATAAGAATGATGCTTTAGTCTTTTTGTAAATTATAGTCAAACATACAATAAACTGAGGTATTCCCTTTGGTTAACAGAGCAATCCGATAATAAAAGTGGACAAAGCACATCGAGTTGCCACAAAATATCTTTGTATATTACGCAGTGGGGCAAAAAATGAGGTGACCAAATACTTCTTTTCCACCATAATTTGCAAATCAGTTCTTTAAAACTCGGACAAGTTAGAGGTATACCTATGATGAAAATGACAGGCCTCTCTCATATTTTTAAGTGGGAGAACGTGCACAATTGGTGGCTGACTAAATACTTTTTTGCCCCACTGTATTTGATCCTGTCTCCCTCAATACTATTTAATATCTAAATGCTTGATTCATCATATTATAACAAATGTGCTGTTGTAGCTACTGACAGTGAGTTTGATTCCATTTTTTCCATCTACCAAAGAGAAATAATATCTCTTAGTGGCAGGTGGATCACACGTTGATTCTAACACTTTGCATATGACTGGGTAGGATGAGCATTTTATAAGCGCTTGTGTGGTTTTTGTTTATTTAAGGAAATACATCAGTTTCCCTTGTATTTTAAATTTGAGTGAAGATCCTAAATTGGCCCCCACTCTTCACTTTGAGAAAAGGCTAATCTGTCTTATCCCCACATGAGCACAGTCAGATATAATACAGGCTTTCACTCAGGAGCAGGAAGGCTAAAGGCTGTTTAATGTTTGATCTAACTGTGTCAGACATTTGCGTTCTCACGTGCATGGACAATATCTTGAAAACTTCAGAGCTGCAGTGCATGTGTAAAAGTGGTTAGAAAGCAGTGCTTTAACACAGGTTTTGTCTCTTTGCGTAGCTGCTCGGTCCATCCAGACTCCCCTCGATATACAACAGTGATGCCAGCAACTCAAATACAAGCTCTCTCCAAGTGATTCCTTCATCATCAACATCTGCATCCATGATCCATTAGCTCAACAGCAACATCTGTCAGCTGTGCATCCAACTCGGGGGAATCGCCTGCTGTGCTCAGCCAGTGGGCCGCAATTTCTGTGCCTTGTTGATGGCCTCGCTGTATCCTGTGCTGGAGAAAGCTGGTGAGGAGACACTGCTGGTGAGCCAGGCGGCGCTGAGCTCCATGTAGGACATCAGTAAGGCCTGTGGATACACTTCCCTCAAGGAACTGATCAATGAGAACTCTGACTACCTGCTTAATGACATATCACTCAACCTTCAGAGGCTCAGCCAGCATCCACAGGTAGTTATGAGGTGTTTTTGTTTTTTAGCCCAGAATGGACACAGAAATGAGTGCTGGAGGGTTTACCCGATTTCCTTCTTTGTCTGCTTAAGCCTGTGCGTCCCTTTCAGTAAGTGATTTGAATCCACCTGACATTCAGAAGGTCGTGGTAGAGCATATCGTACGAAGGCAAGATGTCAAACACATCCAGTCCCAGGTTAGACTCCGTACCTTCTCCGGTAAGGTTCCCAGACCTAACAACAAAACTGATTATGACACGTGGCGCACACAAATTAACCTGCTCCAAAATGACCCCAGCATGTCCCCGCTGCAAATATCCAGAAAGATCCATGAGAGCCTGCTCCCACCAGCAGCTGATATAGTTAAAATGTGTGACTCACAGGTGCTATAGCGTACGGCCACAGCTTCACTCTGAGCTCCATCTCCATAGAGTGCAGACAGTGATATCTGATACTCCTTAAGACACAGGACAACAGTTTATTGAGATGTTGTATTTTTTATTTCATAATATGTACTCCAACAACTCAATAGTTCTTCCCCACCTGCCTCAGGTCGCCTCCACTTAGGGAGATCCACTTAATGAGGTAAGAAACATCATCATCATCTGCAGCTTCCCAGCGCACCGTGATGTCACTGTCTGAGAAATTAGTTATCCTAAGGTCTGAAGGAGGAGGCACCTTCACTAGAAGAAAAGAATAATGTGTATGGGAATTTTTTAAAAATGGGAAAGCTACATCTTTATATCTTTCATTATTAATAACATTTACAGTACTGTGCAAAAGTCATGAGCCACACGCTGAAGTATTTCATTGGACATTATCTGTTTTTTCCAATCCTTTTTAATCCAGTTCTTGTACCTGACCATTTTCTGAGTAATGTTTTTTGTTTGTTTGTTTGTTTGTGTAAACACTTGTTTGTTTGTTTGTTTGTTTGTTTGTGTAAACACTTTGCACTGACCATTATTGGAGAATTAAAAAGCACCTAATTCAAGGAATATGTGTACACATAACAGAAAACTTGGGAAAGAACCAATTTGAAATCTTTAAGCACTTTGTTACTAGCGGCCTGTCACAAAAACACATTTTGTATAGTGTTTTTTTTTAATCTTGTTAATAAAATGTATACAAATGTGTGTGATTAATCACAATGTGTTAGTGTGTAATCACCCTGAGACATGCATGCCTGTCTGTAAGAGTCAGATCTAAAGCCACTTGTGATTTGGAGATGCAGCCTGCAGATTCTGTCCAGATTATCCCAGCTCTCTTCACTATATATCCAGGCTTCACTTATCAAATCTGTAAAATTCAAGGCTGGTCCTTAAAAGTTCCCAACAATGCAAAAACTGCATAGCCACACAAGTCCCAGCGTTCCCACCGCAGCAGCTGTGAAACGAAAGAGGAGAAAGGATGAATGAGTGTTTGCTTATCGGCTCTCCGCTCTCCCCCAAGCTGGCGTTGTTCTTGGTAGCCATGACAACGGAGATAGTCCCAGCTTTGTAAATACAGGCCCCAACAGCCCAAAAAAGAAAAAGAAAAAAAAAAGGATTGGGGATTCCCTGCGCAGCCCAGGAATCCCCCTAGCAGACTGAAGACACAGATAGGACCTGACTCAGTGAGTGTGTTCGAGCCGAGGCTCGAACCAGGGCCTGTCTGTGCTTCAAGTTGCCAGGGGCGGCAAGTGTTCTGCGCCACCTGCCCGCCGTGTAAGCTGTACAAATTTGCTATATTTGACTTCTCTGAATATAAATTATTTTTGAAAAGGCAAAATAATAATTTTAATGTGAGGCAAAACATGTATGGTGCTCGATAAAGATGACACGCCGACTCACTTCTTCTTCTTTCTTTTTTTTGCAAAGTTTGTTTTCATATTAAACCAGTGTCAGTGACGTCATTCTATGCGACTACCACAGTAAAGGAAAAGCCTGGATCTGTACATCTTTTTCTTTTTATTTTTGTTGTCTAAAAACACAAAAATCGCGAAACAGTCAGCTCACAAAGTTGCAGGTTGGTGGCAATTTGGCAGAACAGCCAATGACTTAAAACATTTAAGTGCATATATCTTGCCACAAGACATGTGCGCTAAGCTAGCCAAATTAGTTTCTGTTAGCGAATCAAGTTCAAGCTCCTCACATATCATCATCCAGGGTACAGTCATATGCTCATGAGGAGATCCCACGCAGGTAACACTACGGCAGTGCAACAAGTTAAATATGCACACATTTTAAGCTATTTCCTAATATGTAACCATTATGATAAATGTTTGCCTGCAACCGACACAACCAACACAAATGTCATTGAAAAAACAAAAACCCTGTGATCACATGTTTCTGTTTTTCTAGAACAGAAGAAGCACAATTTAAAAAGCCAGTAGTAATAAATCTTTGTTGTTACTGCATGATTCGAATGAAGTACCTGAAGTCTGGCTGGAATAAGAAGTGGTAATCTGTGTACTGTGCTAGTGATCTGCATAATTCACCTCATCTGTTTGGATGGCAGAAGTCGGCTAACTACACAGCTAATTTCATCAGGCTGCTAATGAAACATCTAAAATGATAGATGGTTAACTACACAACGGAAGTAACAGCATTACAATCACTTGATTTAATTACATTTCCCCCCAAACTTTTGATCCAAATTAGCAAAGTACTGCAGCCATCTGAACCTTCTAGGTGTTACATGTTACAGTGTTCCACTCTGGCCAGCTTTGAAAATGGAAAACTCTTTGCGTGGTTTACTCGGTTCTGTAAATAAGGCTCCTTTCATTTGTGAGACTGTATTCCACAGCCAGTTGTCTTCTCTCCCCTTTGGTCCGCCCTTACAAGGTGAAGGTGCTGCCCACCCATGATACCAGCAAGGTGCGTGCAAGTGGATCCGGCCTTAACACCACTGGAGCGCCCACCTCTCTGCCAGTGAAGGTCACCATTGATGCCAAAGATGCAGGTGAGGGACTGCTGGCAGTGCAGATCACTGTGAGTGCATGAACGTGGACCACACAATAATGTATTCAAAGCATTGATATTTAGGTAACAGTTTTTGTTTTCTCCTGAAGGACCCAGAGGGGAAGCCCAAGAAGCAGATATCTGTGACAGCCATGATGGGACCTACCTGGTGTTTTATGTGCCAGACATGACTGACAGATACACCACTCTCATTAAGTACGGAGGAGACAAGATCCCTTATTCACCCTACTGAATCACCGGAGATGCCAGCAAGTGCACTGTCACTGAATGTTGTCCAGTGGCCAGGTAGGACTCACTTCCTTGGTTGCTTATACACTTGTAGTTTTCTTTGAAAACGGCCCTTTAAGTCACTTGATCCATGACTTGAGCGAGCACTCTCCATTTGTTCATTTGATAGTTATTGTAGAAAAGATAAGAAATGATGCTTTAGTCTTTTTGTAAATTATAGTCAAACATACAATAAACTGAGGTATTCCCTTTGGTTAACAGAGCAATCCGATAATAAAAGTGGACAAAGCACATCGAGTTGCCACAAATATCTTTGTATATTACGCAGTGGGGCAAAAAATGAGGTGACCAAATACTTCTTTTCCCCATATTTTGCAAATCAGTTCTTTAAAACTCGGACAAGTTAGAGGTATACCTATGATGAAAATGACAGGCCTCTCTCATATTTTTAAGTGGGAGAACGTGCACAATTGGTGGCTGACTAAATACTTTTTGCCCACTGTATTTGATCCTGTCTCCCTCAATACTATTTAATATCTAAATGCTTGATTCATCATATTATAACAAATGTGCTGTTGTAGCTACTGACAGTGAGTTTGAATTCCATTTTTTCCATCTACCAAAGAGAAATAATATCTCTTAGTGGCAGGTGGATCACACGTTGATTCTAACACTTTGCATATGACTGGGTAGGATGAGCATTTTATAAGCGCTTGTGTGGTTTTTGTTTATTTAAGGAAATACATCAGTTTCCCTTGTATTTTTAAATTTGAGTGAAGATCCTAAATTGGCCCCCACTCTTCACTTTGAGAAAAGGCTAATCTGTCTTATCCCCACATGAGCACAGTCAGATATAATACAGGCTTTCACTCAGGAGCAGGAAGGCTAAAGGCTGTTTAATGTTTGATCTAACTGTGTCAGACATTTGCGTTCTCACGTGCATGGACAATATCTTGAAAACTTCAGAGCTGCAGTGCATGTGTAAAAGTGGTTAGAAAGCAGTGCTTTAACACAGGTTTTGTCTCTTTGCGTAGCTGCTCGGTCCATCCAGACTCCCCTCGATATACAACAGTGATGCCAGCAACTCAAATACAAGCTCTCTCCAAGTGATTCCTTCATCATCAACATCTGCATCCATGATCCATTAGCTCAACAGCAACATCTGTCAGCTGTGCATCCAACTCGGGGGAATCGCCTGCTGTGCTCAGCCAGTGGGCCGCAATTTCTGTGCCTTGTTGATGGCCTCGCTGTATCCTGTGCTGGAGAAAGCTGGTGAGGAGACACTGCTGGTGAGCCAGGCGGCGCTGAGCTCCATGTAGGACATCAGTAAGGCCTGTGGATACACTTCCCTCAAGGAACTGATCAATGAGAACTCTGACTACCTGCTTAATGACATATCACTCAACCTTCAGAGGCTCAGCCAGCATCCACAGGTAGTTATGAGGTGTTTTGTTTTTAGCCCAGAATGGACACAGAAATGAGTGCTGGAGGGTTTACCCGATTTTCCTTCTTTGTCTGCTTAAGCCTGTGCGTCCCCTTTCAGTAAGTGATTTGAATCCACCTGACATTCAGAAGGTCGTGGTAGAGCATATCGTACGAAGGCAAGATGTCAAACACATCCAGTCCCAGGTTAGACTCCGTACCTTCTCCGGTAAGGTTCCCAGACCTAACAACAAAAACTGATTATGACACGTGGCGCACACAAATTAACCTGCTCCAAAATGACCCCAGCATGTCCCCGCTGCAAATATCCAGAAAGATCCATGAGAGCCTGCTCCCACCAGCAGCTGATATAGTTAAAATGTGTGACTCACAGGTGCTATAGCGTACGGCCACAGCTTCACTCTGAGCTCCATCTCCATAGAGTGCAGACAGTGATATCTGATACTCCTTAAGACACAGGACAACAGTTTATTGAGATGTTGTATTTTTTATTTCATAATATGTACTCCAACAACTCAATAGTTCTTCCCCACCTGCCTCAGGTCGCCTCCACTTAGGGAGATCCACTTAATGAGGTAAGAAACATCATCATCATCTGCAGCTTCCCAGCGCACCGTGATGTCACTGTCTGAGAAATTAGTTATCCTAAGGTCTGAAGGAGGAGGCACCTTCACTAGAAGAAAAGAATAATGTGTATGGGAATTTTTTAAAAATGGGAAAGCTACATCTTTATATCTTTCATTATTAATAACATTTACAGTACTGTGCAAAAGTCATGAGCCACACGCTGAAGTATTTCATTGGACATTATCTGTTTTTTTCCAATCCTTTTTAATCCAGTTCTTGTACCTGACCATTTTCTGAGTAATGTTTTTTGTTTGTTTGTTTGTTTGTGTAAACACTTGTTTGTTTGTTTGTTTGTTTGTTTGTGTAAACACTTTGCACTGACCATTATTGGAGAATTAAAAAGCACCTAATTCAAGGAATATGTGTACACATAACAGAAAACTTGGGAAAGAACCAATTTGAAATCTTTAAGCACTTTGTTACTAGCGGCCTGTCACAAAAACACATTTTGTATAGTGTTTTTTTTTTAATCTTGTTAATAAAATGTATACAAATGTGTGTGATTAATCACAATGTGTTAGTGTGTAATCACCCTGAGACATGCATGCCTGTCTGTAAGAGTCAGATCTAAAGCCACTTGTGATTTGGAGATGCAGCCTGCAGATTCTGTCCAGATTATCCCAGCTCTCTTCACTATATATCCAGGCTTCACTTATCAAATCTGTAAAATTCAAGGCTGGTCCTTAAAAGTTCCCAACAATGCAAAAACTGCATAGCAGTTTTTGCACAAGTCCCAGCGTTTCCCACCGCAGCAGCTGTGAAACGAAAGAGGAGAAAGGATGAATGAGTGTTTGCTTATCGGCTCTCCGCTCTCCCCCAAGCTGGCGTTGTTCTTGGTAGCCATGACAACGGAGATAGTCCCAGCTTTGTAAATACAGGCCCCAACAGCCCAAAAAAGAAAAGAAAAAAAAAGGATTGGGATTCCCCTGCGCAGCCCAGGAATCCCCCTAGCAGACTGAAGACACAGATAGGACCTGAACTCAGTGAGTGTGTTCGAGCCGAGGCTCGAACCAGGGCCTGTCTGTGCTTCAAGTTGCCAGGGGCCGGCAAGTGTTCTGCGCCACCTGCCCGCCGTGTAAGCTGTACAAATTTGCTATATTTGACTTCTCTGAATATAAATTATTTTTGAAAAGGCAAAATAATAATTTTAATGTGAGGCAAAACATGTATGGTGCTCGATAAAGATGACACGCCGACTCACTTCTTCTTCTTTCTTTTTTTTGCAAAGTTTGTTTTCATATTAAACCAGTGTCAGTGACGTCATTCTATGCGACTACCACAGTAAAGGAAAAGCCTGGATCTGTACATCTTTTTCTTTTATTTTTGTTGTCTAAAACACAAAATCGCGAAACAGTCAGCTCACAAAGTTGCAGGTTGGTGGCAATTTGGCAGAACAGCCAATGACTTAAACATTTAAGTGCATATATCTTGCCACAAGACATGTGCGCTAAGCTAGCCAAATTAGTTTCTGTTAGCGAATCAAGTTCAAGCTCCTCACATATCATCATCCAGGGTACAGTCATATGCTCATGAGGAGATCCCACGCAGGTAACACTACGGCAGTGCAACAAGTTAAATATGCACACATTTTTAAGCTATTTCCTAATATGTAACCATTATGATCAATGTTTGCCTGCAACCGACACAACCAACACAAATGTCATTGAAAAAAACAAAACCCTGTGATCACATGTTTCTGTTTTTCTAGAACAGAAGAAGCACAATTTAAAAAGCCAGTAGTAATAAATCTTTGTTGTTACTGCATGATTCGAATGAAGTACCTGAAGTCTGGCTGGAATAAGAAGTGGTAATCTGTGTACTGTGCTAGTGATCTGCATAATTCACCTCATCTGTTTGGATGGCAGAAGTCGGCTAACTACACAGCTAATTTCATCAGGCTGCTAATGAAACATCTAAAATGATAGATGGTTAACTACACAACGGAAGTAACAGCATTACAATCACTTGATTTAATTACATTTCCCCCCCAAACTTTTGATCCAAATTAGCAAAGTACTGCAGCCATCTGAACCTTCTAGGTGTTACATGTTACAGTGTTCCACTCTGGCCAGCTTTGAAAATGGAAAACTCTTTGCGTGGTTTTACTCGGTTCTGTAAATAAGGCTCCTTTCATTTGTGAGACTGTATTCCACAGCCAGTTGTCTTCTCTCCCCTTTGGTCCGCCCTTACAAGGTGAAGGTGCTGCCCACCCATGATACCAGCAAGGTGCGTGCAAGTGGATCCGGCCTTAACACCACTGGAGCGCCCACCTCTCTGCCAGTGAAGGTCACCATTGATGCCAAAGATGCAGGTGAGGACTGCTGGCAGTGCAGATCACTGTGAGTGCATGAACGTGGACCACACAATAATGTATTCAAAGCATTGATATTTAGGTAACAGTTTTTGTTTTCTCCTGAAGGACCCAGAGGGGAAGCCCAAGAAGCAGATATCTGTGACAGCCATGATGGGACCTACCTGGTGTTTTATGTGCCAGACATGACTGACAGATACACCACTCTCATTAAGTACGGAGGAGACAAGATCCCTTATTCACCCTACTGAATCACCGGAGATGCCAGCAAGTGCACTGTCACTGAATGTTGTCCAGTGGCCAGGTAGGACTCACTTCCTTGGTTGCTTATACACTTGTAGTTTCCTTTGAAAACGGCCCTTTAAGTCACTTGATCCATGACTTGAGCGAGCACTCTCCATTTGTTCATTTGATAGTTATTGTAGAAAAGATAAGAAATGATGCTTTAGTCTTTTTGTAAATTATAGTCAAACATACAATAAACTGAGGTATTCCCTTTGGTTAACAGAGCAATCCGATAATAAAAGTGGACAAAGCACATCGAGTTGCCACAAATATCTTTGTATATTACGCAGTGGGGCAAAAATGAGGTGACCAAATACTTCTTTTTCCACCATAATTTGCAAATCAGTTCTTTAAAACTCGGACAAGTTAGAGGTATACCTATGATGAAAATGACAGGCCTCTCTCATATTTTTAAGTGGGAGAACGTGCACAATTGGTGGCTGACTAAATACTTTTTTGCCCCACTGTATTTGATCCTGTCTCCCTCAATACTATTTAATATCTAAATGCTTGATTCATCAATATTATAACAAATGTGCTGTTGTAGCTACTGACAGTGAGTTTGATTCCATTTTTTCCATCTACCAAAGAGAAATAATATCTCTTAGTGGCAGGTGGATCACACGTTGATTCTAACACTTTGCATATGACTGGGTAGGATAGCATTTTTATAAGCGCTTGTGTGGTTTTTGTTTTATTTAAGGAAATACATCAGTTTCCCTTGTATTTTAAATTTGAGTGAAGATCCTAAATTGGCCCCCACTCTTCACTTTGAGAAAAGGCTAATCTGTCTTATCCCCACATGAGCACAGTCAGATATAATACAGGCTTTCACTCAGGAGCAGGAAGGCTAAAGGCTGTTTAATGTTTGATCTAACTGTGTCAGACATTTGCGTTCTCACGTGCATGGACAATATCTTGAAAACTTCAGAGCTGCAGTGCATGTGTAAAAGTGGTTAGAAAGCAGTGCTTTAACACAGGTTTTGTCTCTTTGCGTAGCTGCTCGGTCCATCCAGACTCCCCTCGATATACAACAGTGATGCCAGCAACTCAAATACAAGCTCTCTCCAAGTGATTCCTTCATCATCAACATCTGCATCCATGATCCATTAGCTCAACAGCAACATCTGTCAGCTGTGCATCCAACTCGGGGGAATCGCCTGCTGTGCTCAGCCAGTGGGCCGCAATTTCTGTGCCTTGTTTGATGGCCTCGCTGTATCCTGTGCTGGAGAAAGCTGGTGAGGAGACACTGCTGGTGAGCCAGGCGGCGCTGAGCTCCATGTAGGACATCAGTAAGGCCTGTGGATACACTTCCCTCAAGGAACTGATCAATGAGAACTCTGACTACCTGCTTAATGACATATCACTCAACCTTCAGAGGCTCAGCCAGCATCCACAGGTAGTTATGAGGTGTTTTTGTTTTTAGCCCAGAATGGACACAGAAATGAGTGCTGGAGGGTTTACCCGATTTTCCTTCTTTGTCTGCTTAAGCCTGTGCGTCCCTTTCAGTAAGTGATTTGAATCCACCTGACATTCAGAAGGTCGTGGTAGAGCATATCGTACGAAGGCAAGATGTCAAAACACATCCAGTCCCAGGTTAGACTCCGTACCTTCTCCGGTAAGGTTCCCAGACCTAACAACAAAACTGATTATGACACGTGGCGCACACAAATTAACCTGCTCCAAAATGACCCCAGCATGTCCCCGCTGCAAATATCCAGAAAGATCCATGAGAGCCTGCTCCCACCAGCAGCTGATATAGTTAAAATGTGTGACTCACAGGTGCTATAGCGTACGGCCACAGCTTCACTCTGAGCTCCATCTCCATAGAGTGCAGACAGTGATATCTGATACTCCCTTAAGACACAGGACAACAGTTTATTGAGATGTTGTATTTTTTATTTCATAATATGTACTCCAACAACTCAATAGTTCTTCCCCACCTGCCTCAGGTCGCCTCCACTTAGGGAGATCCACTTAATGAGGTAAGAAACATCATCATCATCTGCAGCTTCCCAGCCGCACCGTGATGTCACTGTCTGAGAAATTAGTTATCCTAAGGTCTGGAAGGAGGAGGCACCTTCACTAGAAGAAAAGAATAATGTGTATGGGAATTTTTTAAAAATGGGAAAGCTACATCTTTATATCTTTCATTATTAATAACATTTACAGTACTGTGCAAAAGTCATGAGCCACACGCTGAAGTATTTCATTGGACATTATCTGTTTTTTCAATCCTTTTTAATCCAGTTCTTGTTACCTGACCATTTTCTGAGTAATGTTTTTTGTTTGTTTGTTTGTTTGTGTAAACACTTGTTTGTTTGTTTGTTTGTTTGTTTGTGTAAACACTTTGCACTGACCATTATTGGAGAATTAAAAAGCACCTAATTCAAGGAATATGTGTACACATAACAGAAAACTTGGGAAGAACCAATTTGAAATCTTTAAGCACTTTGTTACTAGCGGCCTGTCACAAAAACACATTTTGTATAGTGTTTTTTTTTAATCTTGTTAATAAAATGTATACAAATGTGTGTGATTAATCACAATGTGTTAGTGTGTAATCACCCTGAGACATGCATGCCTGTCTGTAAGAGTCAGATCTAAAGCCACTTGTGATTTGGAGATGCAGCCTGCAGATTCTGTCCAGATTAATCCCAGCTCTCTTCACTATATATCCAGGCTTCACTTATCAAATCTGTAAAATTCAAGGCTGGTCCTTAAAAGTTCCCAACAATGCAAAAACTGC